>NW_004443961.1:15120782-15171620 GCF_000243295.1 Trichechus manatus latirostris
CCCTCCTGCCTTCTAGTCCTTGTCCCTGGACTGCTGTGCCTCATTAGTCCCGTTTTGTTTTATGGGGCTGTCCAATCCTTGGCTGAACGGTGAACCTTGGGAGTGACTTCACCACTGAGCTAAAAGGGTGTCTGGGGGCCATACTCTCGGGGTTTCTCCAGTCTGTGTCAGGCCAGTAAATCTGGTCTTTTTTTGTGACTTAGAATTTTGTTCTACATCCTTCTTCAGCTCTGTCCAGGACCCTCTGTTGATCCTGGTCAGAGCAGTCATTGGTGGTAGCCGGGCACCATCTAGCTATACTGGGCTCAGTCTGGTGGAGGCCATGGTAGCTGAGGTCTGTTAGTCCTTTGGACTAATCTTTTGCTTGTATCCTGTTCTCTTCCTTCTCCCTTGCTCCCGAAGGGATGAGACCAGTGGAGTATCTTAGATGTCTGCTCACAGGCTTTTAAGACCCCAGATGCTGCTTATCAAGGTAGAATGTAGAACATTGTCTTTATAAACTGTTATGCTAGTTGAGCTGAATAGGTAGATATTTCAATCTTAAATTCAGTTACCTTGCTAAACTTGCTTATCAGCTCTAATACTTTATCTGTACATTCTAGTATTTTCTACATAATCAATTATATTTTTTGTTCTATGATGATTGTTTTGTTTTTCCTTTCCAAACCTTATGACTTTAATTTTTTTCCTGCCTTACTGGGAAACAATGTTGAATAGAAATGGAAATGGTAGACATTTTTGTCTTGTTTCCAATCTTAAGGATAATTCTTCTAATGTTTCTCTATTAATAAGGAAGTTTGGTATAGGATTTTAGTTAATAATCTTCATCAGGTTAAGGGAATAGATTACTAAGATATATATGTGTATTTTTGGTGTGTATGTTGCTGTTTGTTTGCTTGTTTAATAATGAATGAAGGTTGGATATTGTTAAGTATCTTTTATGCATCTATTGAGATGATCATATGATTTCTCTCCCTTGTTCTTATTCTGTTAGTATGTTGAATTACATCAGGATTGACTGACTATGGCTCACAGTCTGTGTTTGTATAGCCTATGAGCTAAGGATGGTTTTTATATTTTTAAAAGTTTGGAAAAAAATAAAATAAAACCAAAGAAGAATATGTGACAGAGAGACCATATGTGGTCCACAATATCCAAAGTATTTACTATCTAGAGTTCTCTGACCCCTGAATTACATTATCCAGTATTTTATTATTAAACCAGCCATGCATTCCTGAAATAAACCAAGTTATAGCTGCGATGATTTGTTTTTTGATGCACTGCTGCACACAATTTGTTAATGCTTCATTTAGTACTCAGCCATCAAAATTATTGCCATAAAGTTGTTCATAATATATATTTTTTAAATTTAATTTTATTGTGCTTTAAGTGAAAGTTTATAGCACAAATTAGTTTCTCATTAAATTTATACACAAATTGCTTTGTGACATTGGTTGAAATCCCTGCAATGTGTTAGCACTCTCTCTCTTTCCCTTTACACCCCGAGTTCCCCCTGTCCATTCATCCATCCTGTCCCTTCCTGCCTCCTTGTCTTTGCTTTTGGGCAGGTGTCACCCATATGGTCTGTTCATAATGTTTCATTATTATCCTTTTAATGTTGGTAGGATCTGTTGTGATAATCCCTCTTTCGTTTGTGATCCTGGTAATTTGTGTTCTCTCTTTTCTCTAGCTAGAAGTTTATCAGGTTTGTTGATTTAACAGATCAAGTTTTGGCGTGTTAAGTTATTCTATTTCTTTTCTGTGATTTTATTTTTGTTATTATCTTTATTATTTCCATTTTTCTATATACTTTAGGTTTATTTTGCTCTTCTTTTTCTAGCTACTTAAGGAGTAAGCTTAGGAGATCAGGGATCAGTAAACTATGACCGACGGGTCAGTTGTAGCTCATTGTATGTATATGAAGTTTCATTGGAATGCAGCCATGCCCATTTATTTATATATTACCTATGGTTGCTTTTGTACTACCATGGCACAGTTGAGTAATTTTAGAAGAGACTGTATGGCCTGTAACACCTAAAATATTTACTCTCTAGCCCTTTACCAGGTATTGAGTGGTTTTTTAAAAGTTTTAAAAATCTCCACTGATTGGCTTATTAGGTATTCGTCTTTTATTTTTTAGGGTTTGTGCTAGTACTTACAGTATGCTTCTTTAAACCATCACAGTCTATTTTCAAGTAATCATATAGCACTTGATGCATAATATAAGAATCTTACAATAATATGCTTTCATGTCTTCCCTTCAGTTCTCTTTGCTGTTGTAATAGATTTTATTTTAATATATGTTATAAACTCTACAATACATTATTGTTATTTTTGTTTCGTACAGTAAATTCAATGTTAAAGAAATTTAAACACAAAGGAAAACATAATCTTTTATCATTACCCACATACTTAGCATTTTTGACCTTCTTTGTTGCTGTATTTGGACCTAGATTTCCATCTAGTATCATTCCTTTCTCCGTGTATCACTTTCTTTAACATTTTTTGTAGTACATGTCTTTTTTTTTGAAAGATAGTGTAAATGTCTCGGTTGACAGTTTCTTTGAGCACATTAAAAATACTGTTTCCTTTTCTTCTGTCTTGCATAATTTCTGATGAGAAATGTGTGTTGATCTTATCTTTGTTTCTCTGAATGTAATATGTCCTTTTTTTTTTTCCCCTCAACTACTTTTAAGATTTTCTTTTATCATTGGTTTTCAGGAATTTAATTATGATAGGTCTTGGTGTGGTTTCCTTATGTTTTTTGTGCTTGGGACTCACTGAGCTTCTTTCATCTGTGTATTTACAATTTTCAAGTTTGAAAATTTCAGCCATTATTTCTTCTGATTTTTTTTTTAAGTGTCCTCTCCAAGTACAAATAAACTATGTTGGACTCTGATTTTGTTCCGCAAGTTATTGAGACTCTCTTCATTTTCTCAGTCTTTTTCTTACTGTACTTCATTTTACAGAGTTTTGAGTGCTATGTCTTCCAGTCTAGAAACCTTTTTGCTGTGGTATCTAATCTGATGTTAATCCTACCTAGTAAAATTTTCAATTCAGATATTATATTTGCCATCTCGAGAAGTTTTAATTTGATTTTATATGTTTCAAGTTTTCTCCTCACTGTGTTCATGTTTTCCTTTAAATACTTGAAGATAGTTATAATAGTTGTCATCTGCTTATAATGTCCTTATCTTCTGATTTCACCATTTCTGTAACTTATTGTTCTATTTCTATAAATTAGTTTTTCATCCGGTTATGAATCACATTTTCTTGATTCTTGTCATGTCTTATAATTTTTTATTCACTTCTTGGCATTGTGCTGCTTTCTTTATAGAGGGCTGGCCTTTTTCAGACAGGCAGTTATTTGTGGCTTAGTTTAATCCTTTTGAGACTTGTAAGGATAGATATAGAATAACGTTTACTCCAGGGATAGTTTAGCCCACTACTGAAGTATGGTCTAGCCCTTCTTAGTCTCTATTGAATGGCCTGAATTATCACTATAGACCCTCCACTTGACTGCAAGGAACTTGAATGATTCCCAGTCTTGCTTATCCCTGAGAGCCACTCATTCCTGAACTCCCTAGTTGCTCTATTCCCTACATTGTGGATTTTCACTCTTCATGTGCCCATCTTATTGTTCAAGCAAAGACACAAAGAGAGCTTAAGCTGAAATTCAGGATTTATTTTTATGCTTGTTTAGTTTTTGCCGTCTAGAACTTTGCGCTGTACCTTTCAACTAACTCTGGCTCCTTAGAAAAAAAAGAGCAAAATAAACCTCAAAGCCTTATACTCTTTAGCCTTAAATCAACCTTTGGGCCCTAAACTTTTAAAAGCAAGAAAAGGACTGTAAAAATTTTATAACCCAAAAAAGGGCACCCTCCCCGATATCCATTTCATATGTGGCCATGGAAGATAATGGACAAAGAAGAACCTCCCAGAGGACGGAGCAAGGGACTGTGGAGAACAATGAACCACAGACTTCTTCCAGAATCAGTGTCTAATTAAGGAACTTATGCCAAGATAGAAGATTATCTCAAATTCTTCCCAGCAAGGTTTCATCATTGCTGTGGACCAGGGACTGCTGTGTGTTGTCCATTCTTCCTTTTTCCAAGTGGGAATATTGTTTATGATTATCTTATCCCATTCTGTTGTGTATATAGGGGTGGGGATAGGGATAACTGATCTTTTAGTTAATAGGTTGCTGGACTATGAGGAACTACATCTGAAACTTTATCTTCAAAATGCATATATATACAGAATCTTACCACTTTTTACTCCTGCCACCCTTATCTAAACCACCATCATCTCTAGTCTGGATTACACCATTAGCCTCCTAACTGGTCTCTCTGCTTCCACTTTTGCATACCTATCATTTATATTCTAACAGAATGGTATTGAAAATGTAAATAATATTACTCCCCTGCCCAAAAAACAGGGTACAAAACTGTATATAGCAGGGCAGCAAGTTTATATTAACAACGGAGGAACAACTCAGAAAAGGAAGGTGAGAATGGTTGCACAACTTCAAGAATGTAATCAATGTCACTAAATTGTATATGTAGAAACTGTTGAATTGGTGTATGTTTTGCTGTATATACTCACAAAACAACAACAAAATAAATAAAATTTAGAAAAAAACTATATATAGCATACTTCCATTTTTATTTGCCAATATATTAATAATGGTTATAACTGGGTGATAATGGGATTACATACAGATTATTTTTTCTATGTGTTTGTTTTTTTTTTACAATGAGCATGTTTAATCAGAAAAACATATATAATTTATATCTGTAAACATTTTATACAAAGTAAATTGAACTGTATGATTCAAAATATTCTAAGTAATTTTTAAAATATGATCTAATCAAAGGTTAGTAATCAATTAAGAGATACAATAATGCTAATCTCACATTACTATTCATTGAAGACAAATTTAAACATGAAAAAAGTATTTATAAATTATATAGGAGAACATACACTTTTAAAAATGGAAATTATCACATCATAATAAGGTATTTTATTACATATTTTTTCTGTTGTTCAGTCTAACAAAAATGAGAATAACTTTTTGTGAATCACCTAGTTTCTAGCTTGAATCTTTTAAATTATTATTTTTAGAAAGTGATCTGAGAGCTGTTGTTTTCTTAAATCTTTTTTCTCTGACCTTGAAATATAATTGACTACCCTGTAGGTCTCAATAGTGTAAGTCATTAGGAAGATAAAAATATATGAGATTAAACTAAAAATGATAAGACTTTTAAATTAAGTAATGGCATTAATAATCCTACTTTATGAAAATAGGTTATATGATACATATTAATTATCATAAGCATGGCTTATCAACAAAAAAAGTAATTTTTTAAAAGAAAGTAAATTGTGTGGTTATTTTGTTTAAGTTTACTAGAGAAAATGTGGCTATTTTTTTCAAAATTAGGTACATAAATTACTTCATGCAGCATTCACATTCTATACCCCTCAGTGTATGGAAAATAACAATATTTTAAGAATACTACAAAAGTTAGACATTTTTAAGTAAAAAGAAGGTAAATATTTATAAAATGTGACCCTTTGCACAATTACTACAATGGCTCCAAAATATCTTTGCAGAATATTCCGTTGGAAAAAATACACCCTTTTTTCTTATTATGTTTCTTTTACTTTCCTGTTCTCAGACTTAGTATAATTAAGTTTGGAGAACGGAAAACAATAAAACACAGAGTTTACTTTCTATAAAAATCGAAACATGGCAAGGTAGAACCATAGCAGTTGCAGGAAGGCAAAGAATGATGTGGGGAGCTAGGCAGAAGCATAAGTCTTTGAGACCTTGAGAGGCTGCTAACAGCTTGATGGAGTAAAAGAGAGAAGAAGTTCGCAGATGACAGAAAACAGTGATGAAAAAGGGCATGTAAATAAGAGCTGGTCCAGGGTTAGACAAGGGAACTCCTTGAGAAACTTGCTGTGTGTGTTTGTTTTTCCCTCAGTGAGTCTCTCGATACATGTCTAAGATTTTTCATAAACAGAATTACAAAACTGACAATTCAGACAATATAAGATTTTGTAATGCAGTTCTAGAAGCTCTCATCCATTGTCATATCAAAATCCCATCACCATTAGGATGTAGACATTCCTTTCAATTCAATTCAATATCTGTTCTCTACAAAACCACGTATGGTACTTTCCTCACAGTAAAAGCTCAAATATATGTATTAATTAATTAGGTGACCAGAATTTATTTTTTAAGAATTTAATTTATGTATTAGGAGGTGGTTTCTTTAACTTTACAAAAAATTCTTTCCTTTATTAAATGATCCTATAAATATAAAAATGTTTAAAATTTTCTATAAGTAATAAGCACATCTAGCTAGTTTCAGATGTAATTTAAAGTTATACAAATTTAATAGATACCTAACTTTTTCCAGGAAAAATCAAGGAACAACTACAACACTACTTTTACTCTAACCCTAAATGATTCAGTCATTCTTAATCTCATACTTACTAAAGAGAGAGAAAAATGAAAAAAATCTCTGTTCACATACACAGTGTCATTTCAGGAAAGCCATCGTATCGTGTCATTCTGTTTTGGGTATGTTCCATGACCATATCTACCATGGCTCTGTCAGGAATTTG
Source organism: Trichechus manatus latirostris (assembly GCF_000243295.1). NCBI lineage: Eukaryota > Metazoa > Chordata > Mammalia > Sirenia > Trichechidae > Trichechus > Trichechus manatus. The sequence goes on from NW_004443961.1 coordinate 15,127,416, forward strand.
GCCTCCTTACTCCAATCTATAATACCGAAAAAAAAAATTGACACAAACCTAATGCCTCTCAGCAGATGAATAGCTAAATAAGCAATTACTTATTTATAACATGGAATTCTATATGACAATTAAAAAGATGTTCTAGAGTGAAAAAAGTAAGAAACAATAACACATATATCATCTGTGTAAAAACACACACACAGACACATACATTAGCATATGGCACATGGATAGGAAACAGATTTAAGGAACAGTTAGCCACTGTCTGCCACAGTCTACCGTTTTGGTCTTCAAATATCCATTTTACTGTTTCTCCCATCCTTCTTTGCACACTTTCTCCCCTAAAAGAACAACCAAAACTCCCATCCAGTTACTGCATCCAGCTCAAAGCCCAGGGCCCTCTAGTGATACTTGATCCTTTCCATCAGGTCGAGATGTAGCTTCTCATAGTACAGCAACCTGTTAACTAGAAGACCCATTATCCCCATCCCCAACTGTGTGTCATAATGGTAGCAAATATCAAAAGAAGCTCTCTACTGAGTGAGTGAGATTGGGGAAATATGTGGAGACTTTTAAGGACAATACTTAAAAGTGTCTGTCTTCATTGATAGAGCAGTTGGCATTCCTAGAAGCCTTTTGAGACTTGAGTAGCCCAGTAGTTCCCAAGCAGTGATAAAACTAGTAGTATGTTGTTGGAATGTTGTTTGGGACAGTTTTTATATTTTCGTAAGTTACTAAGGCATTAAATATTTAACATAAACTAAATATCTCTACAAGAAAGTGTTGTAGTTTGTTTATTTCTAGGATGGTAAAAGGAGTTCTGAGAAGTAAGATATGAAATATCTAGTGGATCTAGATGACCTGTTGAGACATACTTTAGCTTTCAACATTTTGGATATGCTATAACCAGAGGGCTTATAAATGACCTTTATAATATTATAATTCATAGATTCTTCAAAGGGTGGAAGAAAGTAGGAGTATTTATTTTCTAAGTTCTTAACTACTGTTTACTGCTTATTAGAAGTAAAGCACATTTAAAAAAAGCTTTCCCCCAAACTAAACAAACAAAACCCCAAAACAACCCCCTGGCCTTTTCAGTCAGTTCTAATAATAGTCAAGTCCCTAATAATGGGGAGTTTGAGCATTGATAATTAGGTATTGTCTTGAAGTGCAGTTCTCTTTCTTTTGTGGAACAATTCACCCAAAGTCTTCAGCCATCATGCCAAAAAAGGAAGCAGGAAAACTTTTCTCTCTGAAATACTGATTCTCTGATTATCATTATTGAGAATAGAAAGTGAAGCTATTGGATATTGGAGGGCAATCAAGAATCTATCTGTTTGAAATATTAGATTGATAGTAGTGCTAATGACTTGTAACAGCTGTATTAAGGTATAATTAACATATAATAAACTGTACATATTTAAAATGTTAAAAACCCTATTGGTATATTGGTATTGTGTGTATTTTTAGTTGTAAAGACAGAGCTTTCAGACAGTCTTTAAGACTTGTGTAGAGTCTTAAGTATTTAGAAATTGAACATAGAAACCTTGTTGAAGAATTTCTTTAAAGTTGGGTGATTCAATTTATTATAAATGAGTTCCTTTCAGCCGTTTAGCAATTTTTACTTTTTTTTCCCTCTTTTCTTGTCTTAAGGCCATTTCTTAATTTTTATGATCATAAAACTGTACTTTGCAAGTACATTTAAAAAATGTCAGCAACTTCAGAGATCAAATGGAAATGAAACTAGAGGTTATAGATCATGTGAGAGAAGAGAGGTACGTTAGGAATTTTTTTTTAGTGTCTAAGAATCAAAACCACACTTGACACTTTCTTAATCTTCTATTTCTATTAATTTATGAAACCTGGAACTGGAGGCTTAATGGTATTATTTCTATATTGTAATTATCCTAATAAACACCTTTGTCCGTGACCTTGGAATTTTCAGCGCAGTAGCAAGGATTTATTGACTTACACTTTAGAAGAAAAATGGGATTATTGCATAAGTAGATTGCATGTTAAACAAATATACTTGCATACCATTTATTCTAGTTAGTTTTGAGCTTTAACTTGGCTTTAGGTTTTCATTAAAAAATAGAGAGGGCTCTTGTTAAATACAGATTCCTGAGAGATCTTTGTTATATTACTGAGTCAACTACAGAGTAACTACTTTACCTTGAAATGTGCAAAAGGAATCAATAGGCCTACAAAACTGCCTTTTCAAAAAATTTTTGAAATCATATTTTTCTAGTAGCCTGAATATCAATGTATATGACTTTCTGAATTTCTTTTATTCTTATTTTTTTTTTGTTGTTGTTACAATATTAAAATCTCTTACAGTTACAAGGTGTTTAGATATTTTGGTTTTGATTTCTTTTTGTCCCCTGCCCTAGCCTCCCAGTTGTTTGTCTTGCTTTTTGTAAATAAGTACTACTGTACTTACACCAAATTTTCCTTAGGGTGTCTTTTTACCTTAATCAACTTTTCCCGTTTACATCTATAAAGATTTTTTTAAGAAAACTTTTGGTTGTGAAACACCTTGTTGTTGGTAGGTGCTCTCGAGTCGGTTCCTGCTCATAGTGATGCTATGTACAACAGAACGAAACACTGCCCTGTCCTGCACCATCCTCACAATCCTTGTTATGCTTGAGCCCATGGTTTCAGCGACTGTGTTAGTCCATCTCATTGAGGGTCTTCCTCTTTTTCGCTGACCCTCTACTTTACCAAGCATGATGTCCTTCTCCGGGGACTGGTCTCTCCTAATAACGTGTCCAAAGTATGTGAGATGAAGTCTCGCCATCCTTGCTTCTAAGGAGCAATCTGGCTGTTTCTTCCAAGACAGATCTGTTCATTCTTTTGACAGTCCATGGTGTATTCAATATTCTTCACCAACACCGTAATTCATAGGTGTCAGTTCTTCTTCGATCTTCCTTATTCATTGTCCAGCTATCACATGCATATGAGGATTGAAACACCATGGCTTGGGTCAGGTGCACCTTAGTCCTTAAAGTGACATCTTTGGTTTTTAACACTTTAAAGAGGTCTTTTGCAGCAGATTTGCCCAATGCAATGTGTTGTTTGATTTCTTGACTGCTGCTTCCATCGGCATTGATTGGTGATCCAAGTAAAATGAAATTCTTGACAACTTCAGTCTTTTCTCCATTTATCATGATTTGCTTATTGGTCCATTTGTGAGGTTTTCGTTTTCTTTATGTTGTGGTATAATCCATACTGAAGGCTGTAGTCTTTGATCTTCATCAGTAAGTGCTTCAAGTCCGCCGTGTAAATTTTGTTAGTGATTGCCCTTGCATTAGATAAAAAGCTGCAATTTATTTTCTCAGCACTCTGCTAGGTAATTTGTAGATAATATCTCATCTAATCTTTAAGACTATCTTTGAGATAAATATTATTATCTGTAATTTGCTTATGAAGAAACAAAGGCACAGAGATTTTGACTTGTTCCAGGTCACAAAACTACTGGTGATTAGTGGAGTCAGGAACTGAAGCCAGAGATGATGATGGTAATAATGAGATTTTTCTCTATTAGAAAAGTTATCTCCTTTGAATGCATTACAGTAATGACCTAAGTTGTATAATGACTGGTTTAATTACAAAGATTCCACAAGTAAGTATGAAAATACTTTTATTTGTTGTTTCAATGGGTCCATTTTAAAATTAGTGAATAGTGCATCATAACTTAAAGGGCCAACCAGAATTTATTCACACCCTGGCAATAGTGGAAACTCTCTGAATGTCTTTGTTTTAGTTTTCATTAATCAGAGATTCAGTGATAGTTTTATTTCAGAAATATTTAATTTGTAGTCAGTTATAGTAAGCAACTTTAGAGTATTATGTTTGTAATGGAATGAGCATAGATTTAAATGTCTGAGACTTTGGAGGTAATTAATTATATGTTCATATTTCTAACATGATTAGTTGCAATGTTTAATTCATTTTAGAGGAATTTTACCCCATATGGAGGCTGTGAAGGAGCCCTGGTGGTGTAGTGGTTAAGCACTTGGCTGCTAACCAGAAAGTCGGTGGTTTGAACCTGCCAGCTGCTCCACAGAAGAAAGATGTGGCAGTTTGCTTCCGTAAAGATTACAGCCTTGGAAACCCTATGGGTGCAGTTCTACTCTATCCTCAAGTTTGCTGTGAGTTGGAATCGACTCAACAGTAGCGAGTTTGGTTTTTTTAGTGGGGCTATGTATTTTAAGTCATTATCCTATTCTGTTTATGGGAAACGTTTAATTAACATGTTCCACTTTTATTTGGAAATTTAGTAATGTTGCACTGTTACATTACTATTTAACAAGCTATTTCAGGAAACACCAGTATTTACTAATCTTAAGGAATTGCATTTTAGTGTTTTCACAACTAAGGGGATTACTGAATGAATATGACCTGTAGTGCTTTGATCTTCTTATGGAAGACTGACAAGTATTATGTTCTATTTTTTAATTCTAGAAAAACATGTAGGGTAGTATTAACTTCTATAAAATTAGAATGCCTGAAACTGTAAAGTGTGAAACATATTTGTCAGTTTTGTCTTCTCATAGCAAAACCTGGCTAAATGCCAAAATGTAGTAAGGGAGGTTATCTGCTCTCTACAAGGATTATTGTTAAGAGTACCAAGAAGGAAAATCTCTGTGATAGATGAAACAGGAAGCACCTTTGTGGTGCTTTTATCTTGTTTCAGCAGTAAACTCAGAGTATCAAAGCAGACCAAAATCATCAAGAGCGCTTCTGTGAGAGAGAGAAAATTCATCTGTCTCTCTAATCTAAGTCCTGTGACACACAACAGGCTTAGAGTCCTTGTGGAATTTAGAAAATCATTTCTCTGTAAAGAATGTGGATTGTGAGTTTCTGTGTTGTGTCATGGCTGAAAGCCTTAAAAGGAAGCAACTTTTAATTGGGAAGGAGGTTGGACAAAGTCTCTTGAATCAGATAGGTATGCATTATGATGTGACTGTTAGCTTAAGAAATAGAAATACTAAGGCCCTTACTATTTATTCTCTGGAAGGGAAACAGATCACTGAAACCCTTTTCCTCCAAGGATTGGATAAATGATAGTGATCAAGTTTAACTGCACAATATCACATATATATATTCACCATTTGATAAAAGGTTATACGTACCTGAGTAATTTCTTGCCATTGTTTAGTAGAGCACATTTTTTTGGATCAATTTCAATTGCTATTGCTGTGATATCCTGTATGTAAATTTAAATTAAGATATTGTGATCAAAGTTGATCTTATGAAAACTGTGTAAATTACATTTTGCAGTTACATGAAACATACATTATTGTAAAATATAATCAAAATAACGAGAAAAAAGTATTTCTGTTGTCATTTTGGTATATACCTTTCAGATTTTTAAATGTATTTTTATGCATTTACATGTGTATTGGTAATGTACATATCATTTATCGATTTAAAAATATGGTATCATATTTTACAGTGTTTTTAAGTACCCCCTTTTCATTTTAGAAATATATCATGACCATATAATTTGCTCTTAAGAAGGGAAATAAAAAGAATAAAGGTTGCTTATAATGCTTCTCCTCACTAGATCTTTTAAAGTGGAAAAATTAAGTTAAAACATGTGAATATAAATTAGGAAAGGCTTTGGAACAGCATACCCTTTATGAATTATAGTGAGACAGCTAAATTTATTTTAATTCATAGAGTGAAAACTCAATGTTTTTCTGTAAGATAGTGATATACTTTCATCATATCTTTATACTGATCTGTGTCTCAAATGACTTGGTGCAGTTTTTAATATTTAATTAAATTTAGTTCTTCTCTTGACGATCCAATATTAAATCAGGATAGAAACTGATTTTCTAAAGTATACATTGATGATTTCATAGGTATATAAATTCTAAAGAAAATTGCCTTCTGTGGGAATATAACTGTATTCGGCAGGATACCTAGTGTAACAAATCCTCCAAAATTTTAGTGCTGTTACAACAAGAAGTGATTTCTCACATGTTATACATATTTGACATGAGTCACTGTGGTTCTGTTCCATGTGGTCCTCACTACAGGAACAGGGCTGGTAAAGGAGCCCCTGTCTGAGATACTGCTAGTCTCTGGTAAAGATCTCTATAATGAGACATTGCCAATCTCTTGTCTTTTAGAAAGTGACATATTTTGCTTCTGCCCGTATTTCAAAGAGTCCTGGTGGTACAGCGGTTGAGCACTCGGGTGCAAACCAAAAGGTTGGTGGTTTAAACCCATGAGTCGCTCTGCGGGAGAAAGATATGATATTCTGTTTCCATAAAGATTTACAGCCTTGGAAACCCTATGGGGCGGTTCTATTCTACTCTGTCCTATAGGGTTGCTATGAGTCGGAATGGGTTTTGGTTTCCTCCATATTTTATTGACCAAAGCAAGTTATATCATTTAGACAGAACAGGGAATATATAGTCCTCTTGCCAGGTGTCTTAGTTATCTAGTACTGCTGTAACAAAAATACCACAAGTGGATGGCTTTAATAACAGAAATTTATTCTCTCACAGTTTAGGAGGGTACAAGTCTGAATTCAGGGTGCCAGCTCTACGGCAAGGCTTTCTGTCTCTGCTGGCTCTGGGGGCAGGTCCTTGTCTCCTTTCAAGATCTGTGGGCCTGGTGGTCCTTGGAGATCTCCATGTGTCTTGGCATCGGTCTTCCACTGGGTCTAGGAGACCCCAGGTCCAAAGGATGTGCTCTGCTCCCAGCTCTTCTTTCTTGGTGGTAGTAGGTCCCTCTGTCTATGCTCACTTCTCTCTCCTTGTATCTCTCCTAAGTTAGAAGGTGATGCAGACCACCCCCCAGGGGAACTCTCCTTACATCAGATCAGGGCTGTGACCTGAGTATTGTTGTATCCCACCCTGATCCTCTTTAACATAACCTAATCTTGCCTCATTAACCACAGGGAGAGATTAGGATTTACAACACATGGGACAATTACATGAGCTCACAAAATGGAGGACAACCACACAATAATGGGAATCATGGCCTAGCCAAGTTGACACATATTTTGGGGGGACACAATTCAATCCATGACACCAGGAGAGACACTCCCAATTACGTGGTCAAACCTGGTATCAGTGGGACAGGGGAGTATAATTTTTCCAGGAGGTTAAATAACTATAAAATACAGAAAAGATTAAGAATCTGCTTTCCAGCTAGCCATATGGACTAAATTTGGTATAACTTTACCTGTTAACATCTGTAGCTTTATTCTTTTTACTTTCTCCCCTGGTTTATTAAAAAACACCAAACCAAAACCATTGCTGTCTAGTCGATTCCGACTCGTAGCAACCCTATAGGACAGAGCAGAACTGCCCCATACAGTTTCCAAGGAGCGCCTGGTGGATTCAAACAGCTGACCTTTTGGTTAGCAGCCATAGCTCTTAACCACTATACCACCAGAGTTTCTGCTGGTTCATTAGGAGGGTTAAAAACACTTATCTCAGGGATAACTGAGATATATGTCTAGTTGACACTTTTCTCTCTTACTCTAGAGTTTCTCTTACTATAAAAGATTCTTCTTTCACTGTGTTATGCTAGTATTTTTTCTTTAAATAAACTTTTGTTCTAGAGTATGCGGACTCTGTAAACCACACCCCATAGTGTTTTCTAGACGCCGGATGCCATGTGCCTGACATTTCAAGGAGTCACCACTAGATGGTGATCTCGCTTATTTAGAAGGATAGAACAGCTGTGTGTTTTCTTCAGGTGAATGGGTTGGTTACAGAGGGATCAGAAATGTAAACCATCCTAATTTTATGGTAAGCTCTTTGTAACCATGATGGTACTATTTACTGAGTGTGTATGTATGCATGTGTACACACAGACACATCCACACAGAGGGAAATTCCATTTGAAGCAAAGCTATGAAAGAATGTGTTTTGCTATGTTACTTCCCCAACCGTTGCTGCCTGAACAAATACAGGAGTTTTCCTAAGCCCAATTTCTCAAGAAGTTGCACTGAGACTTGGATCCGTCCCTCTGTCTTTTCCCAGCACTTTGGTTTGAATTTGCTGTTGCTGAAACTGGTTGTTCAATTGGTGAGCCTTCATCTTTGTTTTAACAACCTCTGTCTTACTCAGCTGCAGTATCTTTCTGCAGTTAACAGAAGTGAAGAGGGATTAAAAATTGTATATTTCACTCAGATATGTTAAAAATAACTTTCAAGGCTAATTTAACATATAGTGGGAAAGCTGGTACTGATCCTTTTAGTTATTTAGAAACCTCACTTAATGGTTATTTGTGAGTAATAACTCTATTTTCACGTAATGACCAAAAACATTTTAAAACTATAGACTGAAGAGTGTAGCTCTTAGAAAATAATCACAAAGTTCAATTGTTAACCCACTTTTTGGTGCTCCTAAAATAATATATTCATCATTATTTATGCTGTGACTCAGAGTTTATGGCTCTCTGTCATGTGATCCAAATAACGTAAGATTTCAGGTAGTTAATAGTAGAAAATATATGCCTAGGATGCTGCATTTTTAGAATCTTATAAACCTTGGTTACAGTCTCACTAAGATTTAAGTGAGCTGTTGCATTATAGACAGAAGGATCTCTTGTGTTACTCTGATTTGTCAGTCACGGTCTATATGTATGATCACTAAGACAGAGATCAGAGAATGATACTCCATGGCCAAGAATCCTTCAGCAGCTTCCCATGGCTTCTGTAACAATAGTTGGCAAGTATTTTTAGCTGTAGAACCCTTTCTTTGAACAAAATCTTATACAAAAGCTCATAGAAAACATTAAAGTGAACTCTGGTTGAAAGAAGGATGGGGGTTGGGAGTCCACTACTTCAACTATCTGTTCCCCCCCACCCATCACTCCCTTCCCTGAGATATCTTGATGCAACAGAGTACTATATGAAAAGCGTTTGGATGTTAAGGGTCTGGTTTCCTGACCATGACTGGCCTACATGTACTTTCTAGTCTTTTCTCCTGCCATTCTCAATAGCACCTTATTCTCCAGCCATATTTTACCTCTGTATTCCTCTAAACATGCCATAGTTTCTGCTGAGAATGCTCTTTACAACACTGAACACTTACCTTTAATACCAGCTGCTTTTAAAACCTGAACATCCCAGATGAGAGTCTCCAAAAGGATTATAGTTTTTGTACTTAGGTATTTATTTACTTACACGTCAGACTGCCTGGTTTTGAACTCTGGCTCTGTATGATCTCGGGCAACTTATTTGAAGTCCGTGCCTCAATTTCCTCTTTTGTAAATTGGGATAACAGTAGTACTTGTGTCATAGACTTGTTATGTGGACTAAATGAGTTAATTGTCAGCATAAAATAAGTACTCAGGAAGTACCAGATATTATTATCATTATTTATGGCTTTGGAATATACGATAAATGTATAGTGAATGAATAAATAAATATAGTAGAGTCACATCTTATCTTGAGGTTAGGTTTTAGGATTAGCATATAAGCCAAAATCTTGTATAGTCAAAATAATCTTTAAAAATCTCTTAGGAAAATCTAATAGGATTATTTGAAGGTATTAGTGGAAAAATGATTAAGCTATTTCATTTTTTTGTACACCCCTCAGTCTGTCCACTTCAATAAACTGTTTATATTTTTATTCCTTTAAAAAGTCCCTTTGGGAGGGTTCAAATTAGAGATGGTATTTTCCAAAACAGTCAGATTTTTTTTTCCATACTGATCCATTTCTTTGGTTAGGCATCAAATGAAGAAGTTGGTTTGCATTCAGGGGCCAAGTTGATTGAAAATATGTTTTCTGTACAGGAGAATCACTCTCATTTTCACGTCTGTATTAGGATGTTTGCAATATCAGAGATGTGTGGGAGCAACTGAGCAAAACAGCGGCGTTTTTTTAATGATTTTTGTTGTTGAGAATATACACAGCACAACATACATCAGTTCAACAATTTCTACGTGTACAATTCAGTGACATTGATTATGTTCTTCGAGTTGTGCAACCATTCTCTCCCTCATTTTCTGAGATGTTCCTCTCCCATTAACATAACCTCACTGTCCCCTGAGTTTCCTATCAATCTTTCAGGTTGCTGTTGTCAATTTGATCTCATATAGATAGATTTTAAAAGAGCACAATGCTCAAGGCAGACAGTCTTCACTAGTTAAGCTAAATATTGTTTGGTTTTAAGAAGACTTCAGAAGATATTTTGGTTTAAGGTTTAAGATTGAAAGATTATGTCAGGGCAGTAGTTTCAGGGGTTCATCCGGCCTCCATGGCTCCAGAAACTCTGGATTCCATGATAATGTGAAATTCTGTATCTTCTCCCTTTTAATCAGGACTCTTCTATAGAATCTTTGATCAAGCAGGTTTTATTGTTGTTACTGTTTGCTGTTTTCATATCTTTCATCACAGGTTTACTGCAGGTAAATATTTATGACCTGGAATGCACCAGAGCTACTATATTTGAATTGTTGATCTCTCGTTCCATTTTCTCCCCCTATCCTTCATCCTGTTCAGTTTAAGTATAGTAGAATCCTCTTAAGTCAAATGCAACACTACTTTCTGATCTTTGTCTTAGTTATCTAGTGCTGCTGTAACAGAAATATCACAAGTGGGTGGCTTTAACAAACAGAAATTAATTTTCTCAACTAGAAGTCTGAATTCAGGGTACCGGCTCTAGGGAAAGACTTTCTCTTTCTGTTGGTTCTAGAGGAAGGTATTTGTCTCTTTGAGCTTCTGCTCCTGGGTTATCTTCATGTGGCTTGGCATCTCACTTCCCCTATCTCTACTCTGCTGGCTTGTTTAATCTCTTTTATAGCTCAAAAGAGATTGACTCAAGATACAGTTTACACTAATGCTGTCTCATTAACATAACAAAGACAACTTTTTCCCAAATGGGATTATAACCATAGGCATAGAGGTTAAGATTTACAACACATTTTTGGGGGACACAGTTCAATCTGTAACACTTGGAATGGCACCAGAGCTCCTGTATTTGAATGGTTGATCTCTCTTCCCATTTTCTCCCAGCTCTCTCTCCCCTATCCTTCATCCTATTCAGGATAAGTACAATAGAATTCTCTTAAGTCAAATGCAACTCTACCTGCTTATCTTTGATTAAAACATTTAGAAACTAATTCTTCTGTTACTATAACATTATAAAATAGTCTTATGGTATCAGTTCTGTAAGGATAGCATTTTTGGATTAAATTAGTACATAGATGTCTTTTTACATGGTAACTAAGATCTTCTTATCGGGAATGTGTATGTCACAAAAGACATTTTATCTTAAGTGAAGGAAACTATAGGTGTTGACATTATAGAGTTTAATATTTTGAAATACTGTTGTGATAATGTGGAGCTTCTGTTATAATTATTTGAAAAGTTGAGGTTATACTAGGCAGATCTGCAGGTACTCTTCATTGCTATTGTTAGCAACTTCAAAAGGAAAAAGAGAGAAGGCCGTTGCTTTTTGAAAGTTTAGAGGAAGTGGCAGCCCAGTGTGTTACTGAACTCCATAAAGTTCTGTACTACAGTGGAGTGCTGTAGAGTTCATCCTTACGTTGAAAATATTTCTTTTTTACTTAATTATACATTTAATAAATGATTATAGTGATCCTGCTTTCACACAGGGATCTTGAATTGTGCATGCGTGAACTTTGATGTTGAAAGTACATCATTAAATAATATTAAAGCTCTTGTTGAACTTCATTCAAATATAAACAGACAGCAGCCATTAAAAGAGATCGAAATGCCTTACTGTTTAACCAAGAATTTGATAAATAAGTCAAGTATTGATTTTACATTTCCATGGAGATTTTTCAGTTAGTGGATTTTATGGAAAATTTGGAGAGATGGTTACCACTGTGGTTCAGTGTAAAGAATGTTGTGTGCTGAGTAGTAGATTCCGGCTCATAGTGACCCAATATGGTAAGAGTAGAACTGTCCAATAGCGTTTCGTAGGCTGTAATCTTTACGGAATCAGATTGCCAGGTCTTTTCTCCTGTGGATCTGCTGGTGAGTTCAAACTGCTGACCTTTTCAGTTAGCAACTGAGTGCTTAACCCTTATGTCACCAGGGCTTCTAGGGTAAATAATAGGGTCTTGGATTTAGAAGACTTGATTGGGTTCATGTTTTGGCATGACCCCATTTACCAGTTAAGTAACTTTGGACAAATTACTTAACTTCTCTGATTCTTAGTTTCCTCATGTGTAAAGTAGAAATGATAATGATCTCTGATTCACTGGATTATTGAAGAATCAAATGACTTAACGTAACTGTAAAGTGTGTATATGATGATGATGATAATGGTATTATTTGTCACTCAAGTAATTTTCCCAGGGATTGTGGGAAAAATAACAACAACAGTAATAATAATGTTGTTGCTGTTTGCTGTTGAGTTGATTCTGACTCCTAGTGACCCTATAGGACAGGGTGGAACTACTCCATAGGGTTTCCTAGGCTGTAGTTTTTATGGTAGCAAATTGTCAGGTTTTTTTTTCTCCCGTGGAGCTGCTGGTGGGTTCAAACCGTCATCCTTTCAGTTAGCAGCCCAGCACTTAACTATTACACCACCAGGGGCTCCTTACAATATGACAGGCATTATTCTAAGAGTTGTGCAAGAACAAGCCTTTATACAAAGGTGGATCACTCCAAATAGTAAAAGTTAATAAAAGCTGGGTGTTCAGGTATTTTCCCCCCCTGTAAATAAACCACTAAAATCAAGACAGAAATCACTGGTGAAATACTTAATATAAAAATTCATCCAATGAATAAACTTTTAAGAAAAAAGCTAAACTTTGTTTTATTTACATTTAAGTTTAAAAGGACCTTAATTAATTTTTCTAATTTAAATTTGACCTTCAGGTTCTCTTAATCGACATTTACTCAGCTGGTATTTGGTTCACTTTTAGTAATAATAATAATACATAGCATATTCAAGATAGTCATTTAAATTCTGTATTATAATGAAAAATACTAATGTGAGGGTGTTTTAATTATTAGTAGACTTACCTACTCTATAATTCAATTATATCACAAAATTTCTTGAAACATTCTTCCAACAATAACTTCTTTTTATTTAAATGTTGGGAACCAAACGACATGAAGTCCTTTATAAATTATTCATATTTCTTCAAATTCGTTGTAGACAGTTGTTTTAGGTAATTCTCAAATGATTTCAAAACAGCATTTAAATTCTAAATGATACCTTTCTACAACTTAATTCACAGCTTGGCTCATTTAAAATGCTGCCAGGGAATTCAACTTTTTGGACCTCAACATAGCTAGGGTTGTCAACTGTGTGAAGTTTTTAGAACCTGCCGGCTAGTCTGTAGCTGCTAAGGCCCAGTGAAAGAGCCTATGTATCCTTTATCCCTTGTATTTCTTAGATATTTGCTGAGAGGACTTAGAGGTCCTATCCCAGCTAATTTTATTATAGTAGCACCATGAAGGTTGTCACCTGTAGGTTGTTTCTGTCTCGTGAGGTCTGTAGTACAGCCAAATGCATTTTGCTTTATACTCTGAGAAGACATTACTGCCACATTACTGCTCACATGCCATGTGTCACAATAAATCTAGCTACCACTTATTTATTCTGTACTTTTCTGAGTATATTTTCCAGTTGAAAGGACTCTCACATTCTCCTTGATATCCTCCTTCTGTGTCATTTAAAAATGTGTTTTAAGTATTTCTCTCCTGTCTTACTCCATTATTATCTAACACTTTTAGTCTACCAGAAAGAGTTTTGTGATATATATGTAAGGCTTAGAACAACCAGCATTCAGTGTATTTTGAACACCTCTATGAGGATCTTTTTCTTTTTATTATATTTTATTATTGATCACTTTCACCGATTTTACTGGGAAGGATTAGCTTTTCCACTTATATTAAGGAAATTTAGGAGAAGATATTCAAAGGAATATGTGAGAATATGATACCAGTAATCAGAAGACATTATACAGCAGAATCTTATAGCATACTTTGAAATTTTAAAGGTGAATTTTCATTGCTCATGTGCTCCATCTTGTTAATCGTCTACCATATGGCTTCTTTATAAAAGTAACTTATTTTATAGCTGTCTTTGTTAGCTTCCTTTTGTTATCTTTTTCAAGTGTGATAGAAATCATATATGTTATAAAAACCATGAGGCAGAAATAATACAGAAACTCTTATGTTGCCACGTGTAGGTGGAGATTTAAAGACGACTGATGACACCACATGTAGAAGTGTAATTATTATATTTTGCATACTAGATTTATGTGGCCTTTTACAGTTTATAGGACACTTCCACATCCGTGTCTTACTAGATATTTGAGTTCTAACTTGGACTGTCATTTATTCATTCCTGGAAAGCAGGGGTAAGTTATTTGATCTTCAACTTCAGTTTATAAATATGACACCTATCTTCTGCATAGGGCTATTATTAGAAAACAAGAAAAAGATAGTGCCTGTAAAGAAGATAACTTAGAATTGCAGGATGTTTTGTTCAGATTCTCCATATAAAACATAGAATACCAAAATTAAAATTTATTTACATTAATTGTACCACCCACTGGCAACTTACTATTTATTATACATTCTCTAATTGCTGATCTCATGTATTTTCAAGCTTCCCTGTAAAATATGTTATTCCTTAGTTTTATCCCTGACTTATTTACTCAACCCTGTTGTAACTTGGTGATTGTATTTTTTTAACTTTATTCTTTCTGTGGCAACCTGCACAGTTTGATCTACCCAACAGCCATTCAATTAATTCTGGATTAAATATAATTTTCTAGTTGTCACATTATAATAGTAGGGCTGAAGACAGACCACACTATTTCCTTTTCCAATATTAATTTTAGTGCTTTGAGATGTTTTCTCCAACTTCTCTCAATCTAGGAAACTATTCAAAAGTTGGAGTAAAAAAACCAAACCAAAACCCAGTGCCGTCAAGTCATTTCCAACTCACAGCGACTCTATAGGGTTTTCAAGGCTGTAAATCTTTACGGAAGCAGACTGCCACATCTTTCTCCCGCAGAGTCGCTGATAGGTTCGAACCGCTGACCTTTTGGTTAGCAGCTGAGTGCTTTAAATGCTTTGCCATTATTAAAAAAAAAAAGATACAGATCTTTTTCCCCTATCTAGGAAATGTAGATTCATCGTCTATAACACTTGTGTTGTCTTGCCTTTCGTTTTGTGTGACTAACTTTTTATACCAAATTGAATAAGCCATTAGCTTTTAGTCTGCAGGAATGTGGATCCATAGATATTTCCCATTAGACAAAAGAAAATCTATAAAAGCAATGTCCCCTGGAGTGCAGTCTTCCTACCTGGCCTAATGGTCTGAAGCACTGCTGTACCGCACCCTCATGAGAAAGAACTTGGTTGGACGATTCCCTCGACATCCAGAAATATTAATTGGAGAGATGTGCACATCCTTTCAGATAACTTTAACTTTTGTACTGTACCATATTTATTAATCACATACAGGGAATTCGTTTATAATTTTAAAAGTATTATCCAACAGAATTATAAACTGAGTGTTTGTGTAGTTTTTAATTAGAGTTTGCTAGAGTGATAAGGCATTCTATGTTAAATAGCCATGTTATTTTGAAAAGTTTTTTTTTTAAGGACTTCACTTCAAAAAAGACTTCCACTGGTGATGGTTGCACAACTCTGTGAATATACTAAAAACCACTAAATTATACACTTCAAAAGGGTAAGTTGTAAAACTGTTATTAAAAAACAAAACAAAAAAACTTCCATTGCACAAAGTATTTTCACAAATGAAAGGTAGTAGATAGAATTTCAATTTATATTCACAATTTGTTCTTAAAAATTATTAGCCTTAGTAAACATTTTAAGCTTTGGAAATATAAAATTATACATGACTCTTTTTTAAAAATAACTTGGGTTCATTCAATATTTCTTATAGAAATACTGTATAAGAACATGTTTCTTGTAGAAACTTTGGAAACTACAGTTAAGAAAAAAGCCATTTAAAAATGTGGGCGTCTTTTAATAGTCGCATCTTCCATGTATTCTGCCCCTAAACCTTTTCTACATTAACTACTTCCTTTATATCCATACTTCTTTCCTGCCCAGCCTTCTCTGTAGTAAATAGCTTTTCATAACTATCTTAGAAAAACAGCCAGATGTAAATATCTTCTTAAGAGTAATTTAGTGAAAGCTTTGGCTGGTATTTCCTGGACTATGAGAGGTGTACCTGAAAGTGAGCAATGATATGATTATCTTAAAAAACAAAAACAAAAACCAGTAAGTATACTGCATAATAGCTTTTGAAATACAGTCGGTTTGGAATTTGGTTGTAAAAATTGCCTTAAAAACATTTTGGGTTTAAAGTGAAGACTCAGCATCTTTGATAAGTAATATTGTGGTTTTGGTTCTCATATAGGTGGAGTATTATCCTCCTTTCTAAAGACTCTTGTTATCATATTTGGCATTAACTTTCTAACAGTTAAAATTGTTCACAACAATGTTTAAAGATAAATGCACTATCAGGCTTTGATTTTTTTTTTTTTTTCCGGTAAATATTAAGACCTGAGTACAAAATGAGGGCTGTGTTGTGGATTAAGTGAAATATCTCAAGGCTGTGCTGTTCTGATAACAGAACCTGAAGTGACCTTTCTCAGACACAATTACAGAGCTGTATGTTTTTCCTTTAATTTCATCAGGGGTTTAATTAGTATACAAATAAAACTTCCCTTATCTTCCTTTCTACCTAATTGGCTTGTCTTAGCTTATATATGAAGTATGTGAAAGTGGGCTGTAATTAGGGTGACCGAGTTAACCTTTTTTCCTCAAACGTACTGTTGCCTAAAGGCCTCAAGGCCTAAAAACAGTGCTTTGGATTATTGCTTTGCAATCACTATGGCTGTCCCATAGGTTTTCTCATGAGCAGAAGGGCTTTGGGTGCTGCAGGTTCCCACTGCTTAACAGGATCTTCATTCTTCTCCCCACTAAATGTTTATTGATTATCTCGCTGTTCCAGGCTCAGCCTCCAACAACTTAATATCAGGTGACAGTCGGGAGAGTTCTCCAAGTAATTAGAGTTGAGCATTGGGGGAACAATTAGGAGCAGAGTTATTAAACTTGATTTATCCTATTCTCTCCTGAACAGTTTCTTGGATATCAGAACATCACACTTTCACAGTCTACCCTGGTTGAGAAATTAGTGGCTAACCTGCTGCTTATCATTGTTGCCTTGCTGCCTGGAGGCACACCCTCTTGGTTTCAATCATTTGGTTGGAAATATTAGAGGCCATAAAGTTTATCATGGGTTTTAATTAGATCAACCTGAACAGGAAGAAAAAAAAGCTCGAACTTAAAACTATATATATATGTGTGTGTGTGTGTGTGTGTGTGTGTTTTATATACATATACATATATATGACAGATACATATGTAAATATATATGGTATAGATACATATGTAAATATATATATGATGTATACACATATATAAATATATTTCTTTCTCTCTTTAAAGTTGAGTGTTAGGATCTTTAAAGATTCTACTTTTGTCATCAAAAATAAAATAGGTGAATATTAGGAAAAAGACATATTCTTTTTATGTCTTGGTACATTGTACACATCCCCATGAACATTAGGACCTATTGATGTATATATAGATTCCTTCATGATATCTCTCAACTCTTTAAAATGACAATTCTTTGTTTACAAGTTATATGACTATGATCATTCTTTTGTCAAAAACTATATTTTATATTCACAAAGAAGTGTGATTTATATCAGTTTGTTTGTACCCTTTTTTGTACCTTTTCTATAATTTCAGAGTACTAGGATAGGCTTTTCAGCTGTGCTCCTGAAATAGTGTCATGGTAGAATTTGGTGGCTTCCTGCCATTGCTCCTGAGAGATGAGAATGAAAAACAATGGAAACAGGAAGATTTAGATATATAGTAGATATCTTAATGCTGTGTTATATCTTTGGGACAGGTATCATAGACTTGCTGAAAAGTCAAGTGTGGTTTTATAATGATCCCAAGGTCATGGGTTCTCATATTGGACCAGCGAGCTTCAGTCTGGACAAGGCTGGAGACAATAGCCTGAACCCTGGTAGCCTACACAAATTTACACCTCTAGTCATAAGAGTTACTGAGCAAGAGAATTTGAATAG
Source organism: Trichechus manatus latirostris (assembly GCF_000243295.1). Lineage (NCBI taxonomy): Eukaryota > Metazoa > Chordata > Mammalia > Sirenia > Trichechidae > Trichechus > Trichechus manatus. The sequence goes on from NW_004443961.1 coordinate 15,145,510, forward strand.
ATTGGTAGAAATTTATTATTTCTGTTGGAAAAAGAATTCAAACTTTATGTTTTACTGGTGGTGGATCATTAGTTTTATCTCCATGTCTGAAAAACAGCATTTTTTATTGCCTGAAAGATGTCAGAAATACTGGCTTTAAAAAGACTAAAGTGGGTTTTATTTTTTTAAATAAAGAAATCTCATGAAACTTCAGTTCCTTTAAATATATTAACATTGGCACAAAATAAATGGGTTTAGCATGGCTTTTTTTTTTTTTTTTTAAATTCTGTTCTTTGTCTTTTTTAAAAGTTGCTTTGAATCAGTGACTATTCCCCTAGTGGAATGTTCTTGAGGATCTGTTAATACTAAAGATTTAAAATAAAATATGATATCCAGTAAGCAATGACAATTTGCTTATTTTTAATTTTTTGACTTGTATTTTTCTGACAGCAACTTGACTGAAAAGTGAACTACAGAATTTAAAAAATTTTAACATTTTTAACCACCTGGTTTGAGTGATGATTGCTTTCAATTTGCCAGCATTTGGAGTGAATTAATTGTTTCAGCTTGAGTTTTTTATGCTACCCATTGTGAATGCATTAAAAGAATACTGTTAGAAGAGTTTTAAACATGAGATGATAGCATTTTGGTTAGTCCTTACTAGTTTTGAAGTACAATTGTGGACATTAATGAGTGGCTAAACTCTTGAACAAAAAGAAAAAAACATGTATGTGCAATCAGTCGTTTCGCTCACTGTCCAGCAAATTTAATTGAGAAGCTGTTTGGTAAGCTTCTATTCTAGAAATTTCATAGGTGAAGGAATGAGCAGAAATTTTTAGTGCTAAGAGAAGATCTCCTGTTCCCTATACTACTTTGGATCCTAGAATTTAAATGAGGTATAGAAAATACTCCTTTAAATTATGGGTTTCTGATTCTAAGACCTTAAACCCTAAACTTTCAAGAGAAAGTTGCACAATTGCATCTTTAAATTTTAGTACTAAGTGAATATTTCAGATGAAAGCAAATATTGATCAACAAATTTTATGCTTCATGACTAGAAAAATATGGCACATAAATATTTCTCAATGCAAGTATTATTTATACCTTTCTCTGTTAGTTGAAACTTGTTGATCACATTTGCGTTGCTATTCTTGACATTACAGTTATTTTCTTAGAAGCCAGTGAATTTTATTTTGGAGTCCAGTTTGTCCATTGAGATGTCTGTAACAATATGACTATTAAAAATATATTTAAAAGAAAGTAGTGGTACTTTTAAATCTTGTGTTCCCCACTCCCTTGTTCTACCCCCTTCTTCCCTGTTTCTCTCTCCCTCTCTCTCTCTCTCTCTCTCTCTCTCACACACACACACACACACGCATGCACATGCACACACACACACAACCTTTAGGCATATAATAGCTGTTATTTCAAATAGACTCTAAGTTTCGTGTGCCTTTTCCCCCTTGAAATGTTTATTTTTTCATTTTTAAAACAAACACAATTTGAGATTATGATAGTCAGATATTTTTAGGAAGAAAATTTATTTCCCTTGTGGTATTTTAAAAAATAAAATAGAGTTGTATTCTATAGCCAAACATCTTTCAAAATCTTACCAGTTCTATTATTCTAATTAGTAAGTATGTAAAATTTTTGTACAGAATTTGTTAAACCTTGATGTGTAATGACCCAACTCTACTTCTCAGTCAGTCTGTATTCTTCTTTGTTTAATAGCCTATGGCATAAATTGAAGTTAATTATCAGGGCTGACAAGTAACTCTGTTTTCTGCCGGCTTGCAGAGTCTCTCCGAGGCAAAGATGGAGCTGAGAAGAAAAGATCAATCTCTGCGTCAGCTCAATAGACATCTTACCCAGCTGGAGCAGGACAAGCGTCGGCTGGAGGAGAACATCCACGATGCGGAGAGTGCCCTCCGCATGGCAGCCAAGTGAGCATTTGGACCTTGGGGAGATCACTTAAAACAGACAAAAGATCAATTCTTACTTTCATGCTCCGGGTTTTAGCCCTGGATAATACAGTGTTAGAAAACAAAAGTACAGCTGTCTCTCTTTGAAATTCTCTGATATATCCTCAGAAAAGAAAACTCTTAACTCAACATACTAAGTGTACATTTTATTGAGAAACCACAGAAAAGTCTAAGTTGCTATATAGCCTCTAATTATGTGTGTTTTGGGCTCTGTGGTAGTGTTACATCTTTGAGCCCCTGTTTTTATTAATATGAAATGTAAGATTCTTTATTTAAAAGTTTTTCATAGTGTCTTCTCTCATGTATTCCTCATCCCATTCACCTCACTGCCTCCAAAATTTTGCTGTCGTATCTTATGATGTACTAATATTGCAAGTAATATTTTAATAAAGAAATGTTAGTATACAACCAGCATGTGTATCATGGCGTCTTTCTAAATGCAATAAAAAATGGAAAATTCATTTTAATTTCATAGCTGTGCATACTAATGTATTAAATAAAAAATATATACAGTTTTCAGCGTGAACTACTACGTAAATATGATGAGAATGTTTTTCCTTTTATCAGGTCATCAAGTTGATACACACTGTGAAGTTCAAATTGAATGGGTTCTTTTGGGAAGTTTTTTTTTGTTCCCCACGTCAAATATCATGGGCTACTTTAAGATAGTCCTTTGTACAACAGCACGACTAAAAGAAAATCTACTTAAAGATTTCAGAAACATCTAATTTTAATAATCCCAATGTTTACCAAATTTGGAATTCTGGATTCCTGTGCTTGCAGAAGTTTATATGTGAATTAAAAGTTTTTTTTTTTAATTTTTGAAAGAAACTCACTTGTCAAGTATAAAATATCATGAAATATGAATGTAGTCTATAAACTAGATCACAGAATGGGGACTCCGCAGTCTTAGGCTACCCATAAGCTTTGTCATTGACCTTGGGAGATTGCTCACACATAATGAAAAGCTGAATTGACACAAGGCCAAAATATTGGTGTGTTTAAACACTCACTAATAGTTTTTTGGAAAATTGTGAAGCTATGTAACATTGCACTGTACTAGTATATGTCATTGTCATCTTATAAAATATGTTTGACTAAATCAGTTTTTTATAGTCATTGTTGAGACTCAGTTTCCTCATGTCAAATGAGGGGCTTAGCCTACATAATTTCCAGTGCACCTTATAGCTCTGAAAATTCTGACGTCAATGAAACAGGATTATAAAACCCCTAGATTCGTATTTTATGTCTTCACAACGTTGCTGTCCGTTAGGTATCTGGGAAACTGTGACCATGGGTACGTGTTCTTATAAAACTAAAGAAAGCTAATTTGAAACTTGGAGAGCTAATACATTATTTACAGTTTTCAATTCATAATTTACCATTAAATTTTTTCATTTAAACTTTTAATTTCATTATTAAAGCCAAATTCAATGTACAAGACTGATAGAAAAAGCCAGAAACATTGTATATTTCTAGTCAAGTTTGTAGAGGTTTTCTGTGCAATTTTTATAGCACAAGTAGCCTATGTAGAAAGGAAAATATCCTTGTGTATATTTTGTATGGTCATTTATAATATATGCCCATTACTAAGATTTTAAAATTTTTTTCATTAGAAATCAAAAGAATAAAAGTTTTACTTTCTTCAGCATGTTTTTCATTATCAGTAATGTAATTGTGATTTCTTTTTCATTCTTTTTTAACTTTAAATAAATATACCTTTCAGTTTTTTTCCTCCTCTAATGTAGGACAGTAACATAACAGGATAGGACTAAACGTGGAAATATACTAGTGAATATAATCAAGTTTTACTTTTTTAAAAGGAGAATGATGATAACTAACCCTTAATTTTTTTTAACAAGGCTTAGTAAGGCTTGGGTTTTAGTAACACCTAATCTTTCTTTTATCTTTTCTAGAGACAAAGAATGTGTTGCTAATCACATGAGAATAGTAGAAAATATGCTTCATAAGGTAGTATAATTTTTCTTTAATATTAATCAACTTGTATGATGACTTGTTCTCTTGACTTTATTATTTTCATTAAAATTTTACAAAGTACTTTATTTTGTAATTTTCTCTAAAAATAAATGAACAAAAATATACTTTTACTGCTTTTCTTTATGGAAAATTTACATTATACAATGCTATATTTTAAACCTTTTCCACAGAATTCACTTATGTCCTTGATAAAATTACTAAAATAGTAGTTTCTCCAAACTGGTATAATTGCACTTGCATTATTTGTGGTCTTTGCTGAATGAACCAGAGGTCGTTTAAGCTTCTCACATGTCTCATAGTCATAAAATATTTGACCACACTGTCTAACCTCTTACCACTCTTAAACCTACTGTCCTGTGTATGTGTGTGTGTGTAGAAAGAAAGAGGGAAGAGAGAGAGAATGCGTACGCATGCACACGCACACGCTAATGTGTTGTTTTTGGCAGTACTTGTATACCTTAACTAGGTAGTAATATTTAAATTTTAATTTACCGTTCTCCTTTATAAATATGAAATAAAATAGAACAAAATATATAAGAATGTTGTCTTAGTTAGCTAGTGCTACTATAACAGAAATACCATGAGTGAATGGCTTTAACAAAAAGAAATTTATTTTCTCACAGTTTAGGAGGCTAGAAGTCCAAAATCAGGGTGTCGGCTCTAGGAGAAGGCTTTTTCTCTCTGTCTGCTGTGAGGAAAGGTCCTCATCAGTCTTCTCCTGGGCCTAGGAGGTTTTCAGCGCAGGGACCCCAGGTCCAAAGAATGCACTCTGCTCCTTGCTCTTCTTTCTTGCTGGCAGTAGGCCCCTCTCTCTCTCTGCTCACTTCTCTCTTCTTTTATCTCTTGTAAGATAAAAGGTGATGCAGGCCATACCCCAGGGAGACTCCCCTTACATCAGATCAGGGCTGTGACCTGAGTATTGTTGTATCTCACCCTAATCCTCTTTAACATAACCTAATCTTGCCTTATTAACCACAGAGAGAGATTAGGATTTACAACACATAGGACAATTACATGAGATCACAAAATGGAGGACAACCACACAATAATGGGAATCATGGCCTAGCCAAGTTGACACATATTTTTTGGGGGACACAATTCAATCCATGACATTGCACCCTTTGGCCCCCAAAAATTCATATCCTTGCCACATGTAAAACACTTTCATGCATCATATCATCCCAAAAGTCTTAAATCAACTCTTAAGTCCAAATTCCATTGTGGAGCAAAATTCTTCTTCATCTATGAACCTGTGAAATCTAGAATATAAGTTGTCTGCTTTAAAGTACAGTGGTGGAACAGGCACCAGGTAGATATTTCCATTACAAATGGGAGAAATTGGAGGGAAAGAAGGAATAAAGGGGAACCAAACAAGTCAGAAGTCCAGCAGAACAATTGACATTAGCTTTCAAGGCTTGAAAATAATCCTCTGTTCTCTGAGAACATCTAGGCAGTAGCTCTGCCCTCCAACTCTGGGTGTCGGTCATGCACTCTGGCTTCTGAGTGAGGCCCCTTGGCCCGAGGCTTCAGCTCTACCTTCCAAGCCCAGTGGGATGGCAACTCTGCTCCCTTGGATTTGGGTGGCCTTTCTCCTAGTCCAGCTAAGTGATAACCCTACCCCCTTGGCTGTGGCAGGCCCTGTTCTTCTGCCCCTTTGGCATGGTGGCCCTGACCCCTCATCTTTGAGCAGTTGATCTGACCCCATCCCCCTGGCACCTGTGAATGGAAGCCCCACACTCTGGAATCAAGTTGTGAAGATTTGACTCTTTGAAACCTAGGAGGCTATGGCCCCACCCTTTGAAACCCTAGAGGCCACGGCGCCACCCTTTAAAACCCCAAAGGTTGTGACCCTACCCTTTGAGACTGAGGCAGCTCTGCTTCCTGTGCTCCTTGTCTTTTCAGCTTCTGCTTCCTGGTTCCTTGGCCTCTTGGCCGAAAGGCACTAAGCTCTCTCGCTCTGTGGGTCATGGGTCAGCAAGCCTAGCTCTGCCAACAAGTACCCAGAGGAACCTCACTCCACCCGAAAGCCTCCTGCCCAAGGCACTCAGCTCTCTTGCTTCAGGTCAGCTCCCGGGCCATGTCGTGCTGGTTTTCTAGTTCTGCTCCCGCTGTTTCTCTGCCACTGCTTGTTGCCACCTGCACGGGCTCCGGTGTTACAGCTCTTCTCACTTCCTTCTGAGCCCTCACTAGAATTGCCTTTGATGTCCATAATTCCACCAACAGTCTCTTCAAGGCAATCTAGGCTTTTACCATTAGGCATCTTAAAACTCTTCTAGCCTCTACCCATTACCCAATTACAAAACTGCTCTGTAAGAGCATCAGCCCACTCCCGGTACCAAATTATCCTAGTTACCTAGTGCTACTATAACAGAAATGCCAGAAGTGGGTGACTTTAACAAATAGAAATTTATTTTCTCACGGTTTAGCAGGCTAGAAGTCCGAATTCAGGGTGCTGGCTCTAGGGGAAGGCTTTCTTTCTCTGCTGGCTCTGGAGGAAGGTCCTTGTCTCTTTGAGCTTCTGCTTCTGGTTGATCTTCATGTGGCTTGTCGTCTCTCTACCCCCATCTCTGCCCTGCTTGCTTGTTTAATCTCTTTTACATCTCAAAAGAGAGTGACTCAAGATACACCCCACACTAATCCTGCCTCATTAACATAACAAAGACAACCTATTCCCAAACGGGATTATAACCACGGGCATTGTTGTTGTGTGTCATTGAGTTGATTCCAACTCATAGCGCCTCTCTAGGATGGGGTAGAACTGCCCTGTAGGGTTTCCAAGGCTGTAGTCTTTACAGAAGGAAACTGCTACATCTTTCTCCCCCAGAGTGGTTGGTGAGTTTGACTCGCTGACCTTTCAGTTATCAGCCAAGCTCTTAACCACTGTGCCACCAGGGCACCTTACCACAGGCATAGAGGTTAGGTTTTAAAACACATATTTTGGGGGGACACAAATCAACCCATAACAAATGTATTAACATAGAAATTTATAATATTAGAATATTTTATTATTTTTCAAATTTGATTACCTCTGTATAATAAACTTGCACTTTTAACGTAATGATTAATAGCATAATAAGAATATTACGATATTAGTAAAAACAGTATATTAGCTATCTATATATTTTGTTAGCACCCCAGAGTCAAGGATGTGTTCAATTTTTCATTATTTAAAAGTAGAGAGATGTTATTTATGTTTCTATTATTGTCTAATAGGAATTTTGTTGGAAATGCAAACACCTAGCAGTTTTTAGATATGTGGAATTTATGAATTAATCATATTTGGAATAATTTTGTGAATCAAATTTATTATGTAATATAGTTTTGTAATTTACTTTAAAAATAACCCAAAAAGAACAGTTTTGCAGGGATATTAGGTAAACATTAGCAAACTAGTATTTAATATATGAGCAATTGGAAGCACTGGGCCTCTATTCTTTTAGATGTTGAAAGTGTCTGGCATTATTTCATACCTCTCACTAAAACATTAGTAAAAAAATCTAACATTTTGAGTGCTATTTATTTTTAAGAATATTTGTTTGAAACTATGATTTCTCCCTCCCTTCATTCTAAAAAAACTTGGTCAGTCAGTATTGTGTAAAAAATCACATCAAATCCGTGTATGCTACAAATCTGAAATTTAGGTTTGTAGGAAGAGAGATTTTTGGGTAGATTATTCTATTTGGTGAGACTTCGGATTGTTATTGTTGTTAGGTGCCATGGAGTCGATTCTGACCCATGTGTGCAGAGTAGAACTGCTCCAAAGGGTTTTCAAGGCTGTGACCTTTTGGAAGCAGATCGCTAGGCCTGTCTTCCAAGGCACCTCTGGGTGGGTTCGAACTGCCAACCTTTCGGCTAGTCATACGCTTAACCATTTGTGCCACCCAGGCACGCCTATACGTGGCATTACCCTTTTATACAAATAGTGTTGGCTTTAACATACAACTGTTCGTTCATCTTCCCAGCTGGAGGAAAAAAATGTTGGATAGCAGCCGTCTTGGGGAATGGACTTCTGATGTCAGGGAAAAACAGTCGTCAATGTGAAATACAAATGCTGTGACTTCTCCTTTCTTTATGAGAATAGTAAAATATATATTTTAACTGTAGTGAAGACTGATTACAACTGGACAGTTAAAATCATACAATTTTTCAGTTACAATTTATCTTTTGATTTTAGCATTATATGGGAAGAAGTCTGTAAAACTGGTCCACAGCCAGTGTAGATTTACTTTTGTTTTATAACTTTTTCCCTTAAGATTTAATAGCTAATTTATTTGCATTTATGTCTTCAGAAATTTTTAGTGATGTAGTGGTTTTAAATTGTCAATTACTTTTCAAGTTTGAAGTGAATTCAGGAGAGGCTAATTGACCATTGGGGCTAATTCTTTTTCCTACCGACAGTGGATGAGGATGAGTGGGTTACAAGGAAGTGGCCCAGAGAATCCCTCTCAAACTGTCTGTGGAGTGCACGCCCACATGTCTTCATGCCAGAGTTTACGGGTTTATTTTTCTGACTACCTTGAACTTCCAGTGGCATTTTACCATCTTGGATAGTTAGTATAGTATAGGGGGAGGGTCCAGGCCCTTTTATGGTGCAGTAAAAGTGGTTGTGGTTACTCTAAACTCTTTAGCAAAGCTTACTGTAAATAGTTAAACAGCATGATTATATTTCTTACTTCAACACATGCATTTTCAGTGCACCAGTTGTCCAAAAATAAAACTTATTTTTATCTGCTGCGTTGAATGTTAATACTAACGTTTGACAAAATAATCAAATAAACTTGTTTTTATGTAGACATTGTATCCTCCCTTGCATTTTAGAGACCTTAAAAATATTTGAAAAGCAATTACATTTTGTTGAGTTTTATTGATTTCTAAACTTGACACATTAAATTCAACACTTAGAATCCTAAAACTGTATTATGCAAAGAGGTTGACTAGATATTATTTTTTTAAATCTCATTTGGGATTGATAATAGCATTTAATAAGGAAGGCCAAACTTTTTCATTTAAAAGCATATAATTCTTAAGATCTGTCTACATGGGATCACATTGACAACAGCAACTCGAAAGATTAGATAGGCATCTTAGGGGGCAGTGAGTTTATGTTAATGGGGGAGGAACAACTCAGAAAAGGAGGGTGAGAATGGTTGTACAACTCAAAGAATGTAATCAGTGTCACTGAATTGTACATATAGAAATTGTTGAATTGGTGTATGTTGTGCTGTTTATACTCTCAACAAAAACAGAATAAATTATTTTTAAAAAGGATATAATTCTTTTTTGAAGTAGTAAAAGTTTTATTTTAATTGTATTTAAATATATATACATATAAAATTTATGCCATTTTTTAACTGTAAGTCAGAATTTAAGATTTTATTAAGATGCTTTTTTTGGCCAATTTCAAGTTACTGGAGTTAAGAAAAAATAAGAACAGGAGAAAATAAAACTGTTATTATCACAGTTTTCCATGAAGTATATGTTTTATACACACACTTCTGTATTGAGTTGAATTCTAACTGCTTTTTATTTTTTGGAGAGACTATAACTATTGAACTTTATTTGTTATTGTTGTTTGATTTTTCATTTAAACCATTTTAAAGTGTTCAATTCAGTGGCCTTTAGTACATTCATAATGTTGTGCAACCATCACCACTGTCTAATTCCAGAACATTTCATCACCCCAAAAAGAAACCCTATTTCCATTAAGAAGTCACTCCCCATCTTTCTCCACCTCCTCCCATCCCTGGCAACCACTACTAATTTGCTGCCTCTATGGATTTTCCTATTCTAAGTATTTCATATACAGACAGTAATACAATATTTGTCCTTTTGTGTCTGGCTTCTGTCATAAGCATAATGTTTTTAAGGTTCATCCATGTTGTAGCATGTATCTGCACTTAATTCTTTTTTATAGCTGAATAATATATTCCATTGTATGACTATACCATGTTTTGTTTATCCAAGGCTGTAAATCTGCTTTATGGAAGCAGACTGCCACATCTTTCTTCCACAGAACACTGGTGGGTTTGAACTGCTGACCTTTCAGTTAACAGCCAAGGCTTAACCACTGTGGCACCAAACCCACTGTCGTCGAGTTGATTCCAACTCATAGTAATCCTTTAAGACGGAGTAGACCTGCCCCTGTAGGGTTTCCAAGGCTGTAAATCTCTACGGAAGCAGACTACCACATCTTTCTCCCACAGCGCATCTGATGGGTTCAAACTGCTGATCTTTGGTTAGCAGTCAAGTGCTTTAACAACTGCATCACCAGGGCTCCTGACTGCACTACCAGGGCTTCTATATTTTGGATACTAAATCTTTAACACATTTGTGCTTTGCAGCTGTTTTCTACTATCTGTAGGTTGTCTTTTCACTGTCTTCATAATGTCCTTTGATACACAAAAGGTTTTTTTTTTAATGAAGTCCAATTTATCTATTTTTTTTGTTGTTGTTGCTTATGCTTTTGATGTCATAGTTAAGAAACCATTCCTAATTCAAAATCACAAAGACGAACCCCTGTTTTCTTTTATGTGTTTTATAGTTTTAGCTCTAAGATTTAGATAATTAATCCTTTTTGAGTTAATTTTTGTATGTGATGCATGGTAAGGGGTCTAACTTTATTCTTTTGCATTTTGGCTAACCAGTTTTCCCAGCACCATTTGTTGAAAAGACCATTCTTTCTCCACTTAATGGTCTTGACACCCTGGTTGAAAATCAGTTGAAAATCAGTTGACCATAGAGTTATGGCTTTAATTCTGGACTCTTAGTTCTATTCCATTGATCCTGTCATCTGCAAATAGAGATAATTTTACCCTTCTTTTCTAATTTGGATGCCTTTTATTTCTTTTTCATGCCTAACTGCCCGTGCTAGAACTTCCAGTACAATGTTGAATAGAAGTGGTAAGAGTGGACATCCTTGTCTTGTTCCTGATCTTAGGGGGAAAGCATTCAGTCTTTAACCATTATGATGTTACCCTTTATCAGGTTGAGGAATTGCATTCTATTCCTATCATGTTGAGTGTTTTTATCATGAAAATGTTTTGGATTTTGTCAAATGCTTTTTCTGCATCAGTTGAGATGACCATGTGTTTTTTCTTTCTTCATTCTATTAATATGGTGCATTACATTGATTGCTTTTTATATATCAAATCACTCTTGCTTTCCTGGGATAAATCCCACTTGGTCATAATGTATAATCCTTTTAATATGCTGCTGTATCTAGTTTACTAGTATTTTGTTGAGGATCTTTGCATCTATATTTATAAGGGATATTTATCTGTAGGTTTCTTTTCTTGTGCTGTCTTTGGTATTAGTAATACTGGCCTCATAGGATGAGTTAAGAAATGCTCCCACTTCTTCTAGTTTTTGGAAGATTTTGAGAAAATTGGTGTTATTCTTTAAACACGTAGAACTTATCAGTGAAACCTTCTGGTCCTGGGCTTTAGTTTTTGGAAGTTTTTTGATTATTGATCCAGTCTCTTTACTTGTTACAGGTTTATTAAGATCTTCTATTTCTTCTTGAACCAGTTTTGATAGTTTATATGTTACGAGAAATTTTTCTATTTCATCTAGCTTTTCTAATTTTTCATAGTATTCTCTTATGATCCTTTTTTTATTTCTGTATGGCCGATAGTAATGCCTCCACTTTCATTCCTGATTTTAGTGATTTAGTCTTTTCTCTCTCTCTCTTTTTTTTTGTCAGTCTAGCTAAAGATTTGTCCATTTTGTTGATCTTTTCAAAGAACCAGCCATCCTAGTGGGTGTGAAGTAGTATCATTGTGGTTTTGTTTTGCATTTTTCTGATGACTAGTGATGTCGATTATCTTTTCATGCGCTTATTGTTCATTTGTATATCTTTCTTGGAGAAATGTCTGCTCAGATACTTTGCCCCTTTTTAATTGGGTCATTTGGTTTTTCATGATTGAGTTATTAGAGTTCTTTATATATTCTGGATACAAGTTCCTAAAAAGATATAAAATAAACCTGCAAACTCTGGCATGAAGACTGGTGGGCCTACACCCTTCAGCATACCTCCGATATTACTGATAGTACAGACTTTCAGGAATTAAGATTTTCTTTAAATAAAGAGCTCCCTCAAACATGCTTAAATTTTTATATTATGTGGAAAAAAGAGAAGGTAGAATAATTATATACAAATAATTTTCAGCCAAGATAATTGCAGCGTATGTCTGGGTTATTTAGGATTGTGTATGAGAAAATTAAATGAAGTAATTATATATTGGGTGGTGCAGTAGCTAAGAGCTTGGCTGTTATTCTAAAGGTTGGCAGTTCAAATCCACCAGCCACTCCTTGGAAGCCCTATAGGGTAGTTTTACTCCGTCTTATAGGGTTGCTATGAGTCGGAATCAACTGGATGGCAACGGGTTTAACCAAATGCCTAACAGAGATGTCTTGGTTTATGCAACTGGAAGTGGAAATGAGAAGATTTAAGTAAAATTGAAATGTAGTGAAGAATCTGAGAATTTTCTGTAGCAACTTTTTGTTTAATTGGGTGGATGGCTGGGTTCTGGAGGCATTTAGAGATTGCTTGGGCCCTACAAGTTTGGAGGGATTGACTAAAGTGCTTCCTATGTGTGATCTTGGTGTTTTATGAACTTTTAAAGTGGTTGATTAATGAAAACCCTCACTGACAAGTATTAAGTAGATCATCTAAAAGCTGAAACAGAAAATCATAATCCAGAAGCCTAGACTCTAGAAGACCTTGCATCTACAAGTCCTTTAAATGTATCAGGCTGAAATGGCACCAGAAAGAGAACTAGAAAATCACAGGTGCTTTGTTGACACAGTTTTAGATTTATTTCTTCAGTAAAATTACTTTATAGTGCTAATCCATCATAAAATACAACATTTAACTATAAACAGTTTAGTTCAGTAAATGCTTTTTGAGTGCATATTATGTGCCAAGCACTGTACTAGCCTCTGGGGGAAACGATATATAAATATATATGTATATATATGTATGTGTGTGTGTGTGTATATATATATATATATATATGTATGTATGTATATATAGTACCTTTCCTTCAGGAGGAGAGGGAAACAGATAATTTCAGTATACCATGGTAAGTATATATCCGTAAGATGAAGTTCTATGTCTATTTAGATAAAATCATTCATCTGTGAGGCAAATTTAGAAAACATAGAGGCTGGGTGAAAGTTCCTTAGAAGAAAATAATGCCTAAGTGGGATCTTGAAAGTAAGGAGAAATGGGAAGGGCATCCTAGCAGAGAGCAAATGCATGGAAGTATGGACAGCCATATGTCCTTGTTCAGCATTAAGTTCAAAGAGAGTACAGGAGATGCAGCTGAATGGGGCAGGTAGAAGCCAAGTCATGGAAGAGTTTTTTCTTTTTCTTATCATGGGGGCGGCGGGGAGTCACTAGGGTTTAAGCCAGAGAGTATCATGGTCAGATTTCCTTATTGAATTTCAGCTGTGGAGGCCAGATTTGCACACTGGGTGCAGCGAGTGAGGAATGTCGTTTTAAGAAGCATGAGTCTGTAAACAGAGAACTCTGTTAGGAGGCTGTGAGGGCAGTGGTGGTTCAATGGTAGAATTTTCACCTTCCATGTAGGAGTCTCAGGCTCGATTCCTGGCCAGTGCACCTCAGATGCAGCCACCACCCTTGCCTGTCAGTGGAGGCTTGCATGTTGCTGTGCTGCTGAACAGGTTTCAGTGGAGCTTCCAGACCAAGACAGACTAGGAAGAAAGGCCTAGCTACTTACCTCCAAAAAACCAGGCAGTGAAAACCCTGCGGATTACAACAGTCCGATGTGGTTGTGCATGAGGCTGACTCAAGGGCAGCTAACAACAACAACGTTAGGAGACTACAGCATTAAGCTAGATGAGGGCTGGTGAAGGTTTGAACCAGAAGAGTGATGGTAGGAGGCGTCAAAAGGAAAGAATAGGAAACTTTTTTAAGTACAGTGGCATATGGGGAAGAAAAGGGGCAGGAGAGGATGATTCCCATGATGGGGCAATGCCATTAACCAATGTTGTTAGGTGCCGTCAAGTCGGTTCGGACTCATAGCGACCCTGTGCACAACAGAACGAAACACTGCCCGGTCCTGTGCCATCCTCACAATCACTGTTATGCTTGAGTCCATTGTTGCGCCACGGTGTCAGTCCGTCTTGTTGAGGGTCTTCCTCTTTTTCGCTGACCCTCTACTTTACCAAGCATGATATCCTTCTCCAGGGACTGATCCCTCCTGATAACATGTCCAAAGTATGTGAGATGAAGTCTCGCCATCCTTGCTTCTAAGGAGAATTCTGGCTGTACTTCTTCCAAGACAGATTTGTTTGTTCTTTTGGCAGTCCATGGTATATTCAATATTTTTCGCCAATACCACAATTCAAAGGCATCAGTTTTTCTTCGGTCTTCCTTATTCATTGTCCAGCTTTCGCATGCATATGAGGTGATTGAAAACATCATGGCTTGAGTCAGGCGCATCTTAGTCTTCAAGGTGACATCTTTGCTTTTCAACACGTTGAAGAGGTCTTCTGTAGCGGATTTGCCCAGTGCAACGCGTCTTTTGATTTCTTCACTGCTGCTGCCATGGGTGTTGATTGTGGACCCAAGTAAAATGAAATTCTTGACAACTTCAATATTTTCTCTGTTTATCATGATATTTGCTTATTGGTCCAGTTGTGAGGATTTTTGTTTTCTTTATGTTCAGGTGTAATCCATACTGAAGGTTGTGGTCTTTGATCCTCATCAGTAAGTGCTTCAAGTCCTCTTCACTTTCAGCAAGCAAGGTTGCATGATCTGCATAACACAGATTGTTAATGAGTCTTCCTCCAATCCTGATGCCCCATTCTTCTTCATGTAGTCCAGCTTGTCTGATTATTTGCTCAGCATGCAGATGGAATAGGTATGGTGAAAGGATACAACCTTGATGCACACCTCTCCTGACTTTAAACCATGCAGTATCCCCTTTTTCTGTTCTAACGACTGCTTCTTGATCCATATACAGATTCCTCATGAGCACAATTAAGTGTTCCAAAATTCACATTCTTCACAATGTTATCCATAATTTGTTATGCTCCACACAGTCGAATGCCTTTGCATAGTCAATAAAACACAGGTAAGCATCTTTCTGGTATTCTCTGATATTGGGGATACAAACAAATAAAAGAAGGGACTTTTTTAGTAGAGAGAAAAAGGGAGACAATGATGAGTTTTGTTTTAGAGATACCAAGTTTAAGGTAATACACAATAATCAGCAGGATATATGTCTAAACCTCAAGGGAAAAGTCAGGGCTAATGATAAAGGTTTGAGAATGATTGACATAATACTTTCTGGTAAAGAGAGAAGGTGGTACAGCAGATTGACAGGAGAAACAAGACATTGTAGATAAATGTGAGGCTAGAAAGTATATTTTGAAAGATTAATTTTAACACTAGAGTTTGACGTCCTTGAGGGATGGAATTCTGTCTCCTTAATTTTTATGTCCTCCACATTCATCACAGTGCCTGGTACCCAGTAGGCACTTAATGAATAGTTGTTTTCAATACTTTTACCATTACATAGTCTTTAAGTGTAACTAAAGCTATGTCTAGATTCCAATGGAAGTCTTGCTGATATTGTTGCCTGCTTTATTATTTGATTACTAAAAACAGCATCTGTGTTTACTTTGCCTAATCAAGAGCTAAAGCAGAGCCTAAATTCAATTATAAGAATGTCTCTAGGAAAAAGAAGTGTGCTAACAGAGAATTTATAGAGAATGGCCAGTTTGATTCCTGTGAAATAGAGGGAGAGGTGATTACTTCTCTTCCTAGAATGGATTGTGGAATAGAATAAACAGGATATGACAGGTGAAGACAGTCAAATCTTTAAATGTGATTTTATAATTTTACCTTAAAAATGGTTAACCAGAATAATAATCTTACATGGTCATCTTTGATTTTTATTTTTCAGTGCATTATAAGGAGTAGAAAGCACATATAATAAATTTTAATTTATGAAACTGACAGTATTTTAAAAGTTGAAACCTGATCTTCTACCCCTAAAACCCCAGTTTTTAGTGGTTCATTAATGACTCTCTCAGTGTTTTTTATGGTCTTTGAACTCCTCTCCATTCCTACTTTCTTGGTCCTGGTTCCTGAAGATCAGCTGTGCAGGACATACAGGTGTTAGCACAGCTGGCTTGCTGATGACAACTCTGTCCATATAGCTGTCTTGTGTGTCATCATTCATATTGTTCAGTGTCATTCTGACCTAGCCAAGCTAAAAATGGCACTCCAGCTCAAGAGGGATTTAAAAACCTTGACAAACTAAAGATAAGACACTGCAGAATGTCATGTACATGTACTTAACTGTTTTTAGCTTAAACCCATCTAACTAATTTTGGCATGCATCTGTTTTTATCCTTTGAAATAATTTACCCTAGGAAAGAAAGTATCTCTGTGAGGACTAGAAAAATAAGTAAAATTATTTCTCTATTCTCAAGTGTGGGTTTTTGTGTTTGTTTAGATAGCTCAAGGTCATGGTAATCTGTTTGTGGGGTGCATTCTATGATAGATAGCCTACACCACAGATTTATCATGCTGGCTAGTGTCTTTATAAGATGTTCACGATTAAATTACCCTACTTCCCAGCTCAGTAATTTGATTCGAGGGGTCAGTTTTTCAGATCCTTAATTGGGATGTAACCAGCTTGATAATTTGATTCAGGAGATCAGTTTTTTTCAGTTCCATAATGGGGATGTAACTATGATTTGTAGGATGGTGGTGGCAGATTTTGCCCTCTTATTTGGTGACAGCAGCTGGCAGTCATTGGAGAGTTCTGGCTCTGCACCAGAGATGTAGGTAGTGCTTGCTACAGAGCCCTTGTGGCGCTATGGTTTAGAACTCGGCTGCTAACCAAAAGGTGGGCAGTTCAAATCCACCAGCCACTCCTTGGAAACCCTATGGGGCAGTTCTTTTCTGTCCTATAGGGTCACTATGAGTTGGAGTCCACTCGATGGCAATGGGTTTGGGTTGGTTTGGTGCTTGCTACAGTGTTAATATAGTGCCTGCTTCTGTTGAGAGAGGGCCAAGGGCTCAATCCAGCAGGTTTGGAGCACAGCATGTATCCTGGGACGTTGTAGTTTCGGGATCTTCCATGAGAGATTGTAGCCATTGTATGAGGATGATTGCTGCGCAGGAACATGCCTCTCCGTATAACTGTGTGTGTATGTGTGTGTGAGAGAGAGAGAGAGGGAGGGATGGAGAGAGGAAGAGAGAGAAAGCAAATGAATGAATATGCATGAGAATGCCCAGAAGTTTAGCAAAACTACTGTGGAAAATTAAGACGTTTAAATAGTATTCTGTAGTGTTTATCCTAAAACTACTCCATAGAACTTACACGTTTTTCCTGTGATTGCCAAACAAGGGCAAAGAAAGGGAAAAATTGTTTCTTTTTAGTTCAGGAAATGGAAGAATTACAAAACCGTAAACAATTTCCCCACTTATTAACTGTCCATATATAGATATTAAGAGGCATTATTGTTTGGGCTGAGAACACTAGAATCAATATCCTCATATTAGCTATGCCAATAGCTATTTCACAAGGTGGATGACAAAATCAAGTGAGGCAGTGTAGCTACTTCTTTGAAAAGTATAAACTACTTTTGAAAGTACTACCAGTATTATTACTAATACCAGTAGTGCTGTAATCCATCTATCCATTTCATTAATAGTAAAAGGAAGTGTAAAAGAAGGTGGTAAATATCCATTTAGATGTGACTATCAGATTCTTAGTAAAGAGCTTGGCTGCTAACCAAAAGGTTGACAGTTTGAATCTACCAGATGCTCCTTGGAAACCCTGTGGGGTAGCTCTACTCTGTCTTATAGGGTTGCTATGAGTCGGAATCGACTTGATGACAATGGGTTTGGTTTGGTTTTGGTTTATCAGATTTTTGGAAGGAGGCTTGGTGGCAGAGTGGTTAAAACGCTCGGCTGCTAACTGAAAGGTCAGTGGTTCAAACCTACTAGCTGCTCCGCAGGAGAAAGATGTGGCAGTCTGCTTCTGTAAAAGTTACAGCCTTGGAAACCCTATGGGGAAGTTCTACTTGTTCAGAATGGACTCAATGGCAACAGGTATTTGGATCAGACTCTTGCCTGTCATTTCTACTGCACTGACAACTCTGATCCCTGCCTCAGTCACTGGGCACATATCAGAGTCCAGGAACTGTCTAAATATCTTTTTAAAATTGTTCTTTCTTCTGCCCTGTAGACTTTGTGAATTTGGAATGACGTTCTTATTTGCTTGCACTAGGAGCTTCTGTGTGCATAATGGTTTTCTTGCTACTAGTGTTATTACAGAGCATATACTTAATGCAGGCTGATTCCCTTCTGTCTCCATTCACAACGCTGTGCAGTGTGCCTGTTCTACTTCTTTAACCAAATGTTCTGTTGTTTAGGTATGGGACTGGGTGGTCAGTAGTTACACTAGAAGGAAATTTGCTCTATGTTAGCCCCAGTAAAGTTGTATACTAGACTGTGTGAAATGTGGAAAATACACCAGGAGATAGTACACTTATTTTATGAAGCACTAGAAAAAAGGAGCCAAAAAGTGTCTGTGAGATGGCACCCTGTGTTGGCAGATAAAAGGCCGACTCGTGAGAAATCGTTTATCAGTTCTTTGGTGAGAGGTGGTCATTTTAAAAAACTTTATAGATTGTGAAACATATTGATAGTCTTTCCTTCAGTATCTCTAGGGCAGGAATTGTCAAACTTTCTCAGTGAAGGTCCAGATAGTAAATATTTTAGGCTTTGTGGACCATAAAGTCTCTATCTCTATAGACAACAGATATAAATGGGCGTGGCTATGTTCCAATAAAACTTTATTTAAAGTAACAGCTAGTAGGCTGGATTTGGTCCCTGGGCTGTAGTGAGTTGACCGTTGCTCTAGTGAGTAGGATGAAAAAAAACGAGAGAGAAAGGAAAGCAACGAGGACTGAATGGAAGTGGAAGTATGTGCAAAAGTGGGGAGTAGGACAGAGGACAGCAGAAGAGTGGAGGCAAAGTAAAACATGAACATAGGATGATAAGAATGGAGGTTATAGGAAACATCGTAGAGGTCTGTATTTGTATGGGCATGTCTCTGGTAAGAACATTTATTTTGAAGCATTGGAGGCCATAGTTGTTGTTGTTAGGTGTCATTGAGTTGGTTCTGACTCATAGCGACCCCATGTACAACAAAACGAAACACTGCTTGATCCTGAGCCATTCTCACAGTCGTTGCTATGCTTGAGCCGTATGTTACAGCCACTGTGTCAATCCATCTGTTGAGGGTCTTCCTTTTTTTCACTGACCCTCTACGTACCAAGCATGATGTCCTTCTCCAGGGACTGATCCTTCCTGATAGCATGTCCAAAGTAACATGGCTGTAGTAGACTGGAGTAAATAAAATAAAATGGTAGATTGGAGTAAATAAAATTTTGAACTGATTAAGAGTATGAAGTGAAGACCTAGTATCACTTGCTTTTCCTAGATATTCAGGATTAGACACCCCGTATATCTTCTTTTTTGTGTTCTTAAATTTATCTTAGTTTTTTACCTAAAACCTTTACTTCTGTCTTGGTATCCTATTGATAAAATCATGACTAGTAACACATTTCATGAATTTTGTTTTTTGGTTTTTTTAATTGGAAAATTAGGTCCAGAGAGATTTATAGCTGTGTATGATAAAACATATAGGTCCTCATTTTGAAAGGTGAACAAGTTTTCTTTAAAAATGGCTTATTTAAGTTCCATAGTTGATATATCTAGCAGAAATAGCTTTTTGGTGTTATGGAAAATTTATAAAACAGAGTGGTGGCTTGCGAGTAAAGGCTGTTTAGAGGAATAGGAGCAATACAGCACTGGCCTTAGGACTCACTTAAATCTGGAACTAGATTGTTATAATAAAGTAAATGTATACTTTGTAACCCTGATGTTTTATAAAGTTTAACTTATTTTTCTCTTTTTTTTATGGCACATGTGTTAGAAAGGCTTGCTTTCTGAAAATATGTAATAAGAAAGGGACAATGTAAACTGGTATTTCTAAAAGTAACAATTTTAGAATGCAACGGTGTAGGTATTTTTTCTTTATTCTTTGTCAAAATGTTATGAAATTTACAGGTTTATTGAATGTTATAAAAATGTATACAATTTGAAAACTGAGATTTATATTGGGAAATTTTGTGAAACATTAATTATATGTTAAAAATGAACTGTTAGCTACTTTAAAGTAGAAAACCGTGTATTTTTATTGCTTATATCTATAAATAAATCACAGTGAAAGGAATATAGAATCTTAATTATATGATGAATAATGATGTGCTATAAACAGAATTAAAGACTAACTTTTGAAATAATAATTTAGAATTAATTTGAAATTATAATTTAATCCATAATAGGTTACTGGTGGTTGTTTTAATCCTAATTCACACTGAAGTTTGTACTTTAAAAGGTGAATCTACTTTTAAGAAGAAAATAATTTTGCTATCTATTATTGTGACTTCAAAAATCTTTTGACAGTAAAGAAATTTGCTGTATGTTCTCAATCTTGAAAAGAATCATTTTGAATGTAATAAACAGTATTTCCTAAAGAAATTCCACGTTATCTCTTTTCTGATTTTAGTTACTTTGTTCTCAGCCTGTCCTCTTTTTCTTATGAACAGATTTAATGCATTACGTTGAGTCATCTTTCTTACTGTTCTTCCTTGTTTAATCTGTTCCATTCATCCTTATTTACACCCTGAAATTCATACTTGCCTTCTCCTTCTTTCTGACCAGCCTCCTCCCCGTCAGCTCTCATTCCTTCCTGTCCCTTTGCTGCACCGTGTGCTCTTTGCTTGTCATAGTGTCAATGTTTTGTGTTCTCGCAACATGATGCTTTTACTCCCTTTTTCCATTAAAAGAAAGTAATTCCTAGCCAATCTTTTTTTAAGACTTAAAAAAAAAACAAAAAACTTTCTGTCAGTGTTTGGAGAACATGTTAGTATTTACTCTCAAGGTTTCAGTTTAATTTAAATTGGAGGAAATTTTAAATGTTAGTAGAGATTTTTGTGATATTGCTTCCATTATATATCACAGGGCACTGTCTCTTGCTGACATTGTCTACATTCAGCAGATAATTTATAATGAAATGAAAATATTAACACATGCATATTTTGCAAATAATGCTGTAATTATATCTGTTATTAGGTTAAGCAAAAACAGCTGCATTTTGAGTTTTTTTGTCTGTCTAAAAAATTATTTAATAAGGTAAGTTAAATAATGTTGTAGAGAAAATGTTGATTTGACAATAAATCAAAGTTTTAAATGACAAATGCCCCAGCCTAATATTGTTCATAAAGTTTATTTAGAGAATATAAAATGTTGCTCACTGTATGTCCAGCTTCACAGATGAAGTATGGAGCCTGGTATTAATTGGGTTAAAGGACCTCCAGTGCTCGAGCTGGGTTGTGGGTTATACCTACATTGCTTATAGTTTTTTCTCCCCCCTCTTTGCCCATATTAGCAATCTGCTTTTGTACTTTGACATCCAGGATTTCCCTAGTGAATTTTGTCACAGAAAAAAGAGAATCATCAATATCGCAGTTAAACTTGACTTTCAAAGCTAATAGTGTCTCATTTGGGGGCTCAAATTTAATAAATTTTCTTTGATTCTGGGTGAGTTTTTAAACATCAAACAATGAATTGGCCAGGGTGCAGTAAAATATTTAGATCTATTGACTATGGTTCAGAAGGGTAGAAGGCAAAACACTAGTGGTTTGATGTTGATAAATTCTCAGTACCTTAATCCACATTAATGTTTTCTTTTATCTGTGTGCGCATCAGTGACAAAAAAAGCAACAGAAGGTACCATACATATAAAATATAAAACCTAAAGCAAATATATTTGTAAAATATGATTTATCTTGTTATGTTAAGTAAGTTTAATAGCATTCCCATCCTGAACTGAAGACTCTAGTGAATGTTTGCTATGGATAAATATAAAGAATTATGACTACAGCATACTTACAGTACTCACCCTATTATAAAAATTGCACTATAGTGTCTGTTTTTGCAGCCACTGGTATTGACAGAAATTCTTCAGATCAACTTGGTAAATACAAGGGTTTGTATGCCCATAGCTTGGCATGAACAATTAAAGATGTCACCATATGTTTGTGTGTATTTGCTAGTTTTGTGGGATGTGTACATTTCATATACAGTTCATTCACATACCAGGAAAGAATTCAAAGTTTTACAAGCTTGCCCAAGTAGAACAGAAAAACGAAGGGGAGGTTTTCTATCTTAT
This sequence comes from Trichechus manatus latirostris, assembly GCF_000243295.1. NCBI lineage: Eukaryota > Metazoa > Chordata > Mammalia > Sirenia > Trichechidae > Trichechus > Trichechus manatus. Next base: position 15,167,759 of record NW_004443961.1, read on the forward strand.
ATTACTGCCAGGTTGCATTTGAAATTGCTCAGATGAAACTAGAGATATAAACACATTTATTTAGGCAATTGGTGTTATTTTTATTGTTTTCTCATTTTTGACCTTTCTACCTCAGAAAAACTCTTTATATCCTGTGTCTTTGAGCTAGTTCATAGTATTTATCAAAAAATATATATGCTATCAAAGAGATAAATTATTAAAATCTATTCAAGTGTAAGGCAAGTTAGAAAATATGCCTACATATGAAAAATCCTATCATTAAATTATGTGATTAAAAATGAAAGCTTACTTGTCATAAATGCAAACTAAACTGTGGAATTTTAAAGCTTTTACTAAGTTTAGAAATTAAAAACAAAACTACCTGTTTCTGAACCTTTCTTCATATCCGTTTGTATGCTTTAGGGAGCATTTTCTCATTTGTCCAGAAGGTGGCAGTGTGATATCAACTGCATGTGATCTCTTTACTGGCTAGAGAATCGGTATTTCTTCTACATTTGTGATGTGTTTGTATTGTTACCTTTCTGAATACTTAAAATATAGTACAAATACTACTGATTTTATCTCAGTGTTATCTTATTTAGAAGTTGTGTGACTGAGTTGTTTACATGTATTTAATCGTTAAGACTAGAGTTTAAAAAAACTACTGTAATTTAAGAAGAGTAAAAAAGGCGAACAAACCTCTTACATTTCAAAAGTATCCTTTTGTGTTGTGTATATTTGTTTTTATTCCAGGGTTCAGATCATTGACATTTTCTTTTCAAAGAATAATGCCTAATAACAATCTTATCCAATGTGTATCAATTAATATCAGTTAAATTAAGAGTGTTATTAGGAAAATGATAATTAGGGGACTGCTGTTTGTTTTCAATTTTGTGGATATTTTTTCCTCCTTCCCTTTTTATTTTGAAGGTGCAACTCTGAAAAAATGATTTGAAACCTCTTGATCAGAAGAGCTCCAGTGACTCTTCTTCCCCTCCCTCATTGCAAGCAGGAGGATGCTTTTTCTTCTTAACATTCTCCCCCAGCACTCTGAATTAGAGATTTATTTGCAACGAAAAATCAATTAGTCCTAAATTTATTCATGGATTTCAGGTCCAGCGATCAATGCAAGTCCACTCAGTGGGCTCAAGGGGACCCAGTTCATCCCAGTTAATGTGTCTGAAGGGGAATTACCATTGATGCTGTTTTTTTCCCTTTAGGTCAGAGATCAGATCTTGCTGTCACGGACTGCGGCAAGTAGGAATGACTTCACCCTGCAGCTACCCAAACTGCACCTGGAGACCTTTGCAATGGAGGGGCTCAAGGGCGGGCCAGAGGTTGTAGCGTGCCAGGTTAGAGTCTAAATAACATTGTTTGCTACTGAGACATGTAGAAAAATAAATTGCACTAACTGGAGAGAATGGAAGCCTCAGAGTATTGCGAATAACAACTTAAAGGAGATGCAAATACATTTTTATTTTTCTTCATTTTCCTTCTATTATGTAATGCTGTATTTCACAAACAATTTTTTTTCCTTTAAAACCTAGAACTAGCCTATTAAATAATCCAGCAAAGAATTTTTACTTAGGAAAAAAATACGTGTTTTATAGCTAAGTCAGTATTAAAAGAACATACTTTTCTATCAGCAGAGAACAATAAGATACTAGGCTGTTATCTCTCTAAGCTAGTCTCAATTTGTTGTTCTTGTTGTTTTAAAATAAATCACTTTAGATAAAATTATCAGAAGAAATACCCAGAATTTTAAAATGTTAATTCCAACGTAAATCCAACATTTCTTATGTGGTCATTTAATTTCAGCAAAACTGGAACCTAACTGTACTTTGCATTGAAGGATATTTTACCCTTTACTATTTAGTTTAAATGGCTATTAGATTGGGCTATTTCATTTATAAAGCTCAAAACTCCAAATCATAAAACTCCAAATAACTTTTGAGTAAACTTAATAAAGAAGCTTCTTTTGAGAAACATTTATTTTCAGATGCTATAGTTATCTTTGTATTCTATGTCACCGTTTTACTGTTATTCTCATTTTTTTCCTTAGGGTTAAATTATTTTTTTAACTGGACAGAACAAATTTCAGTGTATGCTTTATTCTTCTTTTAATACCCATGTCTTCATTAGGGAAATACATGAACATTATGTAAATTGTAGGAAGCCTGGTATTCCAAAAGAGATTGCCCTTGTTCAGTAGGACTTTAGATTTTTCAGTGTACTTAAAAGAGAAACATTCCTTAAAACTCACTCTGTTTCATGTTTTGAGGTTTAAAATAAAGGGTTTCTTTTCATTTTTCAGTTTCTTATCTTGTGAAATTTTTGCTTTCGTACAGAATGAATGTCAGTCCTAGTAGGACTATGTTAATTTCTTCTACATACTCCATATCCTCATTTAACTTATTAATACCCAAATTAATAACCTATAAAGAAAAAATACTGTTTATTTCATTAGATTGTCCACCAGTATATCTAAAATATATATGTAAAACTAGGCATAAAATATATTTATGTTATAGGCCAGAATATTGTACCGTTTTGTAGTAAAAGATTGAGATGTATGTTTTAAATTTAACTATCAGTATTTGTAAATTCATTGTAACCATTAACACAATATGATTTGACACTTTTCAAGCAGTTACAAAATAATCCTTTACTTGACTATCTTAATTCAGAATCTAACAGGGCTTAGTGCACACACACCAACACAATTGGTAATATACTTTGAAAAGAAAGGTACTATATTAATTGACAACATTAGTTAAACTAATAATAGCTACCATTTGAGTGAGCACTTACCATGTACCAGGCACCATGTTTAGCTCTTTGGATACATGATCTCATTTAATTCTCACAATGAGCCTGTCAAATAGATGACATTATCTCCATTTTACAATTGAAAAACAACAATAAGAACAATAGCAACAGGTAGAGAGGTTAATTACTCTCCTCAGATCAATGGCAAGTAAATGGCAGAGCCAAGAACCTGGACTTAATTCTAGGTGTATTTGACTGTAAAGCCTGAACTGGTAAATGGGATGCAATAAAAATCTAAACATCTATGTTAAATGTTAGGAATAAAACCTTAGGAATCTATAATGGAGTTTTTCTTCCATTTACTAGATACTAATTATACATCTGTGTATGAGGTAGGTCATAATTTATGCTCTATTGTAGATAAGAAGTTTTGTTCCCATGTAACCATTTGACAGGTTAATGATGGAATATTATGGAACTCTACTTTTCACCTCTTTGCAATATAAAAATAGGGATACATACTATGGAATTCAGCATCTGTATAGCTTTGTGCTCTAACTTGGTGCTGATGAAGCAGACTATTCAAAGAGTGCATGACTTTTGATTATGAGGAGAGGATCACTATGCAGGTGCAGAGGTGCATGAATTTTAGCCAACCTCCCCAAGTATCATTTAGAGCAGTGGAAGCTGAAGTTTTCCTAGATGACCACTGTCTGTCTTTTCCAAAGGAGCAAGCTTTATTATAGACGTAATCCTGGATAGAAAGGAGACCAGTGGGCACTATTGAAAATCTTAGAGGGTGAGTGGATTACTTATTCTCTCTGCACCCAAAAGAGTACACGGCTGATGCTTTCCTACGGGAGAAAATTCAGTCCAACTTGGCTTTGAGATCTGCTAGCTTTTAGCCACAATTTCTTTACCTGCAAAAAAAAGGTAACACCACCGATTCTCAGACTTGTCCAAAAAATCCAAACTAAACCCATTGCCATCAAGTCAATTCCAACTCATAGTGACCCATTGGACAGAGTAGAACTGCCCCATAGGGTTTCCAAGGCTGTAAATCTTTACAGAAGCCGATTGCCACATCTTTCTCCTGCCAAGTGGCTGTAAGTTT
>NW_004443961.1:15171720-15195959 GCF_000243295.1 Trichechus manatus latirostris
AGAACTGCCCCATAGGGTTTCCAAGGCTGTAAATCTTTACAGAAGCCGATTGCCACATCTTTCTCCTGCCAAGTGGCTGTAAGTTTGAACCTCCAACCTTTAGGTTAGCAGCTGAAGGCTTATCCACTGCACACCAGGGCCCTTCCTCAGGCTTGTAGTGGGATGAAATGAGGCAATGCACATAAAGTAGAGAGCACCGCGTCTAGCTCAGAGAAAGCAGGCAATGTATGACGACGGTTATTATTGCAGCCACTACGCCACCCCCCGTAAAGGAGAGGTAGGCAGCAGTAGCTTGTTTTCATTTCTTTTAAGGTATGTGTCTGTGTGTTTATTTTTACTTTGAGGAGTGGTTCTTTAGGATCCTTTTCTCCATATCTTTCCATTTGGTTCCTTCACTCTTCCCTCTTCCTTCAAAAGCTTTAATAATTTTGATCAAGCTGAGCCTATTGGAGCTTCTTTACTTTTCTATGTCACTTGATATTCCAATGAGGCCGTGTCTCCAGTGAAACCTTTTCTTTTCTTTTTTCCCCCTAGGGCACCAGATGCTTCTTTGCTGTAGTCTAAGTGCCTATGTCATGTTTAGGACTATTACTCACATAATTTTATCTCCCAAGTGGTAGAATATCAGACTTCTACTAGAATGCTGGAGAAAAATTTAAAAAAAAACACCCAAGTTAGAACAGCTAACTGCAACTGAAAAGGCCAGTATAGCATGAATGCAGAGGACTTTGTAGTAAAAAATATTCTGCCCATCTTTATAAAGATAATGCTTATTACTCATATTCTTATATTTTGAAGTGTGTTTTTGAATTGTGAGTAGGAGAACAAGCATTGGGCTTCATATATGTTTTTAGTCATGCCATTCTGCCTTCTTTAAACCATGACTTACTGGTTTTGGTTTGTTTTAAGAAGACTGACAGGGAAAAAGTTAAAGGTAGAGTCTATCTGTAGAATTCAATTTCGTTTGTGTGGAAATAATGGGGAGGATAGAGATCCAGAAGAGTGTTAACTGGGCAGGTTACTTAACTGGTCTGTCTCAGCCTTTTCATCTACAAAATGAAGATAATGAAAGTTCCTAACTCACAGTGTCAGTGTGATGATTAAATTAGTTAATACTTCTAGAGTGCTTGGGTAGTGACCAGGTACGTTGTAAACACTCGATAAATGTTAGCTGTCCTCTAGCACGAAAGCCTCATGAAGCCAGGAACTTGGTTTTGTTCACTGCTGTATCCTCAGTGCTCAGAGGTGTGCCTAGCACAGAGGAGACACTCAGTATACACGGGTGAATGAATGCTCAAGGTCACACTTGACAAGGTGGCTCAGGAAGCCACCTTTGCCCAACTTGTGCATGACCTTAAGAGACTTGGTATCAGTTTTTTACTTCTAAGCCCACTGCGTTGAAACCACTCCCCCAGCCACCTTATAAAATTGTGTAAGGCTTAGTGAATAATAACACACCTCTGGAAATGTGGCGTATTTTGTAAATATGTATTTATAAGCAATTAGAGAGGCTTCTTTGCGAAACCACTTATTTACGGACATTTTAAACAATAGAGCCTTCACCATAAATACAGTAATCCTCTAATCACCTCTAACCCACCATGTCATTACACAGTCCTTACTTGGTATGGTTTTTAGTTATGTGTTATATACACAGTTTTTGGATACCATGGTCTTGGGTTTTTTGTTTTTTTGTTTTTTTTTTTACATTTATACTTATTTTCCAGGCGTAGGAATTTCTTTGAGCTATTTTGTTATATAGCTAAATCATAAAGAGCATATTGAAGGGAGTTTTTTTAGGAGTAGAAAGATGAAATAAATTATATCTATGCCTAAACTATCAAAGAATAAAAATATCAGGAATCCCTGTTGGTAATTTTTTACGTATATTCTCTGTTACACTACATGATGCAGCAGGCTTCTACTTGCTCTACAAGAAATTTTTGCATTTTGACATGTTTACAAATTAAAGAGATGTTGGCAAAGGCAATTTCACTTGAAAGTTTGTACCATCTAGACTCTCTTTTTCAGGTTATCCTATCCACGTAAGTGAATTTTCAGAGAGCTAATTATGTCTTCAAACATAAAAATCAGTCACATTGAATGAAAATTTTGCTAAATGTGTCAAACATTGTTTTTTAATAAAAAGAATATGATATACCTAATTTAAAAATTTTAATACTCTGCTTCATTATTATACATATAAATTGTAATAGTAAAACAATAGAATAATGTATTCAAATCTTTAATACTGTTTGCCTCTAAATAATAATAGAAATTTTGCTAATATTAAAATTTAGCAAGAATTTTATTTAAAAAAATCAGACTCTAAGAAAAGTATAGAGGAAAATAAAGATTATTGCAATTCTACCATCAAGAGATAACTGATGTCACAACTTTGGTGTATATTCTTCTAGTTATTTTTTAGTCATAAATGTAAACACACACGTACATATCATTTATGTGTAACATATTTTTAACAATGATAGGATCATACTGTTTAGTAAGCATTTTTTTCACCTAATAACATATCATGGATGTCTTTTTTGTGAGTAAATATAGATTTACATAATTATTTTCCCAGCTGAGTTGTATTCACTTCCATGCATCTCCCACAATATATTTTATCAGTTTTCCATTGATGGATATTTGAGCTGTTTTCATTTATTTGGTTACTATGAATAAGGTGGTATCTTAGTCATCTAGTGCTGCTATAACAGAAATACCACAAGTGAATGGCTTTAACAAAGGGAAATTTATTCTCTCACAGTCTAGGAGGCTAGAAGTCCGAATTCAGGCTGCCAGCTCCAGGGGAAGGCTTTCTCTGTCGGCTTTAGGGGAAGGTCTTTGTCATCAATCTTCCCCAGTAGAGGAGCTTCTCAGCTCAGGGACCCCAGGTCCAAAGGACGCATTATTCTCCTGGCTCTTGTCTCTTGGTGGTATGAGGTCCCCATGTCTCTCTGCTTGCTTCTCTCTTTTATATCTCAAAAGAGATTGATTTAAGGTACAACCTAATCTTACAGATTGAGTCCTGCCTCATTAACATAACTGTCTCTAATCCTGCCTCATTAGCATCATAGAGGTAGGATTTACAACACTATCACATCAGATGGCAAAAATGGTGGACAGTCACACAATACTGGGAATCATGGCCTAACCAAGTTGACACACATGTTTTGGGGGAACACAGTTCAATCCATAACATTCCACCCTTTGGCCCCCCCAAATTCATGTCTTTGCCGCATGTAAAACACATTCACTCCATCATGTCATAGCAAAAGTCTTGAATCAACTCCAAGTCCAAAATCCAAAAATTCCTCTTCATCTATGAAATCTAGGATACAAGTTACCTGCTTCCGAAGTGCAATGGTAGAACAGGCACAAACTAGACATTTCCATTACAAATGGGAGAAATTGGAAGGAAAGAAGGGATAACAGGTGCCAAGCAAGTCAGCAGAACACTTCACATTAGCCCTCAAGGCTTGAATATAATCCTCTGTTCTCTGAGACTATTTACACAATGGCCCTGCCCAGCAGACTCTGGGTATTGGTCACACTCGCTGGATTCTGAGTATAGGCTCCTCGGCCCTGGGCTTCAGCTCTGCCTTCCAGGCCCACTGGAAGGGCAACTCTGCTTCCTTGAATTTGGGCAGCCCTATTCTCCTAGTACACCTGAGTGGCGACTCCACCCTTTGAGACCCCAGAGTTTGTGGCCCTACCCTTTGAGACTGAGGCAGCTCTACTTCCTGTGTTCCTTGTCTCTTCAACTTCTGCTTCCTGGTTCCTTGGCCTCTTGGCCCCTCAGACCTCTCTGCCCGAATCTGTCCTGCTGGGACAAGTGTTCCAAAGCTCTGCAGCTCCACCGATAAGTACCTGGAGGTACCCCACTCTGCCAGTAAACTTAGGCCGGAAGACACTTTGCTCTCTTTCTCCGTGAGTCAGCAAGCTTAGCTCCCCTGATAAGTGCCTGGAGGCACCCCACTCCTCCAGGAAGCCTCCTGAGCAAAGGCACTCAGCTTTCTTGCTCCGTGGGCTAGCTTCAGCTCTGTATCAAGCTGGTCTCCTGGTTCTGCTGCAGCCATTTCTCTGCTGCTGCTTCTTGCTGTCTGCACCGTCTCCAGTGTAACAGCTCTCCTCACTTTCTTCTGAGTCCTCACCGGGATTGTCTTTGATGTCCATAATTCCACCAACAGTCTCTTCAAGGCAGTATAGGTTTTACAGTAAGGCACTTTAAAACTCTCCCAACCTCTATCCATTCACAGTTTCAAAACTGCTTCCACATTTTACGTATCTGTTGGAGCAGTACCCTACTCTCATGGTACCATATTGTGTCTTAGTCATCTAGTGTTGCTATAACAGAAATACCACAAGTGAATGGCTTTAACAAAGAGAAATTTATTCTCTCACAGTGTAGGAGGCTAGAAGTCCAAATTCAGGGTGCCAGCTCCAGGGGAAGTCTCTCTTTCTCTGTCAGCTCGAGGAGAAGGTCCTTGTCATCAGTCTTCCCCGGTCAAGGAACTTCTCAACACAGACTCCAGGTCCTGGCCCTTCGTTCTTAGTATATGAGGTCCCCCTGTCTCTCTGCTCACTTCTCTCTTTTATATCTCAAAAGAGATTGATTGAAGACACAACCTAATCTTATAGACTGAGTCCTGCCTCATTAACATAACTGCCGCTAATCCCACCTCATTAACATGGCAGAGGTAGGATTTACAACACATAGGAAAATCACATCAGGTGACAAAATGGTAGCTAGTCACACAGTACTGGGAATCATGGACTAGCCACCTTAACACACATTTTTCTGGGGGACAAAATTCAATCTATAACAGGTGGCAGTGAATATCCTTTCACATAAATATTTGCATACTTCTCTTACTTTTTCTTTAGAATAAATTAGTGTAATTCCTGCATCAAAGGTTATGCGCTTTCTAAGGTTTTTGATACGAATTTCCCAATTGCCCCTGGAAAGGCTGTTCCAGTTTACATTTAAATGGCCTCTGTTAGCTCTTTAATTTCCTTTAAAAGATAACGTTCTTTATTTTCAGATTATAAAAGAAAGTTCTCTTTTTGTAATTTTGTCTCCTCTGAATCTTCAGATGTCCATTCTCACTGTGTCCTTATTTTACAGTCATCAGGGTTCAGGTATAAGAGATTCTCTGCGGTGAAGTAAAGAGCAGATATCTTGTGACAGCTGTTTGTCTCACAAAATTTCTTTTTCCTTTATTTCTGGGTCCCTGACTGTGCTTTGAATGTTGGAGATTGTTAAAAGTCTGACCTTTTTGGTAAATAGGATCATTTCAGTAATAAAGTATCAAGAAGATTCGGGGTTAATCTGAAGATTGTTATATATGAGAGTTTGTGCAATTCTCTTTAAATTTTAAAATTGAAATATCTTATAATTTGAAAAATATAAAATGTTTTTAGAATTGGTTGTAAAATCAAACAGAATATTGAAATATCATCTTGAGAAAGGTTGGAAAGTACTGCCAAGAAAAGAGTTATTTATTATACTCCATGCAGGGGAAAACAATTAGCTGATGAAGTCATATAGTTCATCGGAGAATAAATGAATTTTGATGGAAGTAATGCCATCCTTTGTCTCATCTAGCTGTCTGACAGCTGTAGCCTACAGTTGTACAGAATATAAATTTTGTCAATGAAAAACTTAATGTCCTAGGTTTGAGGCCTAACATGACGATGAATGTAAGAATTAGTGAGGGTTTTTTTTTTTTTTTTTCCTGTTGATACCAGAAAAAATGCCATTTTATGCCATAATATTGACAGAAAATATTATATTTTTTTGGTCCAGATATTTTACCAAATGGTACATGCTACCATTGATTTGTTTCTTAGTCCCCATATTTTATTTTGAAAGATTCATTGTAGAAAAGAATTTTTCTTCGTAGCTACTGTTAAAACATAGTCTTGGGCATTAACTGAGAGCTAGGATTTGTAAGACATGTTAAAGCTAGGAGTTCTAAAAAGTCTTTGCAATATTTAGTGGATGTGACATTTTACATCTTGCATCATGGGTTGTGTGGTTGAGACCAGTGGTGGGTGAGTTTTTTGTTACTGTTGGTTTTTTTTTTTTTTTTTTTTCTGTTTGCTTGTTGGAACTTTTATCTCTCTTTGCCTTTTGAAGAGAACGGGATGGCATAGGGGGCAAGGAAATATATCTCTGTGAAGCTGCTGCTACAGGTGTGAGGAATCTCATAACTCCCTACACCTTATTCAGCTGAAAATATCCATAAATTATTTTCTGTGGATGATCTGGTATCAGTGATCTGAACTGACACTAAGTAAAATCTGATCTGAATTATTTAAAAACCAGTCATGATTCATAAAGTCCTTTTTCCAGTTTTGTCTTTGTTTATCATTTCTTCCTTTGTTTACTACAAGGAAGAACAATTAGAAAGAAAATAAAATTATATCAGAGTCAGTATCACAGAAGGTTGAAGAGGTTATACAGCTGCCAGAAAGTAATAGGACTGGCTGTAGACCAGATGAAATCTTTTGCCTTGTAGACACAGGTTACAAGGGCAGAAGGACTTCTCATCATTTTATCCAGTTGTCTTTTCTCATGGAAATCGCATTGTCCTTTCTTGTGAAGGATGAATACAGGTAATCATCCATGTGGTGCTGAAAATGCCGCTGGAGTTCTATTCTAGAGTTGCTATTTTCTGTGAGCTCTTGGACTTTAACTTTTCATGTCCGTTTCCTCATCTATAAAATGGATGATAATATCTGTCCTGCTGCATCTTGGGGTGATCGTGAGGATCAGATGACAGGTACGAAGGAATTTGTAAATTAAAAGACACTAACGGATACTTAAAGAGCCCTGGTGGCGCAGTGGTTAAGCACTCGTCTCCACCTGTAAGGTCGGTGGTTCAAACCCACAGCTGCTCCAGGGGAGAAAGATGTGGCAGTCTGCTTTCACAAAGATTACAGCCTTGCAAACCCTATGGGGCAGTTCTACTCTGTCCTATAGGGTCACTATGAATCAGAATCGACTTGACGGCACACAACAACAACAATAGATATTTATAGAATTGTTTTCCCTTATATTTGGCATATAAATATTCCTTGGTCAAGTGTAAGCCTGCCTAGTTTTCAATTTCAGGTTGAGATTTTTGCCCTTCTAAAAGACAAGCAAGTAAATCAGATTATAGGAAGTTGGCAACCATGAATCTATGCAATCTTCTGTATGTCATTGAGTTTGTTAGAAACATCATGTTGATCAAAATGGGAATTGCTTTCTTAACTGCGTACTATTTGGAAGAGATAAAATAATTCTATTTGCTGGGGAAAGAGGCAAGCAACGCAGTATTGGAGAAAGCTTGTGTGGAGAGTCTGAATGCCTAGATTGAAGTCCTGGCTCTGTAATTTAACCACCTTGGCAAGTCACTCAACAGCACTGAGCCCCATTTCCTCATCTTTAAATGGTGACAGTGAAGCCTGTCTTGCTTTCACTCACAGAATAGTGGGGAGATCAGATGAGATAATGTGCATGTGAGAGTTCTTTTTACGTTATAAAATGTTATATGAATATAAGCTATTTTGGGCTGAACTGCAAGTAGGCCTGGGGTCAGGAAGAATGACCTAGGTAAATTGAGGAATTTTTGGTGTACGGACTCTTGGAGTTATTTGACTGATGCTCTGCTTGATACAGGTTTTACTTTAGTAGTAACACACACATATTCAAAAGAATAAAATGTTGGACAACTTTTAGTGTTTGATTATAGTTCACTAGAAAGCCATGCTAACACTTAGTTAATGAATGCCTACTTTATGCTTCTATTTGCATAATTGTTATACAGAGTAATTCAAGAATTACTAGTGTTTTCATCTTTTTACTTATTTTCTCACCTTTCCACAATTTTAATTCTTTTTGGACTTCAAATTCCAACTCTGCTAAATGATGACAAGATTTGCCTATATGTGAAATATTTGAGATACACTTAGTTAAATAAAACTTATGAAAGTACAGAGTGTTGTGTTGTTGTTACAACTTTCAGTTCTAGGTAGCCATAAATAGAAAAGCTGCTATGAACATAATTTCTTTGTCACTAATGTTAAGAGGCAAAAACTAAATCCCAAACTTGACCTTTTTTCTATCTTCTTTTTTTTCATTTTGAAGCCTGTTTTTAAGTATAACCCTCCTAGATACTACCTTTTAATGCTTATTATTTTAATGCTTATTATTGAGAGTCTAAAGCCTGTGAGCACTTGAACTTTCAAGCGCTGCAGCCAGAATTGCTATCCATTTTAGCTACTTGGACAACAACCAGTGTTTGATGGACTGCCTAGGTGAACACCTGAAAAAGGAAGGGTTATCTACAAACTGAGTGAGTTTATTATGGCTTAGTGATTTGCTGATTGATTTCATTTGCTGTCAGTTAAGGCTCTCTTAATGTCAGTTTTCTTTGCATAATGCCTTGAAATAAAGACTGATGAAGTTCCTCAAATTGATGCCGCTTATATAAACTGACCCTGATTTGCCCTATTCTGCATGACAATTTAAGTGACAGCAGTGAGAGGAAAATGCAGCAATGAATATGCAACTTAAGGATTAAAGGAAATGCAGTAAATCATTCAGTAGGTATGAAGATAATTTCTTGTAATAATTCTACAGATGCCTTAAGTGTTATTAAACAAGTATTACTCTCAAGCATATATATATATATAGTTGAATTGAAGAAGAGAGGTAAAAAGGATCCTACGTCTTTTCAAATTGAAGTAAATCTTTCTCTCCCCACTTATTTAAACTTGGAGTTGTCAGAATCACAGTTTAAAAATATTTTATTTGAGGTTGCAAAAGTGCTGTATATGAAGTAACCAATGAAATGTAGGGTAATTTTGAAGCTTTTAGAAAATGCATTTTAGCTTCAGAGTCTTGTAGTAACAGTAGTAGGTTTTTTTTTTTTTTTTTTTCCTTTTCGGTGGCCAGAAGTCTCATAGTATTGTCTAAAAAGAGGCATAACTTTTTTTGGAAGACTAATTTAAGAAGTAACTCGCTGAAGAAAACATGAGATATTAATATCCTAATTTTTTTCTGAGTGAGGGCTTTTTTGACTCACACCCAGCAAGTAGCTTTACTCTGTGGAACGTATGGCATTGTTTAGTATTGCAGGGCAATATTTTGTCTGTATTTTATAAAGCTTATTAATTGATGTGAGTCTGGTCTGCTATAACTTCATTAGGATTAAAAGGAGAACATAGAAAACAGAGCACCAAGATAAAGAAAGCGCCTGGGTTCTGTTCATGTGGGGGTGGCTTAGCAAATCGACATTGAAGAAGCCTAAGTGATATCTGTGATCTATTTAAAAGAGTTCTATACTTGCAAATAAGACTCAGAAAAACCCTCAGACCTTAGATCGTTGGTTGAATGGCAAGCTAGTAGAATAATTTCCCCACAAAATTTAAAATCTAAAAGAAGCATCGTGTTTTTAACCTTTCAAAAATTGAGAAGGAAATTATGGTTTAATGGGTATATACAGTTTCACCTTCTACAGTTACTAAATTATGTTATAGGATAAAATAGAAAAAATGAATCTTTTTGAAACAAAAATAGCTCAGGTCTTGAACAAAGCCCTCAACAGATACGAGCGATGATTTTTATAGAGACAATGTGTATGAGCAGAGATTGAGCAATGTTAATGATTCTTCATCAAGTGAGAAGGATTCTCTGAAACTGTTGAGTATGCCATGTTATTACCAAGTTTTTAATTACTGAATAATAAGAGGTTAAATGATTTTTTTTTACTTTTTTATTATGGTAAAAATATATACAACAAAACATTTACCAATTCAACAATTTTTACATGTGTAATTCAGTGGCATTGATTATGTTCATCATGTTTTGCAACCGCTACCACTATCCTTTTCTAAATTATTCCCCCACTATTAACAGCAACTCAGTGCCTCTGAAGCAGTGACTCCCCCCCTTTCCTTCCCGCTCACCCTTGGTAACCACGAATAAGCTTTAGCATCTGTACATTTTCCTGTTTCATGTACGTGAGATTATCAAGTATTGTCCTTTTGTGACAGACTTATTTTACTCAGCACATAATGTTTTTAAGGTTCATTCATGTTGCAGCATGTATCAGAACTTTATTTCTCTTTATAGCTGAGTAATACTCCATTGTATGTATATTCCCCATTTTATTCATCCATTCATTGGTTGATAGACTTTTAGGTTGTTTCTACCTTTTGGCTATTGTGAATAGTGCTGCAGTGAACATTGGTGTACAGGTTTCTGTTTACATTCCTGCTTTCAGATGAGTATATACCTATGACTGAGATTTCTGGATCATATGGTAATTCTATGTTTAATTTTTTGAGGAACCTAAATAATTTCTTGTTAGCACTGAGTGGTATGTACAATTGTGAGTACAAAGGCACCCTGTGATAAGAGTAAATTGAGGAACTATGAAAAATGTTTTTCTGGTTATATTTTTGTTAAAGTATTCTATATTCAGTGGCTCCTGAATATCAAAATCATGACTAAGAGACAAATAATTTGAGGTATAACCTTATTTAAGGAATGTGTTAGTGCAGAAGTCATCAGTTTACTAGTGCCAGCATGAATGCTTACGTATATTGCATTTAGAGCATTTAAAAGAGAAGATGGCTGTGTCCGTCAAATTTCTCTTATCATAGACTCATACCAGTCTGAATAATTACTTAAGCATAAAGCCTAATTCAGGCTTGATAAATGAGAGTTTTAAAAAATATTTTATATATAAAACTAACAATAAAAAATATAAAATCAGTCTCAGGCACATCAAATATACTCACACACACACACACACACACACACACACATCACTGTTATTATCAAAAGCATAGTACATCCTCTTACATTTACTACAAGCATTTCATTATACTGGACACACTCAAATTTTTGTACTCTTATAGGCACTAAGTCAAAGCCCAAGTCAATTCTTATCTGAAATATAAGGTTCTTGCTTGGTTAATTCATTTATTTTCAAAGGAAAAGGAAACATAAAAAGAAAATATTTTAAGAAATTGTTTTCTTATATAACTTCCTTTAGAAAGAATATTCTTACTTCTCTTAACAAAGCACTGTTTTTTTTTTAAAGTTCCGAAGACTAGCTAATAAAATCCCTTTAATTTTAGAAAACAGCAATTCATGTCTAAGCAAGTCTAGGACACTTTTGAGAACCTGTTCACTATCCCGTTGTCCTCTGCTCTCTTCCTTTCCTGTTTCATTCAGCCCCAGTAGAGAAGGGAGAGGCCTCTCGAGGGGTGCTAGTAGCATACTCCCTCAGATCTTGACTGAAAGCCTGATGAGGTAAGATAGGACACTGTGCAAGAAAATGGCTGTCCTCCCTACCTTATGCCAAGCTCATTTCCAGGTAGAAATACTTATTTCTATAGAGATGTTAACTCTGAAAGATTCCATCCTTTTCTTGCTGATCACTTAAGGACTAAAAAAATAAGACAAGATAAAGAGTTTTTGTAGTACTACTTAACTTTTAAATTTTAGTTTGAGTTTAACATCCTGGCTTAATTTTGTTTTTTTATTATAATAATCAGCAGATTAATTGGAAACCACATGCATGTGTGTGAATGTGCTGATTTCTAACTCCTCTGAAGCCAGCAGAATACTACATGAGAAATTTACACAATGAGTTGTTGAACAATTTAGTGGAATCCTTTTGCTCATTATATAACTTTGTATACCCTTCAGTAAAATTATGACCCTATAAACATAGCGTCTGTCAGTTTGTCGTACTGTAGGGGCTTGCATGTTGCTGTGATGCTAGAAGCTATGCCACCAGTATTCAAACACCAGCAGGTTCACCCATGGCAGACAGGTTTCAGCTGAGCTTCCAGACTAAGATAGACTAGGAAGAAGGACCTGGTGGTCTACTTCTGAAAAAAATTAGCAAGTGAAAACCTTAGGAATAGCAGCAGGGCATTGTCTGATATAGTGCTGGAAGATAAGCCTCTCAGGTTGGAAGGCACTTAAAAGACAACTGAGGAAGAACTGCCTCCTCAAAGTAGAGTTGACCTTAATGACATGGATAGAGTCAAACTTTCAGGAACTTCACTTGCTGATGTGGCATGACTCAAAATGAGAAGAAACAACTGGAAACATCTATTAATAATTAGAACATGGAATGTATGAAGTATGAATATAGGAAAATTGGAAATGCATAATCATCAATATCCTAGGCATTAGTGAGCTGAAATGGACTGGTATTGGCCATTTTGAATCGGACAAGCATATGGTCTACTATGCTGGGAATGACAGATTGAAGAGAAATGGCGTTGCATTCATCATCAGAAAGACCCTTTCAAGATCTATCCTGAAGTACAATGCTGTCAGTGATAGGATAATATCCATACACCTACAAGGAAGACCAGGTAATACAATTATTATTCAAATTTATGCACTAACCAACCACTAAGGCCAAAGATGAAGTAACTGAAGATTTTTAGAAACTTCTGCAGTCTGAAATTGATCGAACATGCAATCAGGATGCATTGATAATTACTCATGATTGGAATGCAAAAACTGGAAACAAAGAAGAAGGATTGGTAGTTGGAAAATACGGCCTCAGTGATAGAAACGACGCCAGAGATCAAATGATAGATTTTTCAAGACTAATGACTTCTTCATTGCAAACACCTTTTTTAAACAACATGAGCAGCGACTACACATGTGGACCTGGCCAGAGGGAATACACAGGAATCAAATCGACTACATCTGTGGAAAGAGACGATGGAAAAGCTCAATATCATCAGTCAGAACAAGGCCAGAGGAGGCCTACTGCAGAACAGACCATCAGTTGCTCATAAGCAAGTTCAAGTGGAAGCTGAAGAAAATTAGAACTAGTCCACGAGAGCCAAAGTATGATCTTGAGTATATCCCACCCGACTTTAGAGACCATGTCAAGAATCGATTTGATGCATTGAACACTAATGACCAAAGACCAGACAAGGTATGGAATGACATCAAGGGTATCATACATGAAGAAAGCAGAAGTTCGTTAAGAAGACAGGAAAGAAATAAAAGACCAAAATGGATGTCAGAAGAGACTCTGAAACTTGCTCTTGAACGTTGAGTAGCTAAAGAAAAAGGAAGAATTGATGAAGTAAAAGAGCTGAACAGAAGATTTCAAAGAGTGGCTTGAGAAGACATAGTAAAGTATTATAAAGAAATGTGCAAAGACCTGGAGTTAGAAAACCAAAAGGGAAGAACACGCTTGATATTTCTCTAGCTGAAAGAACTGAAGAAAAAATTCAAGCCTCAAGTTGCAATACTGAAGATTCTATGGCAAAATACTGAACGACACAGGAAGCATCAAAGGAAGATGGAAGGAATACACAGAGTCACTATACCAAAAAGAATTGATCAATGTTCAGCCATTTCAGGAGGTAGCGTATGATCAAGAGCCAATGGCACTGAAGGAAGAAGTCCAAGCTGCACTGAAGACATAGGCAAAAAACAAGGCTCCAGAAATTGACAGAATGCCAATTGAAATGTTTCAAGAAACGGATGCGGCACTGGAAGTGCTCACTTGTCTATGCCAAGAAATTTGGAAAACAGCTACTTGACCAACTGACTGGAAGAGATCCATATTTATCCCTATTCCCAAGAAAGGTGATCCAACCGAATGTGGAAATTATTAACAATATCATTGATATTACACACAAGTAAAATTTTGCTGAAGATCATTCAAAAGCAGTTGCAGTAGTACATGGACAGGGAACTGCCAGAGATTCTAGCCAGATTCAGAAGATGATATGGAACCAGGGATATCATTGCTGAAGTCAGATGGGTCCTAGCTGAAAGCTGATAATACCAGAAAGTATTTACCTGTGTTTTATTGACTATGCAGAGGCATTTGACTGTGTGGATCATAACAAATTACGGATAACATTGTGAAGAATGGGGAATTTCAGAACACTTAATTGAGCTCATGAGGAACCTGTACTCAGATCAAGAGGCAGTTGTTCAGACAGAACAAGGGAATACTGCATGGTTTAAAGTCAGGAGAGGTGTGCGTCAGGGTTGTATCTTTTCACCATACCTATTCAGTCTGTATGCTGAGCAAATAATCCGAGAAGCTGGACTATATGAAGAAAAACGGGACATCAGGATTGGAGGAAGACTCATTAAAAACCTGCGTTATGCAAATGACACAACCTTGCTTGCTGAAAGTGAAGAGGACTTGAAGCACTTGTTGATGAAGATCAAAGAGTACAGCCTTCAGTATGGATCGCACCTCAACATAAAGAAAACAAAAATCCTCACAACTGGACCTATAAGCAACATCATGATAAATGGAGAAAAGATTGAAGTTGTCAAGGATTTCATTTTACTTGGATCCACAATCAACACCCATGGAAGCAGCCGTCAAGAAATCAAACGACGCGTTGCGTTGGGCAAATGTGCTGAAAAATACCTCTTTAAAGTGTTAAAAAGCAAAGAAGTTACTTTAAGGACTGTGGTGCACCCGACCCAAGCTATGGTGTTTTCAGTCGCCTTATACGCATGCGAATGCTGGGCAATGAATAAGGAAGACTGAAGAATAATTGACTCCTTTAAATTGTGGTGTTGACGAAGAATATTGAATATACCATGGATTGCCAAAAGTACGAACAAATCCGCCTTGGAACAAGTACAGTCAGAGTGCTCCTTAGAAGCAAGGATGGCGAGACATCGTCTCACGTACTTTGGACATATTATCAGGAGGGACCAGTCCCTAGAGAAGGACATTGTGCTTGGTGAAGTAGAGGGTCAGCGAAAAGAGGAAGACCCTCAACGAGATGGATTGACACAGTGGCTGCAACAGCGGGCTCAAGCATAACAATGATCATGAGGATGGCACAGCACTGGACAATGTTTTGTTCTGTTGTACATAGGGTCGCTGTAAGTCGAAAGTGACTTGAAGGCACCCAACAACAATGACAACATAAACATAAGCAACATAGCAACAACCCCAAATGATACAATTTTCTTGTAACACATGAGTTGTTTTTCATCATTCAGGCCTACATTTCCACATCTGAAATTCCAAACACCAAGAAGCTCTGAAAACTGGTAACTCAGAGGGAAAACCTGACCTGATCTAATTTTGTGGCAAAACCTGAAAAGAACTAGCACGAGTTTCTTTATAGTCTCAGTTTAGCCTCCTCAGTGTAATTACTCCAGTGTCTTGCTGTAGAATAGTTTTTGTACTAGATGTGCTGCCCCAGACTCTGAAAGAGTTGATACTTAATACATAGTGCTCGGCTGCTAACCAAAAGGTCGGCGGTTCAAATTCACCAGCTGCTTCTTGGAAACCCTGTGAGGCAGTTCTACTCTGTCCTATAGGGTTGCTGTGGATCAGAATCTACTTGATGGCAACTGGATTTAGTTTTTTTGGTATATGCACATATTCTTAAAATCTGAAAAATCCTCAACTTCAAAACACATCTGGTTCCGAGAGTTTCAGATAAGGGATTGTGGGGCTTGTACCAACAGTATAAAAGTAGTTCCACACAAATAGTGCATATTATCGTTTCATTGCAAGCTTCTTGTTTTTCTTGCAGCTAAGCACATTCAGCCTGTAGAATGGTATGCTTGAGTGAGATTTAAATGTAGCATCTAGTATCTCTTGCTCTTCTTGTTTTGAATCATAAAGGAATTGTGTACTTGTGTGTACCACTTGAAAATACAAAGAAACTTCAACAGTTGTTTTATATGCAAATCAGATATAGCTTTAATAGCCTTCATTTTTCTCATGTCTAATATCTGTTTGCAAATTAAAGGCACATTTCTGTTCCATGTGAGTAGAAATCTCTTCCCATTTTATATCCTGAAAGTAGAGTAAATGAAATGACTTGTCGAATAAACTGCTTAACTTTTCTTACTCATCATTCTAATTTGTTCCCACTGGGTAAGGTAATTCAGACTCTTAAGTTGTCTGGAGAAGCCAGACTTTTATGGTACCCAGGAAGTTGCTGTAGATAAGGAAAGCAAGGTCTCTTGAGAGTCAAGTGGCTTAGGCTACTGGAATGGTATGAGTTGTTTTCTAAGCCAACTTCAGTCTGAAACCTTTCCAGAAGTTTCACTCATAGTTTAGCTGACTCTTGTTTGGCCAGTTTGTTTTATTCCTGCACCCCACCATCACCACCCGGGAAATAGACACCAATGTCTTACTGTGGTTTTGGTAATAAATGGCCAGGATGGGAGCTAATGGAGTTTGTGCAGAATGTTATGTATGTGTTTTTGAATTGTTAGGGTTCCACCCAAAACTGTGCATATTGAGGGTTATTGCACTATGATTGCCTTATTTTAAGTACTTTGAATGTAGCTTAGGTATGGATGCCTTGAGTCTTACATATAGATCTGGGAAATAAAAAATAATATGCTTAAAGGTGTGTACTGAGAAAATAATGTGTGAAAAAGCCTTTATTAAATAGTTATATTTAAAGAAGATGCTATTTTGAAAGGCATTTTCCCCTACTTTTATTAAAATGAGACTCATCAGAAGCCAGAATGACCTTTGCTTCAAACTTCTCTACTTATTCTAGAGGGGAAACAGACAAAAACCATTGTCGTTGAGTCAATTTTGACACACAGCAACCCTGTAGGACAGAGTAGAATGGCCCCATAGGGCTTCCAAGGCTGTAAATCTGCACGGAAGCAGACTGTCACATCTTTCTCCTGCAGGGCGGCTGGTGGGTTCAAACTGCCAATCTTTCAGTTAGCAGTTGAGTGCTTTAACCACTGCAGTACCAGGGCTCCTCATACCCCAATAATCTGCTTCTGGTTTACACTTTATAGAGACTGAACAAAATGATAACCAGCACTTCCCATTTGTCGGTTCCATAATCAACTACAAAGATTGAATTTCTTTGATCAAATTTGATAGTGTACCAAAGACACATCCTAATTTTGATCTTTTTGGGGGTTTGGTATGCAAATTTTATTAAGGTGATGTTAATGCAAAGAGAGAAATCACAGACATAAACAAATAGTTTTTGTACTTGATGTGCTGCTGCAGACTCTGATAGGGTTGATACTTAATACATAGTGCTCGGCTGCTAACCAGATATGGCAAGACAAAAGCCTTCCTTAATCTAAACTAAAAACCAAAAAAACAAACCCGTTGCCATCTAGTTGATTGCAACTCATAGTGACTCTATAGGACAGAGTAGAACTGCCCCATAGAGTTTCCAAGGAGTGACTGGTGGATTCAAACTGTCAACCTTTTGGTTAACAGCTGAGCTCTTAACCACTACACCACCATGGCTCCTTCCTTGATCTAGAAGATAAAATAGAAACGGAGTACAGCTTCTTTGAGTCCCATTCCTTCTGTCATGGATTGAATTGTGTCCCCTAAAAATATGTGTCAGCTTGCTTACACCATGATTCCCAGTATCGTGTGGTTGTCCTCTATTTTATGATTGTAATTTTATGTTAAAGAGGATTAGGGTGGGATTGTAACACCCTTACTAAGGTCACACCCCTGATCCAGTGTAAAGAGAGTTTCCCTGGGGTGTGGCCTGCACCACCTTTTATCTTAAAAGAGATAAAAGGAAAGGGAAGTGAAGGTGGGGAGTGGACCTCATACCACCAAGAAAGAGGCACTGGGAGCAGAGCGTGTCCTTTCGACCCGGGGTTCCTGCACGGAGAAGCTCCTAGTCTAGGGGAAGATTGATGAGAAGGATGTTCCTCCAGAGCTGACAGAGAGAGAAAGCCTTCCTCTGGATCTGATGCCCTGAACTTGTACTTGTAGTCTACTAGACTGTGAGAGAATAAATTTCTCTTTGTTAAAGCCATCCACTTGTGGTATTTCTGTTATAGCAACGCTAGATGATGAGAACACTTTCTATGCATGGATCTCATTCAGAATGAGAATTTATGGGTCAGTTGTGCTAATCCTGTGTAGGATTTGGGATAGCTTGGTATTTTCATGTAAAAATATCCTGATGATAACCTTTACAGTTAGTTAGCCTGCTGAGAGATGCAGGACATGTTGTCATTTAACATACATAAGACAAGCATACGATGTTATTTTTTAAATTTTTTTCTGTTTATTGTTGTAGTTTAAGTGAAGGTTTACATTTCAAGATAGTCTCTTATACAAAAATTTATACATACATTGTTACATGACCCTAATTGCTCTCCCTATACTGTGACAGCACACTCCTCCTTTCCACCCCTGATTTCCCACATCCATTCAACCAGCTCCTAATCCTCTTTGCCTTCTCACCTCACCTCTGGACAGAAGCTGCCCGTTTAGACCCATGTATCTACTTGAGCTAAGAAGCACACTCTTCACAAGTATCATTTTATGACCCACAGTCCAGTCCAATCTTTGTCTGAAGAGTTGGCTTCGGAAATTGTTTTAGTTCTGGGTTGATAGAGAATCTGGGGGCCATGCTTTCCAGGGTTCCTCTAGTCTCAGTCAGACCATTAAGTCTGGTCTTTTTACTAGAATTTGAGTTCTGCATGCCACCTTTCTCCTGCTCCATCAAGGACTTAGAAGTCGTTATTTTTAAGTTTTCCTTTTCTTCCAAATAATCTTCTATTGTGTAGATAATAGATGATTTGCTATCATTTACAAGGTTAATTTTTACCCCTTTAATAAAAATCGCAGAACCTTTTTTCAAAATGCATTTTTCTAGAATCAAAAGATTTTTCAGGGGAAATGTAGAAATTATGTGGCATATTTAGATTGACTAGAGAGTCATTCATTTATTGAGTACTTTATACAGAATGAAGTTTTCAAGAAACTATCATCTGCAGTTCTTTTATTTGAAATATATATTTATTTTCATTGGATTGGTGACTCAGAGCTAATGTAATGTGATGGTTATTAATGAGCTTGAGAAATCTTGGTTTCATAGCAAAATTCAAGATAGATTTGCTTTTGTATTTTTCTCAGTCAATGGAGGAGAGAACATGGATTAAATTGACGTTATATGAATGTTGTGATAGACTAGCTGTGCAATTTTATGAAACTTGGAAAGCCTGGATTAATTTTGCTCATTTCACTAAAAAACTTGGTATAATAGACAGTCAAAAACAAACAAACTCCAAACTAAACACCTTGGACCACATGGGAGAGTTATTCCTTCCCTGATGCTCCATCATTGTATGGTCACAGATTTATAAGAAGTGTTTTGTGATGTGAAAGTGATTAAAAGGATCACTTATTTTTTACTTTCAATGGTAATTTTGTTTTATATTATTCACAAATAGAAATACTGGTAAATTTTAGGGACCTACGGACTTATGAAATACAGCAAACCTGGATGTTTGGTTAGTAAAAAATGCAAGACAAAGGAAGTTCAAAATCCTAAAACCACTCCTTAAAACTACTCCCTACTGCTACTAACTGATGTCATTTTAAAGTATTTATTTAATCTTTGAATTTGTGTAATAACCACATGGTTCTAAACATACAGTTAACAGTCTTCCTCCCATCGTTTCTCAGTTACTCTCCAGCCCACCCAATTAAGTGGATACTTCCCTTAATCTCTTGTGTATCTTTTTTAAGACATCCTTCTTGTGGTAGGCTGAAAAATTTCCTCCAAAGATATCAAGTCCTAATCTCTGGTGCCTGTAAATGTTTCCTTATATGGCAGAATAAACTGCAGATGTGAATAAGTGTACTATCTTGAGATGGGGAGATTATCATGGATCATTAGTATGGTCCCTAAGTGCAATCACCAGTGTCCTTGTAAGAGAAAGGCAGAGGTAGATTTGACAAAGAAGAGAAGGCAACGTAACCATGGAGGCAGAGATTGGAGTGGTGTGGTCACAAACCAAGGAATGCCAGCAGCCACCAGAAACTGGAAGAGGCAAGGAAGGGATTCTTCCTTTGAACTTCCAGAAGGTATGGCACTGCTAACACCCTGATTTCAGCCCAGTGAAACTGATTTGGGATTTCTGGCCTCCAGAAATGTGAGTGAATAAGTTTGTTTTAAGCCACAAAATTTATGATAATTTGTTATAGCAGCATAAGAAACTAATACCACCCTCTCTACATTTTTGATTATGAAAAATTTCAAATACATAGAAAAGTTTAAATAATAATACATATTACTTTTAATATGTATTAATACCTTATCATGCCTAAGAAAATTAATAATTCTGTTATTGTTTAATGTCAAGTCCATTTAAACATTTCTCCATTTATCTTTTATGTCTTTTAACCATAATTCAATCAAGATTCACACATTACATTTATTAATATTTCGTTTTAGATTTTTAAAACCTAGAATAACTCCCATTTTTTTCTTCTTCAAGATAGTGACTTTATGAGAGACCAGGCCAGTTGTCTTTAGAATGCTCAAATTCTTGATTTGTCTGATTGTTTTCTTGTGGTATCCATTACCTTGGTCCTCTATTCCCAGACTGGAATGAATGAAGTGTTCAAGAAAATATCATCTGCAGTTCTTTTATTTGAAATATTTATTTATTTTCATTAGATAAGCAAAAATTGGTGCTCAGAGCCAATATAGTGTAATACTTATAAATGAGCTTCAGAAATCTTGGTTTCTTAGCAAAATTCAAGATAGATTTGCTTTTGTATTTTTTTAAGTCGGTAGAGGAGAGAACATGGATTAAATTGACGTTGTATGAATGTTGTGATAGACTAGCTGTGCAATTTTATGAAACTTAGAAAGCCCTGGCACATAGTAACTGTTGTTAGAACTGGGGTCCAGGCAAGCCCTGGAGCATGGGAACTGTATAGGAAGGAGAACGTCTTTGGCCAGGCTTAGGCTTTATTGACTCCCATACATTCCAACTCATTTGGTGATTTCTGGTGATAGATTGTGGGTTTTACCTCCTTTTTCCATATACCTTAGGGCACATAAGAGTTTGACTTTGAGTAGAGAATTGAGCTGAGTGCATATGCCCTACAGATGGCAGTCACTCTGTTGAATCCACTCTTTTGAGCTGTGCTGAGCCTGCAGAAGAGCTGGCCTTGTTGAGTTACCAGCTAAATCCAAAAAACCCAAACCCATTGCTGTAAAGTCGATTCTGACTCGTAGCAACACTAGGGACACTATAGGACAGAGTAGAACCGCCCTATAGGGTTTCCAAGGAGCGGCTGGTGGATTCGAATTGCCAACTTTTTGGTTAGCAGCTGAGCTGTTAACCACTGTGCCACCAGGGCTCCACCAGTTAAATAAAAAACAAGAACAACAACAAAAAAAACTGTTGCTGTCAAGTTGATTCTGACTCAAAGCAACCCTATATGACAGGGTAGAACTGACAGGGTTGAACTGCCGACCTTTTGGTTAGCAGCTGTAGCTACTAACACCACCAGGGTTTCCACCAGCTAAATAGTTAACATTAAATTTTTTTTCTTAAGTCTTTTATCCTCTGCTTGTTTATTTGTTTCTAAAATATATGTAGATATATTTATAAATTTGTATCTAGTTAAATGTTAGCGTACTTTATACAATTTGTTGTTTTTATTTTTTTTACCTTTTTATTTCAAAATAATTATAGATTCATAGGACATTGCAAAAATAGTACAGAGAGGTCCCCGTATGCCCTTCACCCAGTTTCCCCCAATGCTATATCCCTATGTTTACAAAATATTGGAATGAAATAAGTCTACTGAATAAGCAACTTTCCCATAGTAACTTTTTGATAATGAAGAAAATAGAGAGTTTTCATTTAATTACCAGTGCTAATGAACAAAATAGCATTTTAGTACTAAAAACTACTAGCATGTTATCATTGTGAGACTTTCTTCCATAGGAATGACATCATAAATGGTGACTTTTATTGTCAATGGAAAGTTTTGTTGTAGGAAGTAATTTGTTGTAGGAAGTAGCTTCCAAATTTTTTTTTATACTTTAGGGGTTTTTAATATAGTCAATATTAAGTATGTGCAGAATATCTTATACTTAAAATATTTTACATTCTGTCTTATAATACTTAGTCCTAAAATACATGGAATCTTTTTTTTTATGAGTTAAAATGGTAATTTTCCTAATTTTGTGTCATTAGCATTATTATGACTAACACTTACTATGAGCCAGATAGTTTAAGGTCTTTTCATATATTAACATTCATTTAATTCCCACAAAAATTTGATGAGGTAGAATTATTATTATCCCCATATGATGGGGGTTTATTATCTTTCACATATTTACTATATTTGCTACATCTATTTTACACGGTATACTTATTTTATGTAGCATATAGAAATGAAGTATTATCTATAACTATATAATTTAAAGTGAAATGTCAGAAGTTTTTGCTTCCCAATTTCTCAAAAATGTAAATCAAAGATATACTCTTTTGGCATCTAGGTCTTATCCTGTGTTCCACTAATTTCTCCTTCTCCTAACATGCATTCCGCCAGGACTCCCATTTTCCCCGAAGTCCAATTTTGAAGTCAGTCCAAACTATATAATAACATGTACATAACAAATTATATAAACAATATTCTAGTCCTCAAGTGATAGTCACCTATTTGTATCTCAGAATTTTTTTTATATTCTAAAACACATACACTTTTCCTTAAAATGGATAGGATATAGAATTTTATATATGTTTGGATTCTCTTATCATTTTACTGTCAGTTATGAACACTATAGATTATCTGTAAAACAAAAGGCTGTTCTTGTCCAGAAACTGTCTTTTGTTCTGTTTCTTAACAATGACATACCTAGGCTGGTCCCACTGAGATACATACCTTGCTTGCATGGTCTAGTCAAATCCCTAGGGCCAAAGATGACGGGATCAGTTCTCAAGTGCTGAGCCTGCTGTATACAATATCATGCTGTTCTGTCATTGTTTCTTAATGTAAAAAAGATGTGATATTTTAATGTGGGAGCAAAGTATGTTGTGAAGGGTTAGACTTCAGGAGACTGACGCACAGGTCATTAGATGCTTACTACCTCTTTCCTTCTCCCCGTCAGTTGATTTCAGACTGTCATTTCCATTTCTTTTACCATCTTTTATATTGAAGAGTTGGATTTTTTACTGAAATTCTTTATTACATAGTGTCTTAGTGCTATAACAGAAATACCACAGGTGGATGGCTTTAACAAACAGAAATTTATTTTCTCACAGTTCAGGAGGCTAGAAGTCCAAATTCAGGGCGCCGGCTCTAGGGGAGGGCTCGCTCTTTGTTGGCTCTGGGGGAAGGTCCTTGTCTCTTCAGCTTCTATTCCTTGATGATCATGGTGATCTTCACGTGGCATGGCATCTATCTTCCCCCATCTCTGCTTGTTTGCTTGCTCAATCTGCTTTTTGTCTCAAGAAAGGTGTGATTGGCTTAAGACACACCGTACACTAATACTGCCGCTTAACAAAGAAAACCCATTTCCAAGTGCGATTACAACCACAGGTGTAGGGGCCAAAATCTACACCACACATTTTTGGGGTCACAATTCAATACATAACATATAGTTCGAATGAATTTTTTAATAAAAGAAGTTAACATTCTTTGTTTCTCAAAAGATCTGTGGTTTCTTTGACTAATTTTGCTACTTCACTGGCCCTCCTCTATACTTTCCAATTGTGAAGGAGGTTTTCATTTTAGAGGAGTGTAGTATGTTTTACACATTCTCAAACCATGCATCATGCTTTCTGTATTGATCGCTGTATCTTGCTCCTCTGAAAATATTATATTCAGTATTAGACAAAATTGCTTGAGTCTATCAAACGAAACACTGCTTTAAGAGATTTTAAAGGTTTAAGATTCTAAGTTCTAAGCAAAAATTGAATTGGTATTATGGTTTTTTCAGTGTTATAAAGAAGTAATATGTGGTTTCTGCTAATATTGCACTGAAGATTAGAATTTAGCTATTAAAAGTAGATCGAGGAAGGAGCCAAAATGATTATGACTTTTGTTCCATACAACTATGTAAAATTCTGACATTATTTCTCAAAAACGTATTCTATGTTTTTAAAAAGAAGTTTGAGGGAATATAATTTATATTATTAAGGAATTCCTTTTAGAATATCAAGTATGTAAGAATTCAAGAAATGTGTTTCTCCAAATTTAGGAAATAGGATAATTTTTGAACCTTTTTATTCTTAAATATTAAATACCAATTCTGTTGTGTTTTACAGTGGAATAATAATCTAGGAACTTATTACTGATAGACTTTCTTTTTACTTTTCATTTGGTAAGCAGATTCTTCATGGCTTTTATACATTTTAGGTCCTTATACAACATATATATGTATATAGATAGATAGATACACATACACATATATATGTATGTATATATATA
>NW_004443961.1:15196059-15202559 GCF_000243295.1 Trichechus manatus latirostris
AGAGAGAGAGAGAGAGAGAGAGAGCCCTGGTGGTGCAGTGGTTAAGAGCTCAGGTGGCTAACCAAAAGGTCAACAGTTCAAATCCACCAGCCGCTTCTTGGAAACGCTATGGGGCAGTTCTACTCTGTCCTGTAGCATCGCTAATATGAGTTAGAATCGACTTGACAGCAACAGGTTTTTTTGTTTTTTATGTATATATATACATATACATATACATACATATACATATCTTTAGGGTTGCTATGAGTCAAAATCAACTCAACTGCAACAGGTTTGGGTTTTTTTGGCTATATATGTGTATGTGTGTGTGTGTTGTTGTTAGGTGCCATCGAGTTGGTTCCAACTCATAGAGGCCCTATGTACAATAGAAAGAAACACTGCCCGGTCCTGCGTCATCCTTATAATCATTACTGTGCTTGAGCCTGTCATGTATTGAATTGTATCCCCCAAAAATATGTGTCAACTTGGCTAGGCCATGATTCCCAGTATTGTGTGATTGTCCACCATTTTGTCATATGATGAGATTTTCCTATGTGTTGTAAATCCTGCCTCTATGATGTTAATGAGGTATGATTCTCGGCAGTTATGTTAGTGAGGCAGGACTCAGGCTACAAGATTAGGTTGTGTCTTAAGTCAATCTCTTTTGAGATATAAAAGAGAGAAGCAAGCAGAGAGAGAGGGAGACCTCATACCACCAAGAAGCAAGGACCAGGAGAATAGCCTGCCCTTTGGATCTAGGATTTCTGTGCTGAGAAGCTCCTTGACCGGGAAAGATTGATGACAACAACCTTCCCCCACAGCTGACAGAGAGAGAAATCCTTCCCCTCGAGCCGGCATCCTGAATTCAGACTTCTAGCCTCCTAGACTGTGAGAGAATACATTTCTCTTTGTAAAAGCGATCCACTTGTGGTATTCCTGTTATAGCACCACTAGATAACTAAGACAAGCTCATTGTTGCAGCTACTGTATCAGTCTATCTTGTTGAGGGACTTCTTTTTAACTGACCCTCCACTTTACCAAGCATGATGCCCTTCTGCAGGGAGTGGTCCCTCCTGATAACATATCCAAAGTATGTGAGATGAAGTCTTTCCATCCTTGCTTCTAAGGAGCATTCTGGATGTACTTCTTCCAAGACAGACTTGTTCTTCTGGCAGACCATGGTATATTCAGTATTCTTTGGCAACACCATAATTCAAAGGCATCAATTCTTCTTCAGTCTTCCTTATGCATTGTCCAGCTTTTGCATATACATGAGGCAATTGAAAATACCATGGCTTGGGTCAGGCGCACCTCAGTCCTCAAAGTGACATCTTTGCTTTTCAACAATTTAAAGAGGTCCTTTGGAGCTCTTGTGGCACAGTGTTTAAGCATTTGGCTGCTATCCAAAAGGTCAGCAGTTCAAATCCACCAGCTGCTCATTGGAAACCCTGTGGGGCGATTCTACTCTGTCCTATAGGGTCTCTATGAGTTGAAATCGACTTGATGGCAATGGGTTTGGTTTGGTTTTTGGTTTGCAGCAGATTTTCCCAATGCAATACATCATTTGATTTCTTTCTTTCTATCTTTCTTTTTTCGCTTTGATTTCTTGACTGCTGCTTCCATGGGTGTTGATTGTGGAACCAAGTAAAGTGAAATCCTTGAAACTTCATTATTTTCTCTATTTATCATAATGTTGCTTAGTGGTCCAGCTGTGAGGATTTTTGTGTTCTTTATGTTGAGGTGTAATTCATACTGAAGACTGTAGTCTCTGATCTTTATCAGTAAGTGCTTCAAGTCCTTTTCGCTTTCCGCAAGCAAAGTTGTGTCATCTGCATATCACAGGTTGTTAACGACTCTTCCTCCAATCCTGGTGCTGCATTCTTCTTCATATAGTCCAGCTTCTCCGATTATTTGCTCAGCATACAGATTGAATAAGTATGGTGAAAGAATATAACCCTGACACTCACCTTTCCTGACTTTAAGCCCCGCAGTACTGCCTTGTTTTATTCAAAAGACTGCCATTCGATAGTTTCTGCATTCTGTTGGATTACCTTTCTTTGGAATGGGTACAAATATGGAACTCTTCTAGTTGGTTGACCAGGTAGCTGGCTTCCAAATTTCTTGGCATAGATGAGTGAGCACCTCCAGTGCTGCATCTGTTCATTGAAACATCTCAGTTGGTATTCTGTCAGTTCCTGGAGCCTTGTTTTTCATCAGTGCCTTCAGTGCAGCTTGGACTTCTTCCTTCAGTACCATCCATTCTTGATCACATAGTTGAATGTTGACCAATTCTTTTTGGTACAGCAACTCTGTGTATTCCTTCCATCTTCTTTTGATGCTTCCTGCATTGTTCAATATTTTGCCCAAAGAATCCTTCAATATTGTAACTCGAGGCTTGAATTTTTTCTTCAATTCTTTCAGCTTGAGGAATGCCAAGTGTGCTCTTCCCATTTGATTTTCTAACTCCAAGTCTTTGCACATTCCATTCCATTCCATTTCAATATTATATATAGATATAGATACAGATGTTGTTGTTAGGTGCCGTTGAGTTGGTTCCAACTCATATGTACCACAGAACAAAACACTGCTCAGTCCTGCACCATCCTCACAATTGTTTTTATGCTTGCATTGTTGTAGCCACTGTGTTAGTCCATCTCGTTGAGGGTCTTCCTCTTTTTCGCTGACCTTCTACTTTACCAAGCATGATATATCTCACCTATCAAAGAAATGACTTTTCTATGAAATGGAAAATTGTCTTCTTAGGTTTTAGTAGAGAATTTAAAAATAGAACTATAGTAATACTACAATAAAATTCAGGAATTTATGGTTTTTAGAGGGTTTTCTTATATTAGACACAGTATAGTTGAATGGTTAAGAGAATGGCTTTGCACTAGATGACTTGGGTTTGAATCCTGACTGCCATATAACTAATTGTTATCTTGTGCAAGTTATTTAATTTCTCCAAGACCCTGTTTTTTACTCTGGAAAAGTAGGTTAAAAATAGCATTTACTCCATATGGCTGTTATAAGAATAAATGAAATAAAGCATGTAAAAGGCTTACAGAGTTCCTGGCCTGCAATATGTACTCAATAAATATTAGCTATTTTAATTATCTGAACCTCACAACTTTTGGAAGAGGCAAGAAAATGACTGTTCTTCCCATTTTATAGTTGAGGAGATGGCAGCTCAGAGATTGAGTGGCATTGCTCAACAACATAAAGCTATGTAAGTGGCAAAGTGAGGACCAGAGAAAAGCAGTACAGTACTTCTGGTATCTGGTCCACTCTCTCGGTGGAGAAGATAATTTATAAGCGTAGAGAGGGACTTGACATAGGAACACACAGATATGATTTAGTTGCAGATTTTTGCATACTTTTGAAACCCAGAGACATAAAACAATGCCTGGCAATCTGCTTCCATTAAGATTACAACCAGGAAAACCCTATGGAGCAGTTCTACTCTGTAATAAATGAGGTCGCCATGAGTCAAAATTGACTCAACGGGAACTAACAACAACATCAGCTTTAAACTTACCTTAAAATGACTGAACATAACGTGGGTTAGGACTGTGTTTATTTAGTGTTGCATAATAGAATTTAGGAGCCCTGGTGGTGCAGTGATCAAGTGCTCAGCTGCTAACTGACAGGTTGGCAGTTTGAACCCACCAGTGGCTCCACAGAAGAAAGACGTGGCAGTCTGCTTCTATAAAGATTACAGCCTTGGAGAGGCCGGGCCAAGATGGCAGAGTAGTCAAATGCTTCCTATGGTCCCCCTTACAACAAAGACCCGAAAAAACAAGGGAATTGATTATACGCTAGGAGCCCTGAACATCAAAGACAAAGTTGAGGAATTGAACTGAGTGGTAGGGGGAAAGAGAGATGGTTCAGAAGCAGTGAGGAGTTGCCAGACCTAACCCAGCGGGAACTGGTACCCTGCAAGCTGGATCGGCTGGTGTATGCGGTGAGGCAGGCAGTGGTGCTTGGGACGTGTTTTCCACATCAGGAGAGACCAAGCGGCGGATAGTCTACTCAAGCCTCCAGAACCAGTGAAAAGCAGTGCTTAATCGGCAAAAGATAAGTACATGCATCTAACCTACCAAGTGGATCAAAAAACACCCCATTTGGGAAGATCCTCTCTCCCGTTTACTGCTCCCTCCCCTCTCTGGTCTGGGTCCTGGTCCAGCTTCAGTGATTGCTGCACCCCTGGGCCGGAAGTAGGACCCGTTTCACACCTTGAGTCATTCTCCCGGCTTTGGAGAGGGAACAAATTAACAAATAGGAAAAAAAAATATGCCAACTCCCCTAAGCCAGGAACCCAGGTCAGGCACAGCCCCTTTGCCTAGGCACAGGCATAAGGGATCCAAGGACTTTGAATGTCTTTCACCTGTACACAGACCTGTGTAGGCCCATTTCAGCAGCATAGGCCCTCTTTCACACAGTACAACAGGGTATATACCTGAAGCCTATTTTCGACTGTATCAGCTATACGGTGGAGTGGCAGGTTCGTGACATTTGACACTGCTCTGCCCATTAAGCAGGGCCCTCACCTACCCCTATCAGGGGCCTGAGGACTGGTGGCTCCACCCACGCCACCTAGCCACCCGCGACAGGGATCCAGGAGTAAGCGGTGCCTCCCAGTTCTTACAGCCAATGGCATCAGGTGCCCATAGTCTGGCTACAAAACCCACACACCTACGCACTCTACGGAGCAGGGACATGTTTTCCTCACAGAGACTCAGGGGCAGCCATCAGCCCCCTGCCTTGCTCAGTGATGACACCCTACTGCAGCCAGATACCTGAGCCTACTCCAATCACAACTGCCCATCTAGGACTGTAGGTGAGAGCCTGCACCATACACTTGGTGACCCACTATCTGGACACCTGAGCTGAATCCATACAAGAAAAGTAACAGACTCCTGGGCTCAAATACCTAGTAACAGCCTTAACCACTTGATGACAGGATGTGAGAGCTTCAAAGTTGCCAGTAAAAAAACTAGCTCACACGAGCAGCCTCTTTGAGCATATCAAAACAAAACAAGAAGCTAGGACACAAGAGCAAACATAAAATGAATAAATATGGTAACTTTTTGATGGCTCTGAGACAACAGTCAATATCAAATCACATAAAGACATAGACCATGATGGCTTCAGCAAGCACCTAAAATAAAGAATCAAGAAACCTTCCAGACGAACAGAACTTTTTGGAATTACCAGAGGTAGAATTCCAAAGATTAATATACAGAGCTCTTCAAGAGATCAGGAAGGAGATCAAGCAAAACGCAGAACAATACAAGGAACACACAGACAAAGCAATAAAGGAACTTAAGAAGGTTATACAAGAGCATAATGACAAATTTAACAGTCTGCTAGAATCCATAGAGAGACAGCAGTCAGAAATCCAGAAGATTAACAATAAAATTTCAAAATTAGACAACTCAATAGAAAGTCATAGGAGCAGAATTGAGGCAATGGAAGTTAGAATTAGTGAGATTGAAGATAAAGTACTTGACACTAGCTTATTTGAGGGAAAATCAAATAAAAGAATTTAAAAAAAAAGAAGAAACCCTAAGAATTATTTGTGACTCTATCAAAAGGAGTAACCTACAAGTGATTGGAGTACCATAACAGAGGGGGATAACAGAAAATATAGAGAGAATTGTTGAAGATTTGTTGGCAGAAAACTTCCCTGATATCATGAAACATGAGAAGATAGCTATCCAAGAAGCTCATTGAAACCCACACAAGGTAGATCCTAAAAGAAAGCCAACAAGACATATTATAATCAAACTTGCCAAAACCAAAGATAAAGAGAGAATTTTAAGAGTGGCTAGGGATAAACAAAAAGAAATCTACAAAGGAGACTCAATAAGACTAAGCTCGGACTACTCAGCAGAAACTATGCAGGCAAGAAGGCAATCTGATGACATATGTAAAGCCTTGAAGGAGAAAAACTGCCAGCCAAGAATTATATATCCAGCAAAACTGTCTCTCAAATATGATGGGGAAATTAGGGCATTTCCTGACAAACTGAAGTTTAGGGAATTTATAAAAACCAAACCAAAATTACAAAAAATACTAAAGGGAGTCCTTCAGTTATAAAATCAGTAACATCAGATAACAACCCAAGACTAGAACACAGGACAGAGCAACCAGATATCAACTCAGATAGGGAAGTCAAAAATAAATCAAAGCTAAAACACTGAAAATAGGGAAACAGAGACATCAATATGTAAAAGATGACAAATTAAAACAAAATGGGGGAGTAAATGATGTAGTTATAGATCTTTCATATGGAGAGGAAGTCAAGGCAACATAAAGAAATAAAAGATAGATTTAAACTTAGAAAAATAGGGGTAAATATTAAGGTAACCACAAAGGAAACTAACAATCCTACACATCAAAATAAAAAACAAGAAAAATTTAAAGACTCAGCAAATACAAAATCAACAACAATGAAAAGGATGAAAAGAAAATGAAGTAAAACAACTTAGCACAGAAAATTAAGTGGAACAAAGAAAACT
>NW_004443961.1:15202659-15208416 GCF_000243295.1 Trichechus manatus latirostris
AAAAACTAACTCAAAATGGATCAAAGACCTAAATATAAAATCTAAATAAAGATCATGGAAGAAAAAATAGGGACAATGCTAGGAGCCCTAATACAAAGCATAAGCAGAATACGAACCATAAATAACAATGCAGAAACACCAGAAGAGAAACTAGATAACTGGGAGCTCCTAAAAATTAAACACTTATGCTCATCAAAAGACTTTACCAAAAGAGTGAAAAGACAGTCTACAGAATGGGAAAAAATTTTTGGCTACAACATATTCGATCAGGGTCTAATCTCTGAAAGCTACAAGATACTGCAAAGTATCAATGACAAAAAGACAAATAACCCAGTTTAAAAATGGGCAAAGGATATGAACAGGCACTTCAGCAAAGAAGACATTCAGGTGACTAACAGACACATGAGGAAATGCTCACAATCATTAGCCATTAGAGAAATGCAAATCAAAACTACAATGAGATAACCATCTTACCCCAAGAAGGCTAGCATTAATCCAAAAACACCAAATAATAAATGTTAGAGAGGTTGTGGAGAGACTGGAACACTTATACACTGTTGGTGGGAATGTAAAATGGTACAGCCACTTTGGAAATCGATTTGGCGCTTCCTTAAAAAGCTTGAAATCGAAGTATCATACGATCCAGCAATCCCACTCCTTGGAATATATCCTTGAGGAATAAGAGCAATCACACGAATAGATATATGCACACCCGTGTTCATTGCAGCACTGTTCAAAATAGCAAAATGATGGAAGCAACCTAGGTGCTCATCAAGGGACAAATGAATAAGCAAATTATGGTATATTCACACAATGAGATACTATGCAGTGATAAAGAACAACGATGAATCT
Source organism: Trichechus manatus latirostris (assembly GCF_000243295.1). Lineage (NCBI taxonomy): Eukaryota > Metazoa > Chordata > Mammalia > Sirenia > Trichechidae > Trichechus > Trichechus manatus. The sequence continues at coordinate 15,203,512 of NW_004443961.1, forward strand.
GCGAAACATCTCATAACATGGATGAATCTGGAAGGCATTGTGCTGAGTGAAATTAGTCAGTGGCAAAAGGACAAATATTGTATAAGACCACGATTATAAGAACTCAAGAAAAGGTTTAAACACAGAAGAAAACATTCTTTGATGGTTATGAAGGTGGCAAGGGAGGAAGAGGGGTATTCACTAACTAGAGAGTAGACAAGAATTAGGTAAAGGGAAGGACAACACACACTACAGGGGAAGTCAGCACAACTGGACTAAACCAAAGGCTAAAAAGTTTCCTGAATACAACCAAACACTTCAAGGGACAGAGTAGTAGGGGCAGGGTCTGGGGACCATGGTTTCAGGGGACATCTAGGTCAATTGACATAACAAAATTTATTAAGAAAATGTTCTGCATCCCACTTTGATGACTGGCATCTGGGGTCTTGGAAACTTGCGAGTGGCCATCTAAGATGCATCAGTTGGTCCCAACCCACCGGGAGCAAAGGTGAATAAAGAACACCAAAGACACAGGGGAAATATTAGCCCAAGAGACAGAAAGGGCCACATAAACCAGAGACTCCATCAGCCTGAGACCAGAAAAACTAGATGGTACCCGGCTACCACCAATGACTGCTCTGACATGGAACACAACGGAGAATCCCTGACGGAGCAGGAGAAAAGTGGGATGTAGAACTCAAATTCTAGTAAAAAGACCAGACTTAATGGTCTGACTGAGACTGGAGGAACCCCAGAAGACATGGCCCCCAGATTCCCTGTTAACTCAGAACTTAAACTATTCCCGAAACCAACTCTTCAGACAAAGATTAGGCTGGACCATAAGACATAAAATGATACTCGTGAAGAGTGTGCTTCTTAGTTCAAGTAGATACATGAAACTAAGTGGGCAGCTCCTGTCTGGAGGTGAGATGAGAAGGCAGAAAGGGATAGAAGCTGGTTGAATGGATATGGGAAAATCTGGGGTGGAAAGGAGGAGTGTGCTGTCACATTATAGAGAGAGCAACTAGGGTCACATAACAATGTGTGTATAAATTTTTATATGAGGCACTAAGTTGAGCTGTATACTTTCACTTAAGGCAAATAAAAAAAAAGAAGCACCGTGGATTTCACAAGCGCACACACAAAAAGATTACAGCCTTGGAAACCCTATTGGACAGCCCTGTAGGGTCACTATGAGTCAAAATCGACTCAACAGCAATGGGTTTTTTAATAGAACTTACTTTTGTTTACTTCATTGTTTTTTGCCTACAGCTATGCTTCTGCTTCTTTTTTCGACTTGAACAAAGTATGCTGATAATTAATTCATTAGATTGGGTGTTATGATTGCATTTGCCCAACTATCTTCATCCTTTCTTATAAGGTATTATATGCCAATATTCAACTTGAGGTTTTTGGTCTTTTCCAGTTTTTCTTTCATTCGTTTATTCACTTATTCAATCAGTCATTCATTTAATCATCAGTCATTCAAACAATACTCATTGTGGGCCATTATCATCCCTGAAAATACAGAGATGTATATGGTACAGTCCTGGCCGTGAGGAGCTCCTCAGTCTAGTAAAGAAGATAAGCAGGTAAACTAATAAATTTCTGCTATGTCAGTAAATGCAGTAGTAGAAAAAGGCATAAGGGACTCACAATGCCAGGGTAGAAGTTTGCTCTGCCTTTGGGCTCAGGCTCAAAAGAGGTTTCTTGAAGGAGGAGGTGTCTGAACTGGATTTTTGAGGGCAAATAGTGACTTATTAGGCACAAAAGTGTGAATTTTCTTACTCTTACCTATGAATAATTAATCTACTTCTGTTTCCCAGGCATTGTGTACACTATTTCTTACTCTTTGTTCACCAAATTATTACTTCACATGCATTCAGAAATGCTCCAATATCTAGTTTACCAAAGCTTTCCCTAATCAGACCCATGAGATTGAATACAATTTAATTCTCAGATTGTCTACCATTGCACCCAGAGTGGTTGGAACATCTTTTCTTTTAAATAATATAACACTTGATTTTATTTTGCTATGTTCAAGGTATTCTGAAAGACTTTTTAAAAGCAGTAATATTATTCTTGGACTTAAAGTTCACTACAGGTTGCTTTAGAAGGAAAAGTCTATAAAATGTGATTAAACAGTAATAAGGAGGTCTAACAATCCCAAAAATATTATAATTTTTAAGGGAGATAAAAAGTTACCAACACTTGCTTGTGTTATTATCAATAGTATAATGTGAGGGCATTCCTCTGATATATGAATGAACATAATTGTGCTTTTACAGTATAAGAATTATGTTACTTACTCTTAAAAATTCTTAAGATTGTTTCAGCTCCTTTTGTTTTAAAACACTTGCTTTTTAGGTGGATTGAAAGTTTTACTAACTCAGCTCATTTTGAAATATCCTGTCTATCTATCGACCTGTTATGTGTCTCTTAAGATTGAAATTTAGGTCAAATTGTAACTTGAATTTAATTTTAGTAAAGAAAATAAGTGTGCCATCTTTAAAAACTGCATTCTAAATTTTAAGCACAATAGATCAAAGTACATCTTATTTAAATAAATACTCTGAAAAACAAGTCTCAATTATTTTTTCCCAAACTTTCTTAAAATAGTCACTGTTCTCTATATAAAATTTGAGGTTATCTTTATTATTTTAAAGAAAGATGAAAAGTTGTTTACTTTAAAATTTTAATGATTTTGCTTTCTAATTATGGAAATTCTCCTTTGGGGATAGCTTTACTTGAACTGTATGTGACATTATTTTTATTTCTCTAGGCTATGATTAAAAGTTTCATGGATGTCTACCAGCTTGCAAGCGCTAGAATTGCTACATTAGAGAAGGAAATGACATCTCATCGAAATCACATTGCAACCTTGAAATCAGAACTTCATACGGCTTGTTTACGTGAAAATGAAAGTTTACAATCAGTAAGTCCTTGTCCTACAGTATTTTTCTCTTCTTTGAATCTTGGGTCACATTTACGTTTGTTTTTATTGCTCACAAGGTCACTGGCCAATATATATAATTTAGGGTAAATGATTAATCAAGCGACATAAAATTACAAGTACGGAGAAATTTTTGAAGGAAGAAAAGCAATTAATTTTTTATTGTATCATGTATAAAGATATGCATATTGTTATCAATACTAAAGCACTACATCAAGATTCCTTTGTGTTGGGCAGTGCAGCTGACAGTTGGCTTTGGCAGTATGCAGAGTTAGAGCTTTGCAAGTGTCTGAAGAGTCTGTGTGTCCCATTAAGACAGAATATTATTAATTATGTGTATAACCAAAATGGTAATTAGAACCTGTGATTTATTCTCTGTAGAAAACTGGACTTATCCATAATACATGCCTAGCTAAAGACGCATGTTGTGATTCATCTATATGATTAAAATTCAGTTTCAGCAGTCATTTTATGTCTTAAAATTTTAGCCTGTGATGAAACTTGGGCTCATTTAAGACTAAAAATAATTTCTATATTTGAAATATGTGTTTGGGGAGTTTTAAAAAAATACATACATTTGTAATATAAAGAAATAAAATAAATAAACATTTAAACTTCTTTTCTCAAAAGGCAGATATGGCAACAGTGAGATAGATTAAGAGGGCTACCAATGATTGGAAAGTCTTTTTTCCTTGTTTGATTTGATTATAGCCGATAAGATTAACTTGTAAGGAAAAACAGTATCCTCTTTATTATTCCATGTTGACTCATTTCAAATGATACATTCAACAGAAAAGGAGTTAGCATTAAAACACATAAGTGTATGGTTACAGTTTGGTTTCTCGGCTCGTTCAGGTCATAGTACAAGTGGCAGCATCTCAGTGCAGCCTTGACCATGATATTTAAAACTGCAACATTCTGCACACCCCTGTACCACACACACACAGATTCTCTCTCTCCTGCCCCATATTGCCTATACACTTTCTACCTTTCTTGTTCAGTTTTTTTAAACTACAGCACTTATCATCAGCTGACATATTGTATTTTATTTATTTGCTTATTGTCTGTCTACTCCCTACCGCCAGTAGAATACAGACTCCATAAAGATAAGCAATAAGAGTGTTTTCTTCAATGCTGTATACCAGTGCCTAGAACAATGCCTGGTACTCGGTAGGCACTCAACAAGTATTTATTGAATGAAAAATGCTAGCAATAAATCCAATAAATGCAAAAAAACAATTATTTAGCATCTGAGATGTGAGTTAATTTGAGTTCAAATTTTAAAGAACTGCTAATTTCTTAATGAGAGAGTAGTAATGACCTCCATTATGAGAGATTAAAATGAGGAATTTTTTTTTTTCTGTGAGGTAGGTACGTTTATTATTCCTCATTTTCACAGATGAGAAAATTGAGACACAGAGAGGTTAAGTAACTTGCCCAAGGCCACACAGCTGGTCTCTGGAGCCCACTGCTCAGTGACTGTACAACCCTTCCTCAGTCTATCTCTCTGTCCTTTTTCCGTGATCCCTCCATGACTATCAGGCCTAATGATACATATTAAGTTATTAGAGGTCCAATGCTTAATTTTTTAAAAAATATTTTATTGTATTTTCGGTGAAAGCTTACAGAGCAAATTAGTTTCCCATTCAACAAATCGTACACAAGTGTTCCATGACATTGGTTGCAATCCCCACACTGTCAACACTCTCCCCATTTCCACCCTAGATTGCCTGTTTCCTTTTATCTGGTTTTCCTACCCCTTCCTGCCTTTGTCATTTTGTATAATTGTTTGTTCTATGGAGCACATTCTTTTTGGGTGTTACTGTTTATTTTACAGGCCTGTCTATTGCTTGGCTGGAAAGTGGTTTCTGGGAATGGCTGCAGTTCCAAGTCAGAGGGTTATCTTAGGGCCATAGTCTTGGGGGTTCCTCCAGTCTCTGTCAGGCCAGTAAGTCTGGTATTTTTTTTTTTTT
>NW_004443961.1:15208516-15245108 GCF_000243295.1 Trichechus manatus latirostris
TTTTTTTTTTTTTTAATGGATTTGATTTTTTGAGGAGGAAATTCTTTTTTAATTTGAATAAATATGTAGAATTTTCTAGCCTTTCTTTGAAACATATTGACATTTTTTCCTGCTAACTCACTGATTCTATTTGTTAATATTATACTGTTTAGGTTGTGTCAGCTTTGTTGGGTTGTACTATTGTTTATTGTTTGTTACTGTTGTTCATATAAAAAGAATTACTTTTATTTTAAGAAAGATCAAAGTTGATAAAATTATGGGTTCAAAAATTTTTTTACCAATTATTATGCTAAAAATCGAACCAAACTTGTTCTGTTGAGTCAATTCCAACTCATAGCAACCCTACAGGACAGAGTAGAACTGCCCCATAGAGTTTCCGAGGAGCAGATAGTGAATGCGAACTGCCGAACTTTTGGCTAACAGCCAAGCTCTTAACCACTGCACCACCAGAGCGCCAAGATTATTATGCTACTGCTGTCTTAATGACGTTGTGTTTAATATACCCCACTATTACAATAAAACTCTGCTTCTCAACCTTTTTTTCCTTTCTGAATACATCTGCAGGATATGTTCATTATCTCATTTGTTAGAGGTGATTTACCACGGCAGTGATTCTCAAGAGGGGACATGTGTAATGTGAAAAATTCCCCCAGGTGATTCTGATATGTCCTCCTAGGAGAATACTGCCCGGTCCCATGTCTCTATGGGGTATGCATGCTCTGATCTCTTCCCTTAGTGAAGATTCATTATTTTTAAAACAGTAATAAGTTTTATAATAATTTTTATTTTTCAAGGAATTTGTATGTGAATCTTCTCTGAGGGAAGTAGAAGAGCAGATCTTATTCTCTGTATTTTACAGATGACAGGCAATATCGTTTTGTGGATAAGAGTATGGGCTTTGGAGTTGTATTCGTCAGTAATGCTACTAAGTGTAAAATAACAGAAAGCCTGACAAACGTGGCTTAAAATAGAGTTTTTTTTTTTTAATCCTCTGTCATATGGCAAGAAGTCTAGAAGTAGGTAGACATTGCAAGTTTAGTGACTCAACTTTTCTGTAATTTCCATGCCTCTCCTCATTGTCATAAGACACAACTCGGCTCTAGGATTTGCAGTCACATTTAAGTCAGGGGAATGGAATGGTTCCAGCAATATCTGATACCGAGATGCGTGTGTGTGTGTGCGCGCGCGCGCGCGCACGTGTATTTAAAAAGGAAATGCCTTCCAAGGACACTCCAAACAACTTTCACTTATATCCCATTTGCTGGAAATGGGTCATGAGGCCACCCCTCGCTATAATGAGTCAAGGGAGAAGGGAGTTAGGAATAATTGGTACTGGATTAGCCAACTAGTAGTGGGTGCCATAGAAGTCAGATAGATCTGGATTGTTCTGTCAGTGGCTAACTGTATGGCATGGAACTCAGGTTTTTCATCTATAAAATGGGGATAATGATACTACTATCTAATAGAGATATTGGCAGGTCTAGTGAGGAGTGTTAAAGTACTCGGGACTTTGATTTGTACTTAGTGAGTAGCCCTCTCTTCCCCCAAAAAGTGTTTGCTGTTATTCTTATCACTATTATTTTGATGGAGCCCTGGTGGCACAGTGGTTAAGAGCTTGGCTGCTAACCAAAAGGTCAGCAGTTCTAATCCCCCAGCTGCTCGTTGGAAACCCTATGGGGCAGTTCTGCTATGAACTACAGGGTTGCTATGAGTTGGAATTGACTTGACAGCAACAGTTTTTTTTTTGTTTTTTTTTTTTGGTTTATTATCTTGATAAAAAGTAATTGGATTGCACTCAGGAAAAGATTATTTACTAACTTAACATCTTCAGCTGCAAACCTCATCATTTTGTTCTGCCTCCTTTACCACCACCATCAGTGTGCATACAGGCATACCTCAGAGATATTGTGGGTTCAGTTCCAGATCACCACAATAAAGCAAGTCACACAAATTTTTTGGTTTCCCAGTGCATATAAAAGTTATATTTGCACTATACTGTAGTCTATTAGTGTGCGATAGCATTAAGTCTAAAAAAACAATGTACATACCTTAATTAAAAAATACCTTATTGCTAAAAATGCTGTCATCTAAGCCTTCAGCAAGTCGTAATCCTTTGCTAGTGGAGGGTCTTGCCTCAGTGTTGATGGCTGCTGACTGATCATGGTCATGGTTGCTGACCTTTGGGGTAGCTGTGGCAATTTCTTAAAATAAGACAGCAATGAAGTTTGCCACAGCAATGAAGTCTGCCGCATCGACTCTTCCTTTCACAAAAGATTTCTCTGTAGCGTGCAATGCTGTTTGATAGCATTTTACCCACAATATAGCTTCTTTAAAAATTGGAGTCAATCTTCTTAAACCCTGGTGCTGCTTTATCAACTAAGTTTTTGTAGTATTCTAAATCCTTTGTTGTCATTTCAGCAATGGTCGCAGCATCTTCACTAGGAGTAGATTCTATCTTAAGAAACCATTTTCTTTGTTCATCCATAAGACGCAACTCCTCGTTCGTTAAAGTTTTATCATGAGACTGCAGCAAACAAGTCACATCCTCAGAATTCACTTCTAATTCTAGTTCGCTTGCTGTTTCCACCACATCTGCAGTTACTTCCTCCACTGAAGTCTTGAACCCCTCAAGGTCATCTATGAGGGTTGGAATCAACTTCTTCCAAAATCCTTTTAATTTCAGCATTTTGACCTCCTCCCATGAATCACAAATGTTCTTAATGGCATTTAGAATGGTGAATCCTTTCCAGAAGGTTTTCAGTTTACTTTCCTCAGATCCATCAGAGGAATCTCTGTCTATGGAAGCTATAATTGTACAAAATGTATTTCTTAAATAATATGACTTGAAATTACTCCTTGATCCATGGGCTGCAGAATGGATGTTGTGTTAACAGGCATGAAAACAACATTAATCTCCTCGTACATCTCCATCAGAGCTCTTGGGTGACCAGGTGTGTAGTCAATGAGCAGTAATATTTTGAAAGGAATCTTTTTTTCTGAGAAGTAGGTCTCAACAGTGGGCTTAAAATATTCAGTAAACCATGTTGTAAACAGATGTGCTATCATCCGGGCTTTGTTGTTCCATTTATAGAGCGCAAGCAGAGTAGTTTAGCATAATTCTTAGCGGCCCTAGGCTTTTCAGAATGATACATGAGCAATGGGTTCAACTTAAAGTCACCAGCTGCCTTAGCCCCTAACAAGAGAGTCAGCCTGTCCTTTGAAGCTTTGAAGCCAGGCATTGATTTCTCCTCTCTAGCTATGCAAGTTGTAGATGGTATCTTCTTCCAATATAAGGCTGTTTTGTCTACATTAAAAATCTGTTGTTGAGTGTAGCCACCTTCATCAATTAGCTAGATCTTCTGGATAACTTGCTGCAGCTTCTACATCAGCACTTGCTGCTTCACCTTATACTTTTATGTTATGGAGATGGCTTCTTTCCTTAAACCTCATGAACCAACCTCTGCTAGCTTCAGACTTTTCTTCTGCAGCTTCCTCACATCTTTCAGCCTTCATAGAATTGAAGAGAGTTAGGGCCTTGCTCTGGATTAGGCTTTGGCTTAAGGGAATGTTGTGGCTGGTTTGATCTTCTATCCAGATCACTAAAACTTTCTCCATATCAGCCATAGGCTGTTTCGCTTTCTTATCATTCGTGTGTTCACTGGAGTAGCACTTTTAATTTCCTTCAAGAACTTTTGCTTTGCATTCACAGCTTGGCTAGCTATTTGGCTCAGCAGGCCTGGCTTTTGGCCTATCTCGACTTTATCGACATGCTTTCCCACTAAGCTTAATCATTTCAAGCTTTTGATTTAAAATGAGAGATATGCGACTCTTCCTTTCACTTGAACACTTAGAGGCCGTTGTAGGGTTATTAATTGGCCTAATTTCAATACTGTCATGTCTCAGGGACTAGGGAGGCCCGAGGAGAGGGAGAGAGACTGCGGAACGGCCGGTCAGTGGAGCAATCAGAACACACAAACATTTACCAAATTTGCTGCCTTATATGGGTGCCGTTCATGGCACCCCAAAACGATTACAATAGTAACATGAAAGATCACTGGTCACAAATCACCATATCAGATATAATAATAATGAAAACTTTTGAAGTATTGTGAGAATTACCAAAATGTGACAGAGAGACATGAAATGAGAACATGCTGTTGGAAAAAACGGCGCCAGTAGACTTGCTTGACTCAGGGTTGCCACAAACCTTCAGTTTTTAAAAAACGCAGTATCTGTGAAGCACAATAAAGCGAAGTGCAATAAAATGAAGTATGCCTGTATTTTAGTGAGCTCTCTGCCCTCTCTGCAGCCTGTCTTCCCCTCCTTTCATTGACAGATTCTTTAAAAAAATAGTCTATGCTGGCTGCTTGCATGTACTCACCTCCCGTCTACTCCTCAGGTTACTGCTGCCTGGCTTCGAGTCATACCTTCTGCTAAACTATTTTCTTGTAGGTCACCAATACCATTCTGCTTGCTCCATTCATTAATTAGTTCCTTCTCATCCCTATCAACTTGTCTACAACGTATGAGGCTTTTTACTACTCTTTTTTTCTTAAAACACTCATCTTCTTTGTTTCACTTGTTAGCTCACTTTTCCTTTGCTGATTCTCTGGCCTCTTCTTATTTGTGGTCTGCCTTAATTGTATTATTGTTTGTTCATTCTTTTATTAATCTAGTATTTATTGAGTACCTTTCTATGGCAAGCATTGTGCTAGGTTCTAGGGATATAGTGTGAACCAAAACAGACAATGCTTGTTCTCATAGATTTGAAATCAGTAGTGGAAATAATTTTTTAGGTAATCAAACCAGTATAAAACGATTACTTCTGCTACTGAATTTCAAGTAGTTGCTTTATCTCCCAAGGAAAGTTCAATCCTACGTGTTTTCCCATTTGCTTGGTATTTCCACGTGTTTGGAATAGCAGTACTTCAACTGATGATAACCAACCTTTCTAGCTTTCTGGAGAAGCCGTCTTTTCCGCTGGATTTCATCACTCTGTGGATGCTGTCGCCAGTGGAGTAGCCATTGTATTGGCCACACTGACTCCTCTTGCTCCACCATCTGACTCTGGCTTCTGGATTTCCTTAACTTCATGTCTAGAATCTGGTTTATTCCAGATTCTAGAAACAGTTTTCGCTCTAGACGGGAATAGAAAGACTCTGGTTTAATAATTTGCTAGGTTGCCAAGTTGGTCTTGTACACTCAAGCACTCAATGACTGAATATCCCCCTTTCTCAATGATGGATTTTCCAGGCTTCCTTACATTGTAATAACCCAAGAGCTGAAACCTTGATCAAACCCAGCCTATTGCTGTTGAGTCAATTCTGACTCATAACAACCCTATAGGACAGAGTAGAACTGCTCATAGGATTCTACTCTGTCCTGTAGGGTTTCCAAGGCTCTAAATCTTTATGGAGACTGATGGCCACATCTTTCCCCCAAGGAGCAGCCAGTGGGTTCTGGTGGATTCAAACCCCTGACTTTCCAGTTAGCTGCCGAGCGCTTTAACTACTGTACCACCAGGGCTCCTTGAAACCTTGATAACTTCTGCTAAATCTTTATCCTGGCTTCTTGAACCTTTGCCTGTTGCATACTCTGTTGCTGTCTAAATTGGTGACTTAGGGTCTCTATTCTTACTTGGTTCTGCCTACTGATAAGTTGATCTTCCCAATTTTGGTATCTTTTTTCCAGACTTGTGTGCCACAGAGCAAATTATTTTTAAGTTTAAGCTCCTAGTCTGCCTAAGTGCTCCATGTACTTTTCTACCTCTATGCTTTTGCTTACAACATACTGCCTTGCCCTCCTTTGCACCTGTTTAAATTTTACACTCTTTGAAGACTCAGCTCAGCTTTAATTTTCTCTGTAAATCCTTCCCTGATCATCCCAGCCGAAAGTAGTGTTTCCCATTTATGAATTCCTATGGCAATTGTTTGTACTCTTGTTTTTGAAACAAGACATTGTCATCCTGAGTAAATATTAAAAAACTTGTTCACTCATTTTCTTTACTTTTAATGTAAATTTTTTGTATTGAAATATAACATGCATACAGAAATGTATGTAATTAATAAGTGTACAGATGATAAATTTCTAACAAGAGGAACACAGCAAGCCAACTATACCCAGATCAAGAAATATAACCTTCCTGGCACTGAGAGGCCCCCTCATTCCTCTTACCATTCATTACCCTCATGAAAGATAATTACTAACCTCAACTTTAATGTATAATTCTGTCTACTTTTTTAGACTTTTAAAATTTATTTTTTAACTTATTGATGTTAAAATTCATTCTTGGTGATGTATATAATTCTATGAGTTTAGACAGATGCAATATTGTTATGTAACCACTACCACAATTAAGATACAGAACAGTTCCATCACCTCAAAATTCCCTACTGTTGCCCCCTGAAAACCAATTCCTACCTGCAGCTCCAACCTCTAGCAACCACTGCTTTGTTTATAATTTTCCCTTTTTCTGAATATCTTATAAATAGGATCATACAGTATGTATTATTTTGAATCCAGCTTCTTTCACTTAGAATTATGCATTTGAGATCCATGCAAGAATCATACAGTATATAAGATGTTAGGTCTTCCAATACATGACCTCAATAAAGTCATGTTTCTATTTAGTTAGAGCTTCTTTAATTTCCTTCATCAGTGTTTTGTATTTTCCAGCATAGTGAACCTGTATTTTCTTAGACATATACCTTGATATTTCATGATTTTTTGGTGCTATTATAAGTGGCATTTTTTTTTTTAAATTTCCAATTGTTCATTACTAGCGTGTAGAAATACAGTTGGTTTTTGTATATTGTCCTTGTATCCCGCCACTTGCTAAACTTTATTTCTAGGATTTTTTTTTGGTACACTTCTTGGTCATTTCTGTGTATATACTCTATCTGTAAATAAAGACGGTTTTATTTCTTTCTTTCCAATACTGATACTTTATGTTTTTTGTGCCTTATGGTACTGGCTAGAACTACAGTATGATGCTGAATAGGAGTGATGAGAGTGGACATCTTTTGTTAGTCTTAGGGGGAAAGAATTCAGTTTTTGATCATTAAGTATGTTAGCTGTAGATGTTCTTTATCAGCTAAGAAGTTCTTTTCTATTCTTAGTTTGCTCAGAGTTTTAAGTCATTAATGGATGTTGAATTTTCCTAAATCATTTTTTTTTTTTTTGCATCTGTTGAGATAATTAAATATTTTTTTTCTTTAGTAGTTTGTTGTAGGGTGAATGATATTGATTAATTTTTGAATGTTGAACCAACTTTGCATTTCAGGGATAAATCACACACACATGGTCATGATTAATTATCCTTTTCAAACATTGCTACATGTGATTCACTAATATTTTGTTGAGATTTTTTGCATCTGTATTTATGATGGATACTGGTCTGTAATTTTGTTTTCTTGTAATGTCTTTGGCTGGTTTTGTTAATCAGAGTAATACCGGCCTCATAAAATTAGTTGTGAAGTGTTTCCTCCTCTTCTATTTCTGGAAAGGATTGTGTAGAATTGGTTTATTTCTTCCATAAATGTGTTTTGCCTGTGAAGCCATCTGGCCCTGACGTTTTCTTTGTGAGAAGGTTTTGAACTACAAGTTTTACTTCTATAATAAATATAAGATTGTTCAGAGTACCTGTTTTCTCTGGAGTAGATGTGTCACTTTTTGTCTTTCAGAAAATTAGTTCATTTAATATAAATTGTTGAATATACAGAAGTAAAGTTGTTTGAAATATTCCCTTTTTTTTTAAATGTCTGTAACATCTGTAGCGATTTGGTTATTTGTGCCTTCTCTCTTTTTTTCTTGGTCAGTCTAGCTGGTGGCTTATCAACTGTAGTTATCTTTTCAAAGGCGAATTGCTTTTCTGTTTCCAATTTTATTGAGTTTACTGTTATCTTTATTATTTCTTTTTCCAGCTTGTTATGGGTTTAAATTGTTCTTCTTTTTTTAAATTTCTTAATGTGGAAGCTTTGGGACCTTTTTCTTTTCTAATATAAACATTTAATGCTATAAACTTCCCTGTAAATGTTGCTTTACCTGTACTCTACAAATCTTAATACTTTGTGTATTCATTTTCTTTCAATTCTAAATAGTTTATAATTTCCCTTGTGACTTCCTCTTTGATTCTTATGTTATTGAGAAGTGTGTTGTTTCATTTCCAAATATTTGGGTATTTTTCAGATATCTGTCCTTTTCTTCTGCTTTGTTTCCGTGTAATTTGAATAATGCTTTGTTTGATTTCTATTCTTTAAAAATTGTTAAATTTTGTTTTATGGCCCAGAATGTGGTCTATTTTGATGAATGTTACACATGTGCTTGAAAAGAATGCATACTCTTTTTTTGTTGAATGGGGGTGCTGTTATGTGTCAGTTAGGTCAAGGTAGATGATAAAGTTGTTCAGATGTTATATATTCTTACTGATTGTCTATGTCCTTGTTTATCAGTTACTGAGAGAGGAGAGTTGGAGTCTTCCAATATAATTGTAAATCTGTCTGTTTCTTCTTTCATTTCTATCAGTTTTTGTTTTATGTATTTGAAGATCTATTGTTAAGCATGTATATACATTTAGGATTTTTATGTATTCTTGGTGAATTGACCCTTTTATCATTATGTAAACTCCCTCTTTACCCCTGGTAATATTCTTTGTTCTAAAATCTTCTTTGATGTTAATATAGCTGCTTCAACTTTCTTTTGATTAGTGTTTGCATGGTATATCTTTTTCCATGCTTTTCTTTTAACTTCTCTATTTTTTGTATTTGCAATGGGTTTCTTGTAGTAAGACATGTTGTTGTTGTTAGATGCCGTCAAGTTGGTCCTGACTCATAGAGACCCTATGAACAACAGAACGAATGTCCGGTCCTGCTCCATCCTAATAATTGTTATGCTTGAGCCCATTGTTGCAGCCACTGTGTCAATCCATCTTGTTGAGGGTCTTCCTCTTTTTTTTCACTGACCCTCTACTTTACCAAGCATGATGTCCTTCTCCAGGAACTGGTCCCTCCTAGTAACATGTCCAAAGTATGTGAGACAAAGTCTCGCCATCCTTGCTTCTAAGGAGCATTCTGGCTGTACTTCTTCCAAGACATTTGTTTGTTCTTCTGGCAGTCCATGGTATATTCAATATTCTTTGCCACCACCATAATTCAAAGCCTTCAATTCTTCTTCGGTCTTCCTTGTTCATTGTCCAGCTTTTGCATTAATATGAGGCGATTGAAAATACCATGGCTTGGGTCAGACGCACCTTTTATCTTTAAGGTGACATCTTTGCTTTTTAACACTTTAAAGAAGTCTTTTGTAGCAGATTTTCCCAATGTAGTGCGTCATTTTATTTCTTGACTCCTGCTTCCATGGATGTTGATTGTGGATCCAAGTAAAATAAACTACTTGACAACTTCAATCTTTTCTCTATTTATCATGATGTTGCTTAGTGGTCCAGTTGTGAGGATTTTTGTTTTCTTTATGTTGAAGTATAATCCGTACTGAAGGCTGTACTCTTTGATCTTCATCAACAAGTGCTTCAAGTCCTCTTCATTTTCAGCAAGAAAGGTTGTGTCATCTGTATATCGCAGGTTGTTAATGAGTCTTCCTCCAATCCTGATGCCACATTCTTCTGCATATAGTCCAGCTTCTCAAATTATTTGCTCAGCATACAGATTGAATAAGTATGGTGAAAGGATACAACCCTGACGCACACCTTTTTTGACTTTAAACCATGCAGTATCCCTTTGTTCTGTTCGAATGACTGCCTCTTGATCTAAGTACAGGTTCTTCATGAGCACAATTAAGTGTTCTAGAATTCCCATTCTTCGCAATGTTATCCATAATTTGTTATGATCCACACAGTCGAATGCCTTTGTATAGTCAATAAAACATAGGTAAACATCTGTCATGGATTGAATTGTGTCCCCCAAAAATATGTGTTAACTTGGTTAGCCTATGATTCCCAGTATTGTGTGGCTGTCCTCCATTTTGTGATTTTCCTATGTGTTATAAATCATAATCTCTGCCTGTGGTTAAAGACGATTAGGGTGGGATGTAACACTTTTGCTCAGGTCACATCCCTGATCCAATGTAAAGGGAATTTCCCTGGGGTGTGGCCTGCACTACCTTTTATCTTACAAGAGATAAAAGGAAAGGGAAGCAAGCAGAGAGTTGGGGACCTCATACCACCAAGAAAACAGTGCTGGCAGCAGAGCGTGTTGTTTGGACCTGGGGTTCCTGTGTGGAGAAGCTCCTAGTCCAGGGGAAGACTGATGACAAGGACACTCCTCCAGAGCCGACAGAGAAAGCCTTCCCCTGGAGCTGATGCCCTGAATTTAGACTTCTAGCCAAAGTCTCTAGTGAGAGAATAAATTTCTCTTTGTTGGAGCTATCTACTTGTGGTATTTCTGTTATAGCAACACTAGATAACTAAGACAGTATCTTTCTGGTATTCTCTGCTTTTAGCTGGGATCCATCTGACATCAGAAATGATATCCCTTCTTCCACGTCCTCTTCCAAATCTGGCTTGAATTTCCGACAGTTACCTGTTGAAGTACTGCTGCAATCACTTTTGAATGATCTTCAGTAAAATTTTACTTGCTTGTGATATTAATGATATTGTTCGATAATTTCCACATTCTCTTGGATCACCTTTCTTGGAATGGGTGCAGATATGGATCTTTTCTAGTCTGTTGGCTGGTAGCTGTCTTCCGGATTTCTTGGCATAGACGAGTGAGCGCTTCCAACATAACATCCATTCGTTGAAACATCTCAGTTGGTATTCTGTCAATTCCTGGAGCCTTGTTTTTTGCCAGTGACTTCAGTGGAGCTTGAACCTGTAGAAAGACATAGTTTGCTTTTATTTTATTTATCCATTATTACAATCTCTGCCTCTTTTAATTAGGTGTTTAGACCATTTAAATTAACATAGTTGTTATATAGATTTTGGTTTATCACTTTGTTATTTGTATTATATTTGTTTCTTCTGTTTTTTGTTCCTATGTTCCCTCTCTTGCCTTCTTTTTATTATTTGAACTTATTTTAGTGTTCTATTTTTATTTATCTTATTTGCTTTTTGGGTATATCTCTTAGTATTAGTGCTTTAGTGGCTGCTCTAGGGATATATAGACATACACACATACATACAAGTATATAATTATATATATGTGTGTATGTGTGCATAACTTTTCATAGTCTACTAAGAGTATTTTATCACTTTAATAAAAGCGTAAAGGCCCTACAATCATGTAGGTTCATTTTCTTTCCCCTCTTTATTTTATAATTGTCATATATATTACATCTACATACATTGAAAACTCCAATCAATCAATGTTACTTTTTCTTGCATTTAACAGTTATACATATTGTGAAATTTAAAGTAGAGAAAAATAGTCTTGTATAGTGTTATGGATTGAATTGTGTCCCCTAAAACTATGTGTTAAAACCTGTGGATTTAATCCTTTTTTGGAAATAGGGTTTTCTTTGTGGTGTTAATTAGTCCATACCCGAGTAGGGTAGGTCCTAAACCTAATCACTTCTGAATTATAAAAAGACCAGAATAGATACAGAGACACACATAAGAGGAAAGACAGCTTTATCTACAAGCCCAGCAACAGCAAGGTTTGCTGGCAGCTGCTAGAGGTTGAAATAGACAAGGAAGAACTGCCCACTTCCCCAAGTCACACCCTGAATTTAGACTTCTAATCTTCAGAACTGTGAAAAAATAAATTTCTCATCTTTAAATAGAAATACTTGTGGTATTTCTATTACAACAGCACTAGGTAACTAAGACAAAGCCCCTGAATCAGTCTGGCCTGGATGTGATTTCTGGCTGGTGTTTATTAGCTATACAAAGATGCTAGGCATTAATTTACATATTTGTAATATGTAGATGAAAATGCCTTCATTTTGCAGTTGTGAGGATTAAACAAATACATATCTAGTACAGTGTCTGGCATATTAACAGGTGTTCAATAAATACTGGTTTTCTTGCTTTCAATAAATATTAGCTGTCTTGGCTACACATAAAAAGGTTTCCTCATAGTTACATTTATTTCCTACAGGTAAGCTATCTGTATATAATTTTAAGAATATATGTAATTATGAGGAAATGTTTTTACATGTAGGCAAGGGAACTGAAACAACCCTTAAATCAGTGCTTTTAGCACATACTAAGTACAGTATTAATGTTACTTGTTGTTATTAGCGCTTATTTACTGAATTGAGGACAGCCAGTCTATGCTCATTACTGCCTCATTACTCTCTTATCCAGTCATTTCACTGGACAAGAATAAATAATAAACAATCATTATTAATATAAAAACTTTATATATCATGGTGTTGTAATGCCTGCAAAGAGACTGATCATATTGTAGACATGAATAAGTCATCTTTAAAAACTTTATCCCTCTTTAGGTGATATTTTCGTCTCTTGTTCAGCACCATACAATAATAATGCCAGAGTTCATCTAATATTTCTCATCAATTGTGCACTTGCCAGTACTTTAACATTTCCGGTGTGTTGGTCTTTGATCCATTAACTTAGTGCTGCTCTAGAGCCTTTATCTTGAGTTATAGTAATCAGAAAGGACTTTGAGTAAAGAGCTTTTGAGTCCCATACAGCCCAGTAGAGAACAGTACAGCAGTCAGAACCAATTACTTGCGGGTGTTAGGAGGCCAGCACACCCACAGCTGTGGAGAAACACACGATATTTCAATTTGTGAAACATAGAATGTCAAACCCAAATACTTCACTGTAAGTTATGATGCTGCAAGCTATTGTATTGATTTGTCTCATTTCCCCTGTATGTTTAAACAGTATATTTTTAATTCTATAGTACTTTATTTGTGAGAAAGTAATAAATTACAAATCAGAGGAGCATTCCAGTTACTATCCTTGCAGGAGTGCTATCTTTGTATCATTGTTCAGATAATGTCAGATTTGATAGCTGTCAAATGATATTAATTAATTTGATAGCTGTCAGGTGTTACTGGAGGTGAAATGTTTAGGTATTTTGGTTCAGTTAAGGTAAAAACAAAAATATAAGAATCTCTTTTTTCCTAACTTCTCAAATAATATTTTGCCGCCTTTGTTTTTTTTACACTTTTTGAGAGAGTAAAGATCATTTGTTGGTACTAGCATATGAAGAAACTGAGACACAGAATTTAAATAACTTACTCTAAGTAAGTTGCTTTTGTATACTTTCAAATACTTTTATCATAGTTGATTCATGACATTTATTATTGAGGTTTATAGCCCTCCCTGGGTTTTAATTAGAACCCAGTTAGGCTTGTGATTCCTTGTGTCTTGCTTTCCTATGAGACTGCAGTGGGGAATAAGACAAATCTCTAGAATCATGGAGCTTCCCAGAGAGTGGAGAACACGCCATTCTATAAATCACTAAAAGAGTGTTGCTACAGGTGAGGCACAGAGCATCACGAGAGCACGTAACGGGGGGACCTAATTTAGGTGTGGGGTTAGGAGAGGCTGGTTGGAGGAATTGAAATCTTTGTTGAAAAAATGAAAATTAAATAGGAGTTGATAAGGGAAAGCATGATGGCGCAAGAAATTCAAAGGTATCCAGTCTGACTGGAGTAGAGCAAGTTAGAGGGAGAACTGGGAGAGAGGAGACTGGAAGAGCAGGGGCCGGATCAGTGCGGCCTGCAAGCCATGATTCTCAGCTGAGAAACTCCCTGCCTGAGCTCACTCTGACAACTGCATGTAAAACATCTACTCCCTTGTCTACTCCCCTTTGCTGTACATATTTACTTTTCCTAGCCTCAAATTTCATTTTTTACGTTTAGTCTTAAAATTCATCCGCATATTTTGCCACAACACTCAGTTTACCCTTTCTCTACATACTACTTTCTTAATACCAATAAAACCAAACCTGTTGCCATCGAGTTGATTCCAACTCATAGTGACTTATAGGGCATATAAACAGTTTTCCTTGATCCATGGCATACATTTCTAAATTTTTAACAGTTTCTCGTATTCCAGAAATTCAAGCTTTCGTTGTATTAGTAAGCAGGCGTCTGGAGGTGGTAATGCATATTCCATTGGCCTCACGCCTTCTTTCTAGCCTTTTAGTAAGGTGCAGTTTAAGAGGAACCAACTTCAAGATGGAGGATTTATGGATGGTGACTTTGGGGGCATGATATTATAAATTTTATGTTGATGGATGCTTCTGTTCTTTAGTGATGAAGTGTTAAAAGGGTGAAGCAAGGAGTGGCAAGAGTGAAAAATTCAGACTCTGATCAATGTAATCAATTTTGAGTACTTAGTAATTTAAGTTGTAGAAAAATATAGATGGTGTTTTGGCAATCTAATATTATCCCTTCCAGTTGTTTAACGAGTGGCAGCCGCTGAGTATGCTTCTGAGTGTCTCTCCTGCTATTTTCTCTTTTTTACTAAATTCAATTCTGTGAGGGCTTCAACTGCCTGCTAGATATCTCTGTGCCTCAATTTTCTGCAAATACCTCAAACTCACTGAGGTCCCAACTCTACTATGCTCCTCCATCTTTCTAAGTTCTTCTCTGCCTACATTCTCTATCTCTAACTAATGCTGTAACTATCTACCTTGTAGCCCAAGGCAGAGCCCTTAGCATTTTGTTCCGCCTTTCTTTCTACTACCAGTAATTGATCAATCACTAAATCCTATTGTTTCTACCAGCACAGGTCTCTTAGATCCATCCTTTCCTTTCTACCCTTGTGGTCGTAATACCATTCCCTCAGACTTTTTTGATGACCGTCAAATGAGTTTCCCTATATCTAGTCTCTCACTTTCCATCCTGTCTGCCACATTGTTGCCAGTTATCTTTCCAAAACACAGGTATGGTCAGGCCATAGCTTTACTCAGTTTGCAATGATAAAATGAATAGGTGCTTCTACATTTATAATTTTGTGTTGAATTTGGTTATGTTCAACACCAGTAACTCATTTACGAATGTATAGCAGTTATACATCTCACAATATTACTTGTAACTAGGTAGTCAAGGAGTCTCCAAAGTAATCTGAAAATGTATTAGTGTATTTGTAAGGAGTATTTCTTTTTTTATGCAAAGGTTTTTTTTTTTTTTTTTGATATTCAATATACTAGGAATGTGAACTTTTAACTCGTCGAACTATTGTAACATATTTGAAAATTATGGTAATTTGATTAAAATGTTGCCTATAAGGCAAAAGGTTTAGTTAATAGAATCCATATGCAATTAAAATGCAGAACTAAATGTAATCAGACTCCAGTGACTAGTGCCTTTGTATTGATAGTTTTACCATGGCCTGTGGGGTTGAAAGTTTAAATGTTACAAAATGCAACACCACCGCAGAAAACAAATGAAGCTGGCAATTTAGCTGTTTTAAAGACATCAACACAATTACTTGATAAGATGTGAATATCACATCGCAGATTTGCGTCACTTTAGGAGTATCTTCTGCTGGCAGGTGGTAGAAGCACGTGACTGGCGTGCGGGTGGAAGAGCCGCCCTCCTTGGCACTGGGAGAGAAACAGCCTGGGAGGAAGGTTCCTGCCACGAGCCAAGCCATGGCCTTCTTTTTTTCTTTTTTAAATAACAGAGTTGCTTAATTTGAGTGAATTCATTTGAATCATATGAAAGTTATAGACACAACACTATGCACCAAGCCACAAAAAAAGTTAAAAAAAAATTTTTCCCCTGAACTTAAAAAAAAAAAAAAAAGAAATTATTTCCTCTGGACAGTTTTAAGAGTCGACATCCTGTGTTAGAGTTCTCTAATCATCACCAGCACAATTTACAATCAGAACACACAGAGAGCCAGTTCAGACCAGCTCATCTGTTGATCTTGGCAGAGGCCCTTCATCTCACTGTGAGCAGCTGCCACTTGAGAGTTGGGGGACTCAGCAGAGAGTCGGAGCAGGGTGGGGTGCAAGGCTGGTCAAGGCATGAACACATAGGCCTGCTTCATTTCAACAGTTGTATGTTGCTTAAAAAAAAAATTCTTTTTTATTTTACTGCCTCCCCCCTCCCCCTTTAACCTGAAATTAAATGAGGACCTCTCGTGAGCCACTGCGCTCCAGGCGTAAGAAACTGTAATGTCTGGCTTCCAGAAACTGTCCCGTCAAAATGTGCTTCTGATTAGGTGGCTTAATTACAGCTGTGAAAACAATGTTGATTTAGGCCTCAGGATTCCAGGGCATGTCAGCCGTTATTAGCTAACCTTGGACTGAATCCACCATTTTAAGACTCTGTACCACTAAAGTCACCCTGCTTGACAATTTTTTATTTAGGCAGAAAAGTTGCCAGAAGCAACACATTTTATGCAAAATATTGTTCGATGCACAATTTCAACTGAAACACCATCAGTGGTCATTAAGGAGATAGTTAACTTTATACTTTATGAAGAACAAGGAAGTTCTGTTTGTAAAAAAGTGAGTTTTGAATAGTGTTTTTAAAAAGTTGACTGACATAAGAATTAATTTTAATTCCTTTAATTCAGTTTCATTTCAAATCCAGCATGTTGTTTTAGCCACCCAATTTTATTACACCTATATTTTCCTGACAGTTTCATTTGCTGTTAGGAAATAAAATTGCAATTTTTTTCAACATGGGAAATAATGGCTAGTTTTAAATGTGTTATATTTGAAACTTCCCTTGCCTCAAGCTGGTTCAGGTACAACCTCAGTTTACTTTTGGAAGGAAAAGAACCTCATTAAATAACGTTTAATATTTTAATATAAGTGAGTTTTTTCATCATGAGAAAGCTTGTTATCCTCAAGTATTTACTCCAGCAGGGGAAGTAAAAGCCTTAATAATTAGATGGTTCCAGTACTTTGTACTTTTCAATGCGATTGTTGCTGATATCATAAATATTATAACTACATATTTGAAGAATCACAGTTCCACTTTATTTTAGACCTCTAAAATTCTCTGTGTATGCTATAAATAGTTTTTTTATTTGTCAGTACTTTTTAGAAGTGGACATTAAATAGAAAGCAAGACCAAGAAAGCAAGGTGGGCAGCTCAACAAGAAACATAAAGGGTCACAATGCTTATAGTAATTTTGGAAGAAACTTTTGCTTGAAAATGCATGATTTATGCCAAACCGAATACCCAAGAGAGAGCTAAATGATTTCTTTAAAATGAAATCCCCCACACCCAACACATTAAATCCAACGATGTGGGTGGCCAAGTCATATCTTTTTCCATGTATGTACAGGGAGGTTTTTGTCCAAGTTGAATTAAGAGCTAATGCATAGGTAATTAATTGTGAGGAATAGATAAGTGAATAGGTAAGTTGATCATACAGTATGTGGTCTTCAAAGAGAAAGCTGGGCAACTGATTCAAGCTAAAGTTAGTAATCCCACAATCTAAATAATGCCAGCAATACCTTCTAAGTGTCAGAAATGTTAGAAACACTTTGTTCTGTAATCCATCTATTATCTCATTTAATTTAATCCTCATATCAGTCTTATGATAAAAATAATATTTCCCCATATTACAGATGAGGCAACTCAGTCCCAGAAGGGATAAATAATTTTGTCCAAGATCATGCTGTTTGAGGTTTAGTTAGAACCCCTGTCTATGTGTCCAAAGCCCATGCTCTAAACTAAAGATGAAAACAATCAGTATTTTTCTTGGAAAATGAATTCCGGGGTATGAAATAGTAGAGAAATATTATTATAAGTGACCAAATTTACATTCAGTGTGCTTTTATGCTGTTAAATGACAAGAGCATTTAAACTTGGATGAAAGTTTTACAGTTTTCTGTGCAAAAAAAAAAAAAAAATTTTTTCTTTTAGTAAAAAACGACTGCATATGAAGACTGCCAAATTCACGAGGTCTATGGTTAAGGCCTTTTACCTAGAACAAAAGAACCTTCCTTTTTCCTATTGAAGTTACTTTATGCACAGAAAATTGAAAGCATACATCCTTCCATGTTATACTGGTTTGAAGTTTAGATTTATTGCGTTTGTTCTTAAGATTTTATGTTAGCTGAGAAATTGGGAAGAAATCTCTGTCTTAGTTGCCTAGAACTTTGGCTTAGGGCATACTTTGATAGAATCTGAATTCACGTTATTCTTTTGGATGTCCCTTTGTTCTCAATGTTTGCCTGACACCAATTGGAAAGATATTCTTCCAGAATGTAAGGGGCCAACTAAGGTTACAGGGCTTTATTTTTCTAGCCTCTGTCATCTTACTTCTGATGAGCTCTAACTGAAAATATGAATATGATTTTAAAAAATATGCCATATAGATTATATAAAGTATATATTTAATTTTTACATAATAAATTGATTGTTTTGATGAATTATTTTGTTACTCCTTCCTGATGGCTTATGACTTGATTTAAAAAAAAACTTATTAAATAACATGTTGGATATTATAAATTCTTATGATTATAATTATGTATACCCTAACAGGTTTTGCCTTTTCTTGATTATATACTCATTTTTTTGAGGGGGAAAAAGTCTAACAAGGAGTTTTGAAGATGTATTTTTATTCTTATTATTTTGGGGGCATTGTAATATTTTAGTTATGGGGTAATCTTTTTTTAATATCTTGGTTCATGTTCTTAATTTCCTGATTCATATTTATTTGAATATAAAATCTACTAATTCTTTAAAATATGCTAAGTGTTTTTCCTAAGCAGCGGGGAAAAAAAAAAGAAAAAAACAGGAAGTTCAAAATAATTCTACTTTCATAATCACATTGTTTATTCTTTTAATGGCACTACTAATAAAGAGTATCAGGTATGCAGTAATGGTTTTTAGCAATGATTCAAATGAGTTTAAATTGGTCACCATTTTCAATACTAAGAAACGATGAAAATGTATATGGGGTTTATCGTTTATTAGAAACATTAGTAAATCTCATAAAGTCTTATTTATCCTCA
This sequence comes from Trichechus manatus latirostris, assembly GCF_000243295.1. Taxonomy (NCBI): domain Eukaryota; kingdom Metazoa; phylum Chordata; class Mammalia; order Sirenia; family Trichechidae; genus Trichechus; species Trichechus manatus. The sequence goes on from NW_004443961.1 coordinate 15,227,377, forward strand.
TCTCATATGGATACCTTAGGGTGGAAGCAAGGGAAGCTTAGAGAATGAATTTTTCACTTCCCAGCCCTGCTCCAAAATGTACCTTTACTTTCCTTGCATTTAGAAGTTACATTTCTGAATAAGATTCATTTAACAAAAGTATTCTGCTGTTTCTGTTATTAGAAAGTTTGAAAGCCTTGTATCAAGAAAGTGCCTAGGAACAATGATTTGTTAATTAAATAGTTATTTCAGCATTTCTTAAGATAAACTGGAAACCCCATTGGTGTAGTGGTTGAGAGCTACAGCTGTTAACCAAAAGGTCAGCAGTTCGAATCCACCAGGTGCTCCCTGGAAACTCTATGGGGCAGTTCTACTCTGTCCTACAGTTCCTACTCTGTCCTGAGTCGGAATCAACTCGACGGCAATGGGTTTAGTTTTTTTGGTTTTAAGATAAACCATTCTTACTTGCTTCATGGCTGTTTGAAAGTCTAAAACTAAGACTTGTTTGTATTTCTTCCAACAAATATTTTTGCTTCACTCTGTGCATATGCTTTTGGGGGCATTACTTGGTGTAAGATCTTAACTGCTGATTCTGATTTTTGTCATTAAATATATAGCTTTATATTATTTGTTTTGGGGAGAATAGTGATATACATATTTTTGATAAAAGCTTGAAGTTAACCTATAACGAAATAAAATCCTGTATTAGCCCATTACATGTTACAGTCTAGATCTTATACTTGAATTATATAAACTTAATGAATAAAGACTTTTCAGAGTAATACACTATACATGGCTTTCCTATTCACAGTCTTTGATCTGCCTGTAGATTTTGAAGTCTTACCTAATTGATTGTTAAGCCATTCATGGTCATGTTTCTTTTCAGTGACTGAAGGGAATTTACAAGGGGAAGGAAGTACAGCAGTAACTGTCTTGACTCCTCAACTTCCTCATCAATGGGACTGTTCACAGTAATTCCTTTTCAGTAAAAAGTTGGGATCCTTTGCATAAAAACAACCTTGCAGGTTGAATTTGGGAACCAACAATGATATAAAAAGATGCCAATCTATCAAACATTTTACTAATTTTCCCTTTCTACCTCTCTCACTAAAACTCATACATACTTGTTGTTACTGTAGTGTTAGTTCCTCAGTATTTCTAGCGATTATTAGTGAGGCGCAGAGAAGATAAAGGCAGATGCTCCTAATTTGGTGCAGCAGAAAGCTGCACTGGGCTAGATAAAAGTCAAATTTTTATTAGTTTTTTATTACTTAAAAAAGTATACACACATACCTAGTTGCTTTTTAACATGTTCAGCCGTATTGAATTCTTTCTGTTCTTAAATGTAGCAGGCTCTTTCTCACATCTGAGCCTTTATGTATGCTGATCCCTCTGCTTAGAATATTATTTTCCATCCTTTTCTTAGCTAACTTCTCCCCAAGTTTTAAATCCCAGGTCTCTCCCAAAACACCATAATATATTATTATAATATTTATCATACCACATTGTAATTGATTGTTAATTAACCCCATTAGACTATAAGTGCCACGTGAGTAGGGGATTGTTCTATTCCTAGATGCTAACACAATATCTAATACAGGAGAAATATTTGTTAAAAATCCCATTATGAATTCCAAATTATATGATCCAACTTAAAATTCATATTTGAAAGTTCAGATATCAAAAAGCCAAACTTGTGGCTGAAACTGATCCTCTGTGGGTTCAGAATTTCTTTATTATTAAGATCATCTGTGATGTCAGAGTATTATCGAAAATGTCATGTTTCCATGTCTCCCTCAGCCTCTTTCTAAAGCAAGGGAAACAGGAAAGAAATGTCTGGTGTGTGGTTGTATTTGAATTGTTCACCTGAGATCGGGGATTGTGTCTTTGTTTATGTCTTTATTGCCTAGCATACCATTGGAGCACAATAAATAAATAATATTGGTGATAGTGAGAAATACATTAGTAGACCGTAGGTAACCCTTAAGAGTAATTCAGAAAATCAAAGAGGTATTCTTTTAAGTTATAAGTTCAGTTCAAAAGAGTGCTTTAGGATACGTTTTTGAGTTGATAAAAATAATAATTTCTGTGATAAGTGACAAGAGCCCCTAGAACATTAATAGCAATGTTGACAGCAAGTTAAAAAAAAAGAAACAAAGCAGCTCAAGAGCACGGTGGCAGGAATGTCAGCCCACCTGAGTACAGCCTTGAACCCTGAACTTCAGCTGCTGAACCCAAACCAAACTGTGTAAGAAAGTGGATTCCGAGTTAAACTGCTGGCTGTCCTGTCAGCTCTATCTGCCGTTTTCCTTTGAAGGTTTCCTGTTTCATATCAAGTTAATGGTAGCATGTTAATGATCCTGTACTACTCGTGTGTTTCTCAGCGTTGTTAACAGCTTTGTCACCATTGTCACTGATGCATTTAATTCAGTGACCCTAGAACTGGCATGACGGTAGTAGGGTAATTCTGTCAGTTTAAGAAAGAGAAGAACAGAAATCTTTGAAGGAAATGTGGAAATATCTTTTAGGTCAGTGCCAGAAACAAATGACTATTTCTGAGATACATAAGAGGTATATCATACAGCGATGATAAGAAATTGTCCTTACTTTTATTTCTGCAATGTTGAGAGCACTATATGTTTAAAAAGACCAGGCTCATTGATATGAAATCATAAAATACTTTAGCATATAATGGCAGAGAGTTAATATTTATTGAATGAATGAATCCTAGCTTAAAAAAAATCATATATTCATTTTGGGATCATATAAGAGAATTGAGATCTGTACCAAAATTAATTCTGATGAGATTTATTATGCACTTGGGGATATAATTGATTTTCGAGTTATCAGACTATCTACACTATGTCTACTCCAGCTACTTCAGAGGTCCTAACCTGATCCGTGGACTATTTTTGGGTTTTCAGGAGGTCTTGGAAGCATTGGTGGTGCAATGATTAAAGAACTCAGCTGCTAATAAAAAGGTCAGTGGTTCCAACCCACCAGCTGCTCCACAGGAGAAAGATGTGACAGTCTGCTTCCATAAAGATTTACAGCCTTGAAAATCCTATGGGGCAGTTCTGCTCTGTCCTGTAAGATCACTATGAGTCAGAATTGACTCGATGGCAGTGGGGTTTTCTGTTTGTTTGAGCATTAGTAAACCCTCTTGTTTAGTGATTCATATCAGCTTAGGACAAGAGATAAAAACAGTCAGGTGCCCAAATTAAACTTACTGTTGTCAGTGGGTGTGCCAGATCGTTGATATCCATTTAGACCAGATCCGTACATCTAGAACTAGGCCAAGATCAAGACCTGCAGGTCTAAGTACAGTTTTGATTTTGCTAAGCTTGGAGTCTGGAAGTTAGGTATTGTATTTTATTCATCCTTATAGCCACACTGTACCTGACTCATTACTATGTGCTCAACAGAGATTTGTTGAATCAGTCAATGAATTCTGTTCCCTTTTGAAAAAAGTATCATCTTTTACAGCCCTTTATCTTCCCATCTTTTATGCACGAAAGATAGTTGTGTCTGCACATGGATTGAATACAAAAAGGCATAATGAAGAGTCGCTGATTTGATGGAATTTATAATCTAGTTGGTGAGTGAAGACAGTCTCATGTAGTGCAATATGATGATAAATGCTTGTGGAGTTTGAAAAGAGACTTATTTGGACTGGAGTGGTTAGGGAATATTTTGAAGAAATTGTATTTGAGCTTGATTTTGAAGGAATGATAAGCTTTGAACAAGGGATTCCAGGCAAGGAGAACTCTGTGAGCAGAGGCAGGATGCTACTGGCCTACAAGCTATTGAGGTCAAGCTGTGAATTGTCTTTTTTTGCACTAATGATGATGATTTTTTATTTTATTTTATTTTTGTAATTCTTCACAGTTTTCAAAATATATCCATGTATATAGCCTCACAACTTTTTGTGAGAAGGGTGTCATTTGTGAGAATCTGAAAGATTGGGTGGTTTGGCCAGCATCACCAAGCTAGTAAGCTAAACAGCTGAGACTGCTGGTTCTTTGTAAACCATCGTGACCACCACTTCTATTTTTTGGCCTAAGTCATCTATACTTTTTTTTATTGAAACCTGCCTATAACCAAGGGAACCTATCTTCCAGATAAAGGCACAATCTGTGAACGTGAAACAGAGCAGGGCTTGCTGGTATATATGATATTTGAACCAGAGAGTTGGTATAGAAGAGGAGGAGAAGGAATAACTAACATTTATCCAGTTCCTTCCAAGTATAAGGCAACATTCTCTGAGTCTTATATGTGTTAACTCATATAATACTTCCAATACTTCTATGAGTAGGTGTTATTCTTTGGTACTATTGTTATCTTCATATTACATAGCTTACAGGTAGTGAAGCCAGGAGTCAACACAGGCAGTCGAGCTCAAGAGCCCATTCCTAATGGTTAGGTGTGTGGACTCTACAGTGGGATTATTCAAATCCTGGCTTCATCTCTTGCTCACCATGCGATCCTGGTCCAGTTAACAACCTCAGTGAGAGTGCTTTGTTGTTGTTAGCTGCAAGGAAGTCGGCCACCATGTACAACAAGATCAGACTGTTGTGATCCATAGGATTTTCATTGGCTGATTTTTTGGAAGTAGATTGCCAGTCCTTTCTTCCTAGTCTGTCTTGGTCTGGACACTCCACTGAAATCTGTTCAGCATTAAGCAGCACACAAGCCTCCATTGACAGACGAGTGGTAGCTGCACTTGAGGTGTGTTGGCTAGGAATTGAACTCAGGAGTCCCTCATGGAAGGCAAGAATTCTCCCTCTGCATCACCACTGTGCCCTGAGAATGCTTTAAAAATAAGGATAACAATGGCTCTTATCTCTAAGTTTCTATAAAGATAAAATGAAAGGATATTTGTAAAGTTCCTGCTATTATTACTATTGCCACTTCCATTATGTTCTAATATAATTCTAATAGAATTATGATTTTTAATTTATTTTCAAAGTTGGAAGGAACTACCAAGGCCCGAGAGCAATTTCCCATTCTGGGCAGAGCATTGTAGTTGGCATTAGTGGCATTCTGATTGGCATTTTTGTAGCTTTGCCTGCATACGTGCTACTTAGTTAGGTTTCAAGATCTGTTGTTAAATGCTTGATTTACTGATGGCAAGGAGAGATAGTGCTTTTATACGTTAATACTTCGGTTCTGAATTCAGGGATTTTGTGTTTTAGGTTGCAAAATTAACATTTTAATCTGCCTAAATTTTATTGCATAAATTAAATTCTATTATAATAAAATTACGTCCATTTAAAAAGTGAAATACATAATCCTAACAAATCAAGTTACTTTGGGATTTGGGAGAGACAAGAAATTGCTATAACATGAATTTGGATAATGAACAACAAATGATGTGTATCACTGTTCTTATAAATCATTTGTTCATATTTTTATTAGAAAATTATAGTTGCACATATATTATAGAAATTCCTAGACCTTAACATTCCTAGACATTCAAAATTTCTTTCATAGGATATTTGTGGAATTTTTGGATAAAAATTTATGTTTATCATATCATTTAATACACTCGAAATACACCCTACTGCTTTCTAAACATATTTGGTTTATAATAAAGGTAAAATATTAAGCAAATGGAAATGAAAGAAGAAAATTTTTTCACTTTAAGATGTGACTAGGCTTAAAAAAAAATTTGCTTCATCTGTTAGTCACATTTGAAGACTAAATGTATAGCTTCAATGGAAATAATGTTCACCAACAATAATCTTTAAAAGTTAATTGGGTTTAGGAAGTCCACAAGTTTTTGTGGAACTAATAGTTAACCTATTATTAATACAGCCTGAAGTTTTAGAACTATATGGATGCCCTGTGCCCAAAACTGTAAGAATAATAACCCTTTCATGTTGGTAAGTTTGATGTAGTGCACTATTCAGGGTAGCTATAACCTAACATTGAATTAAAAATTTGGCAGATTTTTGTGTATACTCCAAATATTCATTAGTAATTTTTATTGGTTCTAAAGGATAATTATGTTTTCTGGTTTGTCTTTATTTAAAGGACATAAAATGTATTAACTTATTGGGGCCTGCCATTTTGGGTACATTTCAGTTCTGGAAACACTCCTATATCTTATCAATCCTGTTTCTTAGTCTGATTAAAATGTTTAGTAACTTTGTGATGGTAATTGTAAAGCTATTTTCAGGGGAAAAAAAGAAATTTAAAAAAACTTTAAAAGTTAAAAAAGGTATCCAAGTAAGACCTTCATTTCAAATAAACTATGCATTCACATTCCTTAAAAATTCCTTAAAATATAAGATCTTCCTCAGATTAAATTAAGTAAGCCATCTAGTCTTTATATTAGGAGGCTACATAAAAAATGACTATGGAACAATAAAAAACTTCTGCTTTTTTCTTTATGCTGGCTCTGTTTTCTTTTCTGGGAAAAAAAAAAAACCTAAGAAACTTACCAGAATCTTACTAACTTTTAAAATTTAAGTATTTTCAATTCATCTTATTTATATCTAAAAGGAAAAAAAAAAAGATATCACCAGAACTCAAGGTTTTCAATCCATCACTCATATTTTTCATGGACAGTTTTACTCTTTACATCATACTAAAATTAAGTAATAACCAAAGAAGTAACTACTTATTCCTTCATCAAACATTTATTGAGCACCTATGTGTGTTATATACTTTGGCAATTGGTAAGGATGTAATAGAAGAAAACAACAAGTAATATTTACTGAGTGCTTAATCTGTACCAGGCACTATGCTGAGGACTTTACGTATATTATCTCCTTTAATCCTCATTAATCCTACCTGAGGTGGGTTATTGTCTCTTCTCTTCAGATGAAGAAACTATCAAGTGTAGAATCCAGATTTGAGCATAGGTATGTATCCTCAGAGTCCTCATTGTAAAACCCTACATCATGTTACATGCTTAACAGGATGAGATAAGGTGCTTTCTCTTGGGAATCTGCCTGTTTTTGTGAGGGGTCAGACATATGCATGAATACTTATAATGAACTGTGATAAGTTATATTAAAGTGAGAAGTGATAAGTATTTGTGTGAGAGTAGTAACAGTGGAGATGGAGAAGAAGGATGAGATTTTAGATGGTAAAATTGACAGGACTTAATGAATGAATGGATATGGGAGGTGAGAACAAAGGAGTCTCTCCTAGGTTTGTAGCCTTAATCATCTGGATAAATGGTGATGCTGTCCATGGACACTGGGAATACAGAAGGCATATGGGTTGGGGAAGGATAGAGAAGAAAGGTGAGTTCAGTTTTGAACCTATGGAATTTAATTGCCTGTGAAATTTCAGGAGTTGAGTGAAAAAGGCAATTAAGTAAACATCAGGCGCTCAGGAGAAAAAGGTGTGAGAATAAAATTTGGGGAATCGTTAGGATGCAGGCGTCATTAAGATGTAAGTCCAGTGGTTGGAGTAGAAGAGATAGTATATATAGAGGCTGAAGATAAAACCTAGGGGAAGACCAAAGTTTAGGGGTCAGGTAAAGGACCTAGGTCTGAAGACAAGAAGAAATGGTTAAGGAGTAGAAAGAAAATCAGAAGTAAGTGATGTACAGGCCGTTGATGTCCATTATCCAACATTGATGGCAACAGTGTTACAAAGAAATTAAATAAGATCTGAGAAATGCTCATTGACTCAGCAATGGAGATCATTCATGGCCTTTGTGACAGTTCTTCAATGGCAAGATATAGAGAAAGCCAGATTATCATCCTTGGTACATGTTTTTTACATATTTCGTATGATTAATAAGTATGCGCTTTTAGTAATGATAGTGATTTCATGTACACAGTAGTGACATTTTAGGTAATATAGCTGCTATTAGGATAAATTAAAATAAACAATTGTCATTTAAATCATTAATAGTATGGAAAGAGGAATATGAGTAGGAGGCGGGATGATTTCACAACTGTCCAGCAATTCACTCAATATCTACCCCTGCCTTGAGCTTCTGATAAAAAATGCACAGGGATCAATCAACAAATTTTCATCTTACGTAGAGAAATATTTACTTCAATTTGAAGGCGTGCCACAAAAGCACTGTAACTTGAAGACCTGATTCCAGAAGCTTAGAGTCTTCCCAGACTCCTAGAATGGCAAGGTATGGCCAACTTCTGCTTCCCTTGGTGTGAAGTAGTGGTAAATCCCTGCTTGGAGTCTAGAATTCACCGTTTCTGTGATTAGATTTTCAGTTTGGGTTACTGCTAGGGTACTTGGAATTGAAATCATAACTCTGTCTTGATCTCTGTATGGATCTCTGTAAGGATCTAGTGATGATCTGTAAGGATCATCATTTGGATGTCAGTAACAAACTTTTTCTGTGGTCTCTTCAGCACATAGCTTTACAAATGTAGTTTTCTGAAGGGAGTGTGGTTTATATTACTTTTCTTTCACTTTATGTAACATTGATTTTTTTCACAATATTCAGATTTTCAGAGTACAAATAAATAAAACCTAATTAGATATTTAAGTCTGAAAATATTGGGAGGGGAGAGAAAATATGCAGATAACTCAGATCATTTTTTGAAGTAATTATAACAAATTCTATTTCTTAGCCAAACATATTTTTACATATAAAATATTTCATCTGAAAAGCTAAGTAGCATGATAAAAATTACAGAACAGTTATTGTTGAGATTGTCAAGAAGTATATTTTTAAGAGCAAAAGCTAAATTCTATACTTTTTAATTGTGCCTAGATTGTTTTTCCCTTACTCTTCAAATGGTCTTTTTCTACTCCGGGTCATCTTCCTGCAATACTATTATTAATGATACAGTGGGGAAACAAACTATAAATTGGTTGCTAGTCTATATTACATCTTGATAATCTAAAAATCAAATATTCCTCTCAATAGGGCCTAAGAACTGATTGGAAATTTAACTTAGTCATCTAGAAATCTGTTTTTGAGCAACTTAATACATCACTATAATATTTCCTAGATTCCTGTCCAGTTCAATGTACGGAATGACTAAATTGCAGTCATACTAGTTCTGAGCACACGGGCAAGAAGAAAAGTAGTTAAACATCTTGCTGTGTGTGAGCAGTTCGAGGGCAGGCAGACACCATGCACCTTGACCACCTATTATGAAGCTTTTTGCTGCCGTGTCAAGTGAAAGCGAGTTAATTGGGTGAAGCTGTGGAGCATGTTAGGGGCCTGGTAAAGGGTTGCTGTCTGACAGCTGAATGTCAGCGAAAGCCAGTCAAGTGTAGCTGAGAGACAGAGACCTGTCACAAAGTTCCCGCAGACTGGAGCACAGTTAGGAAGCTGAAATATGGTTCCGTCTCACTTTCTCCCTCATTGAATCCAAGCACCTTAAAAGATTTTACACTGTATGTGTCAACTCTTGTTCTCTAAGCTGTTTCCCCCTAACTGTCCTGCATTCAAATGATTGAACAAAAGATGCTAATGTTTAGCAAAGTGAATGTAAATTCCCTCTTTTCCCCCTTTCTGCCCAAGCAGATAGACATTCAACTCAAAGGAAACTTTGAAGGTTTACATCAAACAATTAGACTGCCTGGAAATTTAGCTTATAATAGAATCTTTTTCTCTAGAGAGTATGAAAGTTGACAATTAAAGCAGTGGAATAAGCAATGCATTTTTCTCTCGATATAGAAAATGTAGCTTTAGGGAGCTAGGATTGCTGCACGGATGTCCTGAGAATGGACACTTGCCATGAAAACTCTCCTCTTGTCTTTTGTCACTGGCTTTTTTCCTTCTTTCCCCACTGGCTTAAAGTCAAATGCTTTAACGATAGTACCAGAAGGTCAAGAAACATAAACATAGAAAGGAATAGTGGTGTTCTGAAGCCTTAGACACTCTAGAAAAGAGGAATGGAAGAAAGTTGGAATTAAAGAAAATGAAAATTAAACTTTGTGAAATGAAAACACTTTCAGAAAGAGGAAAGTTTAATAACAAAACATGCTCTACTTGTTGGCTTTCTTTAGGAGATGGATCAGAGTAAGTCCACTCAGTCATTCAACATTAGGCAAACATAAAGAATAGAATATCTGCTGTGTGACAGTTATTAGTAATACAGAAACAAACAAATAAAATGGCCTGTGCCTTCAGGAATGACCACACCAAGCCAGCAGTGTCCGTTTGAACTTAATGTAATGATGAAAATGTCGCAGTTGAAAATGATGAAAACGAAGCAGTTGGCATGTGTCTAGTGCCACTGAGGAACTGAACTATAATTTTTAATTTTAATTAATTTAAAATTGCATAGCTATATGTGGCTAGGTTTACTGTATTGAGCAGTGCAGGTCTAAGCAGACAGAGCATTATGATACTGTGCTGCTGTGCATCCATGCATGGGATGTTGGGAGAGCACAGAGGAGGGGCATCTAACCCAAATGTGTGGGAGAGCCGATGGATGGCAGGGCAGGTTTGGGGAAAGATGACACCTAAGGTGAGTCTTGTAAAACAGTAGGAGTCAACCTGACAAAGAAGCCTCTTTCTAAATTGAGAGGACAGAGTGCAAAAGAAGCTCTAAGACAGGAAGAAGGAAGGCACACATCAGGATCAGCGTTTTGACCAGGGAGCAAAGGTGTTCTCTGGGACATTACTTTGCTATTATGGGAACCTCCAAGTACACTACCAGGTAAGTTAGCCCAGCAGTCACAAAACAGATGGTCTCACAGACCAAATTAAAATACTCAAATCACATAGTTTATTCAATCAATTTAAAACACACAGTGAGAAGCAAAAGAGATATGGTAGGGTGCAAGTGAGTGGAAGGGCCATTTTGACTCCTTGCTTATGCAATGTTCATGTGGCCTGTTTTCCTCTCTACTGCATTAGCCTTCTCCACTCTGTGAAGTTATGAGGGTCAGAGTTGAGGTTTGAGAAACGAGGCTGGCAGACAAAAGGTGCCTGGGGCCACTTATATGCTTTTGCTTTCTAGGAGAGATGCAAGGACAAATACACCTGGCCAATAGCTAGAGCTTGCCACTTGGCCTGCTGAATAGCTTTGGGTTTTATCTGCATTTCTAGGGGGATTTAGGGATGACACAACTGTCAGCATATCTCTACCTTATGACGTGGTCTTTCCATCCCTTTCTATCTATAACATATCTGGGGTACTTTATAATCTATGCTTAACATATATCTGTCCATGTCTCACAAACTACTTGCTGATTCATTATCATGCTTAACACTTCTAATGAATTTTATCTTTGTTTTTTCTTATTTTTGATAGAAGAGTTGAATATTCGCAAATAAAACAGGAAATATACAATAAATAAGGGATGAAGTAGAAAATAGAGATAAGTGTGAAGGGATGACTTGTTTACAAAAATTTAAAGTGAATTTAGGCTAGAGAAGGCAAAGAGACAAATAAATAACTGTTGGAAATTTTTTTACTGAAGATCATTGAAACCTATGTAAAAATCATCATCTAGTAGATGCCCTACCCTAAGCCTAAACTGCATTTCAAACAAATCTAGGCCTTTTGTAAAATTTGGTGTAAGGCTCTTAGGGAGTTGGTTTGAATGAGGCTTTGGTGATTGGTGAAGCAGGACGAGTGGTGGTTTTGTGTGCAGGTACCCAGAGGAGGAGATGGGAAGTGGCAAGAACTTCTGAGTGCTTATCCTCCCCACAGGTGAAAGGACTGGCATCTGGGCTGTTAGTAAGAGGACCTATAGATGGAAGCTGACGGAAGTGCTTTATGACAAACACTCTGAAACACCAGGTTCCAGTCAGAGTTGCCACGGTTCTCAGGTGACAGAGAAGGAAGGGTGACCATAAGGCTGGTTCTGTGTAGAGCACAGTGAGCCCTCTCATACACTGGAGGCGGGACCTGGTGGAGAGATTTGGGGCCTCCAACAATTCTTGAAGGGTCACTGTGCAGGGCACTTGAGGTGCTGTATGTGCTGGTCAGGGAAGGACCAGGGAAATTTGACTCATTACTGGAATCTTGTCTGTATCCATGAAACAAGAGACTGGGAAACTCCCAGTGCCATTATATGTCAAAGCTAGTACTACAAAAACAGCAGATATTGTGGTTCCATGGTATTTCAGCAAATTATAATTTAAGAAGAACGGGCGGATTAGTTGAGGACACTGTGAGCTCCCTGAGGATGGGGTTTTTTATGTGTTTTATTCACTGCTGTATCCCAGTGCTTAAAACAGTATCTGGCACATTGTAGGTACCCACTCAATAGAGATTTATTGAAAAAATTAATGAAGAGGGCTATTTAGGATACTAATGGTGGATTTGGGTTTAGATGTTCTTTATGCATTATTCAAACATGGAGAAAGTCTGTCATACAGAATTGATAATGTAGGGAACAGACTCCTGAAATGTAACCTGTAGGTTCATTATTTGGAATTTTGTGGCTACTACATTATTCTCACAGTTTTGTAGGATGTTCTCCCTAGGGATGGGTTTGGTTTGAGACCACTGGAAATGGCCCCTATTCTATCAGAAATAGCATTCCTACCTGTCTTGTGAAGGAAATGTCATTGCTAGCTAAAGTGATTTGTCTTGGAACATACTCCCCAGTGTTTGTTGTGATTTGAGGGCCTTCCACAGATGTGAACCCCAGGTCACATGACTTGCCTTACATCTGAAGGGCCTTTCTCTCACTGAAGATAGTCCCTCCGGAGAAAGGTCCAGCCATGGAACAGATCAAAGGGTTCACTGTATATAGGACTTACACCTTGGATGGGCTGTAGGGGGATAAAGACTGTAGCATCCCAGAAAGAATTACGAGGAATTTTAGATGTGACAGAGTGCAATATTGAGAGAACATGACCTGAAATAGCAGTGGAGGGAGGGACCTGGAAGAAAAAATGGGTATCAAATTTTGAAGTGTGAATTTCTTGCTAATTTTGTTGAGATGTGTGATTGACTGATATTTATATTGTCAGTAAGGTTTAGGAAAGTCATCTCTTTCAGGTAATTTTAAATTCTAGGTGATTCTTCCCTTTGCCTGCTCCTCTTTACCTGAGTGCATGGTTAGGTATCCCACTCATAGAAAAATATACTGCTGAAAGGTCGAAGTTTATAGCCTCCAGATTATTACTAAATTTTTGACATTGCATAAAAAAGGTTTTATAACTTTAAGAGGAAATTCCTCAGTAATGAATAGTGGTCAGAATACCCTTGCCTGATAGTTCCCATAGAGAGTGTGACGTGTGTACATTTTAACCACAGACGTCGTAATTTGGCAGCTGAAAGTGCCATTTGGAGTAAAATGAAGGCATACAAGTGGTAAGTAGCTCTCTACATAAGACGCTGCATTTGTGCAGAGTAAATGTACAAGTTCCTCTGTGTGATAGTGTGTGTGTGTTTACTCAAGGTCAGCTTGTGAATTTGAGTTAGATAACTGAAAATATTGAAATAAGAGAGTGTTCTCTGCTAAATGGAAATCTTTTCAAAACTTGCAAAACATTTGGTTAAAGACCCACCCTCTGAGACCTTTAACTAAGCAATTACATTTTTCATTTGACCACACCTTTCAGAGTCTTAACTACACTAAAATATAGGTTTTGGTATCTATAGAATTAGTCTTTTTTAATAAAGGGTTTTTAGTTGTAAAATTAAAGCATGCTTATAGTAGATAACTCTGGAAATACAGACGAATATAAAAAAGAAAAAAACCCAACGTTCCAGTACCTCAAAACAGGTACTATATGTAATTTGTGCATCACCATTTCACTTAATAGTCTAAACACGCAGGTCAGCACAGTGTAGCCTGTGGGCCAGACCTAACTGCACCTGTTTTTGTATGACCTGTGAGCTACGAACGGTGTTTATATTTTTAAATGGTTGGGGGGAAAACAAAAGAATAATATTTCATGACGTGAAAATTTTATGGAATTCAAATTTCAGTGTCCATAAATAAAGTTTTATTGGAACATAACCTTGCTTATTCATTTACATATTGTTTACAGCTACTTTGGTGCTACAAATACCAGAGTCGAGTAGTTGCAACTGAGGCCATACAGCCTGCAAAACCTAAAATATTTACCATCTGGCCCTTTGCAGAAGACGTTTGCTGACCCTGGTCTAGCCTAAGGATTTGTCTGTGTTATCCAAAGGTTTACAAACATAAGTTTTATAGCTCCATAATATTCTATCAAGTGGCGATAACCTAGTTTACTGAATGATACTTCTGTTGTTGAATATTGGATTATTTATAGTTTTTGTCTGCTATTATTAATATAAGGAACCTAATCATAAATGGGGAGCCCTGGTGATGCAGTGGTTAAGTGTTTGGCTGCTAACCAAAAGGTCAGCAGTTCGGATCCACCAGCCACTCCTTGGAAACCCTATGAGGCAGTTCTACTCTGTCCTATAGGGTCACTATGAGTTGGAATCGACTCAACAGCAATGGGTTGTTTTTTTTTTTAAATCATAAATGGAATTGTTGTATCAAATGGCATTATCTGTTTAAGATAGCTGCTTAATTATTCTAAATGGTTCTATCAGTTTGTACAATCACTAGCATTTATGAGTGCTTATTTCACTAGTGACAGTGTCAGTTCAGTTACATTTAGTATGATAATTTTTGAAATTCAATTTTGACTGGGAATAAATATCTCATTTTACTTTCAATTTATGATTACTAGTGAAGGTTACCATTTTTTTCCCATTTATTTGCTAACCAACCAGATTTTTACTTTTGTAAAGTGCCAGTTCGTAGCCTTCGTTTGTGATTCAAATAGTTTTTAGGATTAAAAAAACTATAAAAACTCATGGAAAGAAAAATTTAAACTTTCCAAGCTTTTTCACCTAACCCACACTTCAATTTAGTCCTTTTTTCCAAAGATAGTTAACAGTTTCTTCTGATTCATTTCAGAGAAGGAAAAAAAAAAAAAACAAGGCATATGCCTAGCTATATGTATATATGTATGCTTATTTTTTAAAAATACAAGAGTACTGTATATACTGTCCCAAATATTTTTTTGCACTAGAATGTATTTCTCTATCATCACTTACATATCTTCCTCATTTTTTTTGAATGGTTGTGTCATACTTCACTTAAATAGCCCTCTATCGATGAACACTTAACATCTTTTTTCTATAAAAAAACTCTTCAATGAACACATCTGTATGCGTATCTTGGTGAAATTTTGAGAGTCTCGCCATAGGAGAAATGCCTGGCAGTGGAGTTGCTGGATCAAAGGAATGTGTACTTAAAACTTGTCTTTCAGAAAGGTTGTGCAGATTTACATCCTACCTACATTGTCCGAACTTGCTGTTACCCTCATCTTTTTAGCAGTGGGTATCATCAGACATCTAAATTTTTGAGAGCCTCGTAGCTGAAAAGTAATCTTTCATTGACATGTTTTGTTTTGCATTTTTAATTGTAAGTAAAGTTTAGCACCTTTTCATATTTAATGTCTGTTTTACACACACAAACCCGTTTGTATCTGGGACAAAGGCTGCCTGTAGTTTCCTGATGTCTGCTTTCTTTCTTAGTAACAAAAAAACCAAACCCGTTGCCGTGGAGTGGATTCGACTCATAGTGACCTTACAGGACAGAGTAGTAAGAACTTCCCTACAGAGTTTCCAAGGAGTGCCTGGTGAATTTGAACTGTCAGCCTTTTGGTTAGCAGCCGAGCTATTAATCACTACACCACTAGGGCAGTAGGACCTTTGATTTTCACCTGGGCATATGATCACTCAGAAAAACAAAGAAACTATACTTCCCAGACTCACTCCAGTTAGCTGTAAGACCTAACTTCCAGCCAATGGGATGTAAGCGGAAGTGCTGTAATTTTAGGAAGTGCCTTTAAATGAAAGGGGTGCATGCTTCTTTGCTCTGTCCTCCTTTCCTCTGGCTGGAATGCAGATATTATAGCATGTAATTGAGAGGCCATTTTGAACCATAAGGTAGAAGCCACATACAGAGGATCTGCAGCTGCAAAATAGAAACAGCCTAGATTCCTGATAGCTTCATACGGCCATATCAGAGAGAAATAAACTTTTATTCAAGCCACTGACAGTTTGCTTTATTTTTGTTATAACCAAATTCAGTAAAGATAGTATTCTTGACCTGTCTTCTAATTAGGTTTTTCTTTTTCATGATTTTTATGACCTTTTTGTAAATTAAAAAAGTCACACCATGGCTATCATGTGTGCTACAAATATTTTTACCTGCTTATCATTTCAATTTTTTAATGGCATTTTTTTACATGTAACACTTAAATTTTATTTATTCAATTTTTGTACCTTTTTACATATTTGAAGTATGGATATATTTATGTTTCAAATTCTCTCTGAGTTGTTTGGGAGTATATACTTCTAAGGCACAGGGGGAAAAACGTCTCCTTTGCCTTTCCTGACCATTTCTAGGATTCTCTACTATCAGGTGTGTCAGGATTCCCAGGGCAGGAGTACACTGGGAGCACACGGGTGTGAAGGAAGAGACTAAAACTAGGAAAAGAAAGAACAAAGGCCATCTGGGAAAATCCTTCACCTCTTTTTCCAACCTTAACCATGTCACGGAATCTGAACATCCAAGAGAAGAAAATGGGAATTGTTGTCTTGTCAGGCACAAGACATCTTTAAAGTAATCTCAAATTAAAGTTTAAATTTTCTAGTGTAATTTAAAACTTCAGTGCTGAATTTTATCTCTGAATATAACAACATATAAGCTGGTGAAAGGGCTAGAACTTTTATTTTGTGTAAATGCCATCAAATTTTTTTATTACTCCAGTACCATGGGTATTTAAATGTTGGGCTATGACAAAATATGCTGTAAAAATAGAAACATTTATTTTTAGCCTCTAGTACAATCTAGGAGTCCTGGTGGCTCAGTGGTTAAGAGCTTGGCTGCTAACCAAAAGGTCAGCAGTTCGAATCCACCAACCACTCCTTGGAAACCCCATGGGGCAGTTCTACTCTGTACTATAGGGTCACTATGAGTTGGAATCAACTTGATGGCATCTGGTAAATGGGTAAAAGTGCAATCTATATACTTTTAATTTCCAGCTCCGCAAAGATTTGTTGAGCCCTTACCATGTTTACAAAACAACTCTGGTTATAAAATAAGCCTGACACTTTGTCTTCTTTGAGTGGCATGACAGGATAGTGGTCAAGCATATGGGTATGAGAATCAGGTGGCTCAAGAGTCACATCCTTTCCCACCACTTGCCAAGGTGTGCAACCTGGGGCAAGTTTTTCTACTCTTCTGAGCCATAATTTCTTTAACTGTAAAATGAGGTCAATAGTAGTACTTTCTCACTGAGTTGTAGTGACATTAATTGAAATAACACCTATAAAGCTAAACCTAGCACAGTGCCTGACAGATATGATCAATACATGTTAGCTATAATTCTAAATTTGGTTGTTATTATCACTTGAGAAGAGTGGTAAGAGAAGAAGTGAAGAAGAGGAGCTACTGTATGTTATACATTTTTATGGATATCATTTTATTTAATCCTTATAACAACCCTGGAAGAGATTATTCTTCTTACTTTACAGATAAGGACACAGGCTAACACAGGTTAAGTAGCTTGTTAAAGATCATGTAATTAATAAATGGCAGAATCAAGTTTGGAACCTGAAGTTCCTTTCCACTATACTGTGCTGCTTCTAACTGGGACATAATCTGTATATGTGTGAGATAATCAAATAGCAATATAAGATCAAACCCATGAAGTACTAGCATGAGTGGTTTGTTCAGTCAGTCATTCATCAGTTATGAATCTTATTTAGTCCCAGATTGTCGCAGCAGCGACGGTTGTCGGGGCGGCGGAGACAGTAACCAATGCCACAACTCTTACAGAGAAG
>NW_004443961.1:15245209-15247979 GCF_000243295.1 Trichechus manatus latirostris
AAAAACAAGTCGTGACAAGTCTCAACATGTTGGGGACAAGTCTCAACGTGTTGTGCAGCGTAGAGGCCTTTATACATCCATATTTTAATGGCACATATCCCCACACCAGATACTCTGCTAAGTGCTGGGTATACAAAGTCATGATTTCATCACACTAGGTGCTCATAGTTTCGTAGGGGAGATATGTGGGTATACAGATAATTACAAATAGTGAAATAAATGCACATAAAGGAATGTCAGAATGCCATGTTGCAGATAACTGTAGTTGCGGAAGCGTGTGGAGAGGATCTGGAAAGGCCCCATCAAAGAGGTTGAGGAGAGTATGAGAGGCAGAGAAGGCGTTCATCCACAAAGATAGAAGGCTATCTTAGTGGACAGACAGGATGTGGGTGTGGATTGTGAACGTGTCATATTTAGGAACTCAGAAAGTTCCATGTGACTGAATTGCAGAGTACAAGTGAGGAAATGGTAGATGAAGCTGGATAGGGAGGCAAAGAGCTTCTGAGCCAGGCTGCAAGGAGCTGCAAAGTCATGTGGCAAAGGGCATGGCTGTAGGGAAGCATGAAGAATTGAGGCCATTAATGCAATCAAACTGGTAGGACATCAGCCAAGTAGTAAAGGCTGAATTTGAACCAGATAAATTGACCTAAGAGTTTGGGCTCATAGACCAATGCTGAATGTCTGCTTGAGGACAAAATTCTGATATGAATCAAGATTTTTTTTAGCATCTTCCACTCTTTTTTCTGATTTGTTTCTACCTCTATAATTGCCTTTTTTTTCTTAATCTCTAAGTACCCAGGGCTCCTAGAGTGTTTCCTATCCACCTAGAGACTCCTTTACAGTGTTTGATTGACTCACACTCCTCTGTGCCTTGATGCCAGTGAGCTGAAGATTCAAAGTGGTCTGTACTATGGTTTGAATGACTTGTAGGGAGACTAATACATGAAATATTTCTATAGGTTTGGTATTGTAACCAAAAGTTAGAATTGGCAACTGAAAGGAAAAACAATATTTAACGGTGTGATAGGTGTGTGTGTGTAGTCAGTCCTCATTATTTGTGGATTCTGTATTTGCAAATTTGCTTACTCACTAAAATTTATTTGTTGTTGTTGTTAGGTGCCATCGAATCGATTCTGACTCATAGTGACCCTGTACAACAGAGTAGAACTACCCCACAGGGTTTCCAAGGAGTGGCTGGTGGATTCAAACTGCTGACCTTTTGGTTAGCAGCCATAGCTTGTGGTAGCTCTTAACCACTGCACCACCAAAAATCAATACTTGCAGAGCTTTTGTGGTCATTTGTGGATATGCACAGAGTGGCAAAAAATTTGAGGCACCCAACGTGCAGGTACCCAGTTGAAGTCCAGCAAGGCGATGTTCTGCCTTTGTGTTTCAGCTCTCATACTGTAAACAAGTGTCCTGTTTGCGGTCTATTTAGTGCCATGTTTTTTTCATTTTTGTGCTTTTTATTCATGATTTTCCTGTTTAAAATGACTCTCAAGTAGAGTGCTGAAGTGCCATCTACCACTTAGTGCTTCTGAAGCCCAGGAAGACTGTGATATGCCTTATAGAGGAAATACAAGTGTTATATACGCTTTGTTCCAGAGTGGGTTGTAGTGCCGTTGGCCGTGAGTTCAATGTTAATGAACAATATATATTAAATGAGGTGTCTTTAAACAGAAACACATATAAAACAAGGTTATGTATTGGTTGGTTGATGAAAATGTTGTGATCTGAGGCTTGCAGGAACCT
This sequence comes from Trichechus manatus latirostris, assembly GCF_000243295.1. Classification (NCBI taxonomy): domain Eukaryota; kingdom Metazoa; phylum Chordata; class Mammalia; order Sirenia; family Trichechidae; genus Trichechus; species Trichechus manatus. The sequence goes on from NW_004443961.1 coordinate 15,246,962, forward strand.
AACCCTATATTTCTCCTAGCAGCAATAGCTCACTATTCACTAAGTCAGTGAATAACATGAGTTGACTCTCTCTCTCTCTCTGTCTATATATATATATGTATGTGTGTGTATATGTGTGTGTGCATGCATGTATATATCTCAGATACATAGTTGAGCATTCCACGAGAGAAAAGTACTTATGCCAATCCTGGTTGTCTGTGTGAACTGCAGTGTCCTATGACACTAGTGTGGCAGAACTGTAAATGGACAGGTAGAATTTGGTTAACTAACTCAAAGTATTGGAAGGAAAAAAACTTAGTGATACTGAGTATTGAGACTCTAAGTACACATTAGAAACTAATCTAGAAGTGATGAAGGAGCCTCATTTTAAGACCTTCTTGTAGGTGTTTTGATTTCCTATCAGTTTATGTAGAGCTGTTCACTCTACTTAAAAATCAGTCAGTAATTTACAGGGTTTCAAACACTATCATGGAGTTTGAGGTAATGAAAAGTGGACTACAGAATTTATTTGAGTGAAGCCATATCATCTAACTTTAGCCAAACTATGGCTAATCTTGTTATCTGTTTGGCTTTTAGAACCATGTTGTTGTTGTTGTTACATGCTGTCAAGGTGATTCCGACTCATAGTGACCCCATGTGACAGAGTAGAACTGCCCCCGTAGGATGTTCTAAGTTGTAATCTTTATAGAAGCAGATGGCCACGTCTTTTCTCCCGTGGTGCAGCTGGTGAGTTAGAACCACCAACCTTTTGGTTACCAGCCAAGTGCTTAACCGTTGTGCCACCAGGGCTCCTTTTTAGAACCATGTGCAATACATATTCCTTCTCCTTAAGAATGACCTATCTCAAGTTCCAGCAAAATGGCGCTCTAGGCAGAAGCACCACGCCGTCCCTCCACAGCAAAGATCCGAAAAACTAAGCTGAACAGAGAATACAACAATCCTGAAACCCTAAAACATCAAATGAAGAGATAAAGAACTCAGCCAAGCACCAAATGGAGTGAGAAAACTGACAGAGAAC
>NW_004443961.1:15256223-15285049 GCF_000243295.1 Trichechus manatus latirostris
AAAAAAAAGAGGTTGAGAAGTTAGAGGGTTGATATGTTGTGGGGTTGTTAACCAATGTCATAAAATAACGTGTACTTCTGTTTCATGAGAAACTATTCGTTCTGTAAGCCTTCACCTAAAGTACAATTTAAAAAAAAAAAAGACCTATCTATGAGAAGGGACAGTGTTGACATGTTGTGGGGTTGTTAAGCATTGTCATAAAACAATATGTGTACTAACTGTTTAATGAGAAACTATTTGTTCTGTAAACCATCAAAAGTACAATTTAAAAAAAAAAAAAGAATGACGTATCTATATCCCCTCAAAATCTAAAGTATTCTATTTGGAAGACTCTGAATTCTGAGTAAATGCCATCCACTAACGTTAAGGGTTAACATTATATCATCTGCTATCCCATGTGGAATTATGACAGACTTGGAGAACTTCATCTTCCTCATTTTATAGTTAAGGGAATTGAGACCTAGATGAACTAATTCACTTGCTGAAAGTGGCCCAGCTAGTTGTAACAAAACTGGGACAAGAAACGATAGTCTTCTGATATCGTCTGGTATTCTTTTTTACCATACTATGTGCCTAGCATAATCTCTATGCAATACTATTCAGGCTTACTAAATCCTGTTTCCTCTCACTTTTATAATACTAAATTCTAGAGGACTTAACTTGATCATAAATGCTACACAGGAGATAAATGGCTTAGTGTCACTGTTTCAGAAGTGTTGGCCTGCAAAATAGCTTTGATTTATAGACAATTTATTGAGTGATTATTTTATTATCAGACTAATGCTTTATTTTTGAATTTTTTTGATTGGAAAAACACTCTTAGAAAATTAAGATATTAAAGCCTTGAAAAATGGCTAGTGGACATGTCCAATTACTGTATTTCATAAGATTTTTAAAATGAAGAATTTTGCTTGACACATTTTGTATTGTGAATATGTATTTAGCTGATGGACTATAACAGTTCAGATAGAATCATTTACAGCTTATTGAGAAAATAAAAATTCTTCTATAAAGATTCACATGACACCTAGCTTTTATTTCAGGCAACTAATTTCCTTTTAAAAAATTGCTTAAATTTAGATTTACACGAGAGACTACCAGAACACCTCAGCAATTTAAAAAGTAGTTTAAATGACCGTGGACTTTACAGATTTAAAATATAAGATTAGGTGGTGAATATTAACTTTTAAAAGTCCCTAATCAAACATTATTTAACAGTCTTTCACCCTCTGTGTTATGTTAAAAGTGGTGTGATATTTTTCTGGATATTTTTTCTAACAAGGAAAATAATTCATACTTATTTGTTATTTTAGAATCACATTCTCAAATCAAGATATCATCAAAATTTTTCTGGCTTATTTTTAAGCTATCACAGTGACTTAAAATCAGATTTTTCCCCCTTTTCTTAAAAAAAAAGAAAAACCATTTTCTATCAGTGTATGGAGTATAGCAAATGACCCAAATAACAAAAGCAGTCATTTGTTCTCATTTACACAAAAGATTGTTTACTTGCTGGAGGTCATAGCTTTTGTAGGGGTACAAGTTTTTAGGGAAGTCTCTTTTTTTTCCCATCTCCTGAGGTTTTGAGGTTATTTTCCATGTCTAGGACATAGGTTCAAAAGATAGTATGCAAAAGGTAAGACTCTGATTTGAAATACTAGAGAAATACTCAATGCTGTACTTCAAGGTTATTTAGTGAAAAAATATTTTATTAGTTGAAAGGATGCTTTCATACAACATGGTAGAAAATAGATAAGAAAAAGTAAGACTGTTGTTGTTAGGTGCAGTCGAGTCAGTTCTGACTCATAGCGACCCTGTGTACAACAGAACGAAACGCTGCCCAGTCCTGAGCCATCCTCACAATCATTACTAAGTCTTAGCCCATTGTTGCAGCCACTGTGTGAGTCCATCTCGTTGAGGGTCTTCCTCTTTTTCACTGATCCTCTACTTTACCAGGTATGATGGCCTTCTCCAGGGACTGATCCCCCCTGACAACATGTCCAAAGTATGTGAGACAAAGTCTCATCATCCTTGCTTCTGAGGAGCATTCTGGCTGTACTTCTTCCAAGACAGATTTGTTCATTCTTGTGGCAGTCCATGGTATATTCAATATTCTTCACCAACACCATAGTTCCAATTCATCAATTCTTCTTTTGTTTTCCTTATTCATTGTCTAGCTTTCACATGCATATGAGGTGATTGAAAACACCACAGCTTGAGTTAGGTGTACCTGAGTCCTCAAGTTAACATCTGTGCTTTTCAACATTTTAAGAGGTCTTTTGCAGCAGATTTGCCCAGTGGAATACGTCATTTGATTTCTTGACTGCTGCTTCCATGGGCGTTGACTGTGGACCCAAGTAAAATGAAATCCTTGACAACTTCAGTATTTTCTCCACTTATCATGATGTTGCTTATTGGTCCAGTTGTGAGGATTTTTGTTTTCTTTATGTTAAGGAGTAATCCATACTAAAGGGTGGAGTCTTTGATTGTCGTGAGTAAGTGCTTCAAGTCCTCTTCGCTTTCAGCAAGCAAGTCTGTATCATCTATGTATCGCAGGTTGTTAATGGGTCTTCCTCCAATCCTGATATCATGTTCTTCTTCATATAGTCTAACTTCTTGGATTATTTACTCAGCGTACGGATTGAATAATTATGCTGATGCACAGTTTTCCTGATTTTAAACCATGCAGTATCCCCTTGTTCTGTTCTAATGACTGCTTCTTTGTCTGTGTACAGGTTCCTCATGATCACAATTAAGTGTTCTGTAATTCCCATTCTTCACAATGTTACCATAATTTGTCATGATCCACACAGTGGAATGCTTTTGCATAGTCAATAAAATACAAGTAAACATCTTCCTGGTATTCTTTGCTTTCAGCCAAGATCCATCAAACATCAGCAATAAGATCCCTCATTCCACGTGCTTTTCTGAATCTGGCATGGATCTTCCTTGTCAATATACTGCTGCAACCGTTTTTGAATTATCTTCAGCATAATTTTACTTGCATGTGATATTAATGATATTATCTGATAATTTCCACATTCCACTGGATCACCTTTTTTTTGGAATAGGCACGTATACAGATCTCTTGTAGTCAGTTAGCCAGGTAGCTGTCTTCCAGATTTCGTGGCATAGACGAGTGAGCACCTCCAGCATTGCATTTGTTTCTTGAAACATCTCAATCAGTATTCTGTCAATTCCCGGAGCTTGTTTTTCACCAATGCCTTCAGTGCAGCTTGGACTTCTTCCTTCACTTCCATCGGTTCTTGATCATATGCTACCCCCTGAAATGGTTGAATGTTGACCAATCCTTTTTGGTACGGTTACTGTGTATTCCTTCCATCTTCTTTTGATGCTTCCTGTGCCTTTCGGTATTTTGCCATAGAATCCTTCAGTATTGCAACTCGAGGCTTGAATTTTTTTTTCTGTTTTTTCAACTTGAGAAATGCTGAATGTGTTCTTCCCTTTGGGTTTTCTAACTTCGGGTCTTCGCACATTTCATTATAATACTTTACTTCATCTTCTCAAGCCACCCTTTGAAATCTTCTTTTCAGCTCTTTTACTTTATCATTTCTTCCATTTGCTTTAGCTACTCGACATTCAAGAGCAAGTTTCAGAGTCTCTTCTGACATCCGTTTTGGTCTTTTCTTTCTTCCTTTCTTTTGAATGACCTTTTGCTTTCTTCATGTATGATGTCCCTGATGTCATCCCACAACTCATCTAGTCTTCGGTCATTAATGCTCACTGCGTCAAGTCTATTCTTGAGGTGGTCTCTAAATTCAGGTGGCATATACTCAGGGTCATACTTTGGCTTTTGTGGACTTGTTTTAATTTTCTTCAGCTTCAACTTGAACTTGAATACGAGCAACTGATAGTCTCTTCCACAGTCAGCCCCTGGCCTTGTTCTGACTGATGATATTGAGCTTCTCCGTAGTCTCTTTCCACCAATACAGTTGATATGATTTGTGTGTATTCCATCCGGCAAGGTCCACACATATAGTTGCCATTTATGTTGTAGAAAAAAGGTATTTCCAATGAATAAGTTGTTGGTCTGGCACAATTCTGTCATGGGCACTCCAGTGTCATTTCTGTCACCAAGGCCATATTTTCCAACTACTAATCCTTTTTTGTTTCCAAGTTTCATATTCCAATCACCAGTAATTATCAATGCATCTTGATTACATATCTGATCAATTTCAGACTGCAGAAACTGGTAAAATTTTTCAATTTATTCATCTTTGGCATTAGTGGTTGATGAGTGAATTTGAATAATAGTCTTATTAACTGGTCTTCCTTGTAGGCATATGGATATTATCCTATCACTGACAGCACTGAATTTCAGGGTAGATCTTGAAATGTTATTTTAGACGATGAATTTAACCCTGTTGCTCTTTAATTTGTCATTCCCAGCATAGTAGATCATATGATTGTCTGATTCAAAATGGCCAACACTAATCCATTTCCGTTCACTAATGCCCAGGATATCAGTCTTTAACCATTTCATTTCATTTTTGACAACCTTCTATTTTCCTAGATTCATACTTCATACATTTCATGTTCTGATTATTAATGGATGTTTGCAGCTGTTTCTTCTCATTTTGAGTCATGCCACATTAGCAAATGAAGGACCCAAAAGCTTTACTCCATCCACATCATTAAGGTCAACGCTACCTTGAGGAGGCAGCTCTTCCTCAGTCATATTTTGAGTGCCTTCCAATCTGAGGGGCTCTTCTTCTGGCACTATATCAGACAGTGTTCTGCTGCTGTCCATAAGGTTTTCACTGGCCAATTTTGTCAGAAGTAGATCGCCAGGTCCTTCTTCCCAATCTTTCTCTGTTGAAGCCTGTCCATGGGTGACCCTACTGATATTTGAAATACTGGTGGCATAGCTTCCAGCATCACAGAAACATGCAGTCCATCACAGCAGAACAAACTAACAGACGAATGGTGGAAAAGTAAAACTAGACAAGGCAAAAGATGGGCCCCTTTGTCAAATGCCAAGATCCACAGAACATTAAGGAGAAGTGAGTAGATAGTAGAGGCCTTCTCTAAAGGATTGCCTTCCTAATTTGTAATGTGTTAGGTTGATGGAATCATAACAAAAAAGGAAACTTCAAGTACAAAATACAAGTTCAAGTAAATTATGTGTATCTCCAGTATTGACAAAACAGGAGTGATTGGTCTGTTTGGCAAAGTTCCCTTTCACTATTTTAAACCATCAAGAAGAAAATATCCTCAGAGAATACCTGACCTTCCTTGACCTGATTCTGTACACTCCCCTCTTTGCATATACAATTTTCTCAGACCACAACTTGATGTATAAAGATGTAACAACAAACTTTAGAAGCCTTGCCTGACAATATTCTTTTATAATACTGTGGTTATAACTAAGTTTTGTTAAGAAGTAAATAAGGCCCTACCATCTCCTGCTCTTCCAAAATTCCCCTAACCCCTGGGTCTGACAGAAAGAGAAGTTAGTAGGTGACACTATATAGTCTTTACAGTAGAAAATCAGTAGCAGCTAGTGATTCTACCAGTTCATACGCACAAGCCCGAGAAATCAGGAAAGGATGTTCTAATAGCAGTAAAAGTGCAGGAGTCTACCCTTCAGCCTCATATGTAATGAGAGACTTCTGTTTATGTTCTGAGCTGATATGCTCAGGCCTGGTTCTTGGAAACACTATGGGGCAGTTCTCCTCTGTCCTGCAGGGTCACTATAAGCTGGAATTGACTTGACGGCAATGCATTTGGTTTCTTGGTTTGGTGTGTTGTTATCCCACTATTAAGGTTCTGTGAGTGAAACCTCCTCAGTGCTGCTCAGTAACTCTGTGTGAGCTCGGGAGTTCTTTTCCTTCCATGAGGATGAAAACCTTCTCCTTCACAGAGCCATTCAGGTGGCAATTTTAGGTGGTTTTTAGCTTCCAGCTTAAAAAGAGATGATTTCTGTCAGCTGTAGGCTTGCAGTGGAGTATCACGAAATCAAAAGAACCAGGATCAAAGAAAATTGCTGAACTAGGTGTTGGATGCAGCCATTGATTTTTCTCTGGGTGTATGTTTAAAAAAATCCACAAAAATAGTAACACATACAACAGTTGAATTTCTAATACTTTCCTAAAGTCAATGATAGTGCCCCTCTTATTTTCACACGTAGGAACGATTTTGTGTAACACAACATAATCAAGCAGACCCTATACTACACACTATTTTACCATCAAACTGTCAAAGAATCTGCCAAAAAGATTGGAGAAAAAACCAAAACTCTGCAATATAGAATATAGTATTTAGTGGAGGTACTTAATAACTAGACTAATGTTAATATTATCTCAGTAACATTCATTTGCTGGGAATCTGGATAATTCTAACATATAATCGGTTATTATTTTTCTACTATGTATGAATGTAATACTCACCTGCTTCATTGCTAAGATTTTGTTCATGTTAAATGTTAACTACTGATTATCAATGTGTTACTTAAGGCTTAACTGTACAGCTTCATCAAAACGTTAGTTCTGTTCTGAGGTACTTAAGGAGTGTGTGGCATTTAAGTTTGATTTCCAGTAGTTTCTGGATACCAGTAATGTTTTAAAATGTATGGCAAATTGTTATCATGTTACAATCACATATTTGGATTCATGATATCCAAATTCTTATAACAGAACAATCTTTATCAAAATTGGGTGGTGGCATTATCATTAAAGGTACAGGCAAAAAGTTCATCTCACTAGCATTTTATATCTCAGTGTACTATTTTCTAGAGGTTATTAGGATTGATTGATTTTTCTTTTTGCTGTGTTTGTCAATTGAGTAACTCAGGCTGATAGATTTTAAAACATAAATGTTTATAGTTCATTTTCTAAGCAATCTGATCTTCCATATTATATAGTGTATATTATATAGCATATGTTGTATAGCATAATTGAATAAATACTGTCAGCACTGGTTTCTGTAAATTGCCAGTGGATTGAAGCAGGGGTGAAAATGCCTGATTAGTATTGACTCTGATGCAATAACTTTATAAAAGGTTTTATAAAAAGTTTTAGTGCTTAGGCCAACTCCTGTTGTCCTGAAAAGTTTATGATTCAATCACACTTGGAAAATAATTTATTATTTATGTATTATCAGATCAGACCAAAAACCAAACGCATTGCCGTCGAGTTGATTCTGATTCATAGCAACCCTATAGGACAGAATAGAACTGCCTCATAGGGTTTCCAAGGCTATAATCGTTACGGAAGCAGACTGCCACTTCTTTCTCTTGTGGAGTAGCTAGTGGATTCGAACTGCCAACCTTTTGGTTGGCAGCCGAGCACTTAACCACTATGCCACCAGGGCTTCTTACTTAAATGGCAATATCAACTTCATTTTATACTATAACGACTATTAGTCCACTTCTCCACTTATGGTTTTACGCTCTGTTTATACAGTTTTAGCCTATGCTTATTATATTTTTCTTTTCGTGTCACAGGCAGGATCACGAGACCATTCAAATCTCTCCATTCCTTCAAGAGCTGCACTTCCTGCTGACACGATTGTAGTTGGGGATTTTTTGCCATTGAAAGCTGAACTTGATACAACTTACACTTTCCTAAAGGAGACATTTATGAATACCGTGCCCCATGTCCTGACATCATCCCACTCGTCTCCAGTGACTGTGTCCGCTAATACCAAAAGACCAACTCAAATTGGATTATGACTTTATGGAATAAAAAGTGGAGGAAGAATTAACAGTACAATTAAAATTGCTTTGAAGGGGGAATCTTCTTATTAGTGGAATTTTGTTTCAGCACAAGTGGCAGTGGTTTTTTTGTTTTTGTTTTTTTTTAACAAAATTGTGTGATTTCTTGATGTGTGCGGGAATCTGTGTCTCTTTGAATAGCTAAATAGCCAACCTTTTCTCCCCCTAAGTTTTATTTATTATCACAGTTGCTCATTCTTATGTAGCATATTTTTAAATGTTAAGGAATGACACATTTTGGGTAATTTCCCTCAGACTTAACAAAAATCAATAAGCCATTTTAGTCTCTATCTATCAAAGTTGTTTCGTACTTGTCTATTTTAAAGCAGGACTGCAATACTTTAATAGGATTGAGAGAGCTATTTGAAATGTATGCCAATGATTCCTGTCATTTCATGGCAGCCCTGCCATGGTTCACTGAGCTCCCTCTTCTCTCTTGTCAACTCAACTGAAGACAAGCATTTAGTTGCAAACTTTAAGCAGGTTGTGCAAAACAGAAATGATGTGACTGCTTCTCTTCCTGCACAATAATGTCACTCCTGGTCAATGTGAGAAGGTCAGGTTGCTCCTTGTAAAGCTACATGATACCACTTGCCCATTTGAACAAGTTAACTGCTGCATCTGGTCCCTGCAGGCATTGAAAACTCATCCTTTTATCAAGCCTGCATTTGATAAGAAAGTAGAGCAATTGCGCCGGAGGATTTCTGTGGTACGTTTGGGCCGTTCTGTCCTTATGGACAGTTCCCACACCAGTACAGCCGGTAATATATTTAGTGTAAGCTGAAAAACTTTAAGGTAATGGCGGTTTTGACCTTCAAAATAAACTCCTTTTTTGTTTTTGTTGTTGGTAGGACGCAAGAGTGATGCCCATCTTTGATGCTGACAGAATTTAAAACAAGGCCATTGCCCTGCGTTTTCTGCCTTGTAGCACACAAAAGTAAAATTGTATGTCAGGCCGAGATGTCGGGGAGCTGACAAGATGCCCCAGTGACATTTCAGCTAGAAAGAGCAAGTGTCTTGCAACCAAGTGGTCAAATATCAAATAATAGGTCAAGCAGGAAGGAGCTGAGTTCTAACCACAAAGAGGTTTCTGGTAACTTACTTGACAAGCTTTTGGGTGCTTTGTGGCTTGACAAAGTGATGTTCTGTTGGGTATCTCTAGACAGACTGTTCTTTATCGCCTTCAGAAGATCAGACATTGACATTGATTAAACCCTTTAACCCTTAAAGGTTAAATCCTTGCAGTTTGCATCATGGAAAGTGAAGAACAAAAGAATATTTGTAATATCTATTTGATTTTGTATTAATCATTTAACTCCCCAGTGATATTAACTTCTGATGTGAACTGTAGTTTTTGACAATCTTGATACAAAATCCATGTTTTATACTGCTTTCATTATGGAGTAGTGATACATTAGAAAATAACAGTATGTGTTGTGGAATCTATAGTGTCATATTTACAGTGGCATTTGATTCAAATATACCCAACTTCTGATACTTTTTTATTGGCCTTGATAAATAAAATGATATACTAACGATGTTATTAGTCCGCTTAGCCGAGTGATTTATGCCATCTGAGGTAACACAGCACTGTTACTATCATACTTCGTGACACAGTGCTGTTTTCTTATCTTACTGAGTCAGTAGAATTAGATGATATAAAACGTTAGAATGCTTTTTGTGCAAAAAAAAAATTGTGTTTAATCAAATTTCTCTTCTTTCATTGGAAGTGTTTTTATTAACCTTTCTAGGTTTTGAGTATTATAGACTATACCTGTGTAATGTCATTTGTAGGAAATTCAGCTTGAAAATTTACAATAACACAGAAAATGCTGTTAATTGTTACGACACATATCATAGAGTAATTTCAGTGCATTTGAAAGTACTTTCTTCTGCCTTTCCAAACAATGATTAGGATATTGTCCATTTAGAAATTGATATAGTTCATGTGCTATAATTGAGCTTCTAAGCCTCACACTATAGACAAATGACGTTACCCTATATAACTTACATGCCTGTGCTTGTTTATGGGTGTGTATGTTTGTGTTGAATCTTCTTCCAGATTCTACTAATTTAAGAGGAACAAGCACCTTTTAAACTTTGCCTTGGATAGGTCTTGGTCTTCTTGCCTTAATTTTACAATCTGTTAATGGGATAATACCACATATAAATGTGTACTGTGTCTCTCCATACATATGGACGTCTAATTAAACAGCTGGAAACCCTGGTGGCACAGTGGTTAAGAGCTACGGCTGCTACTGAAAAAGGTCAGCAGTTCAAATCCACCAGGCACTCCTTGGAAACTCTGTGGGGGTAGTTCTGCTGTATCCTATAGACTCACTATGAGTCGGAATCAACTTGCTGGCAATGGGTTTTTTTTTTTTTTTGAATTAAACAGTTATCTTTTATACAGTAAATTCCGAACAATAAATTAAAAAATATGATTGAATCAAATCAAAGCATGTCACATTTATAGCCAACTAGATTCTAAAGGCCATAGAGCCTGAAGGATGAGCCTCCTGAGAAATCATTAGTATTCACTACCAAATATAGTGATATTTATACCATATGTTTTTTTCCCAGAAGTCAGACCCAGCAGGAAGAGAAGATTTAATGACATATCCTATGGAGATCTGAGAAACTCTAGACTGCTTCTGAGCACCTCAGTGACCAATTGCTGCATATTTAAGATGTGCGTGGCATTGGCAAGGGCAGTTGCTCTATCTGCTTCTTTACCTCTTTAAGAATGATGTATAGAGTAGGCATTTCTAAGGAGAATAACTGCAAATAATTTTGTAGGGAAAAGGAAGTTTTACCTTATACTCCAGTATGTAGATTTTTTTTACTAATCTTCTTTGATCTAGAAAAATACCCTCTGTCGCCCATTTCTACCAAAGGGATTCTTAAATTAATTGTTCTCATACCTCATCAACTTATTTATTAGGGAGTTTGCCATCATGGTGGGACATAACCCATGCAAAGGAATTTGGGAAATTGCAAGAATTGCCAAGTCAATGATAATTTAATGACATTTAGTAAACGTCTATTTAAATAATAGAACAATCACTTTAATTTACCAAATTTCTTACCATATGTTGAGTAAAGCTGATCAAGAAAGTATTTAGTTTATGACTTACATAACTGTTAGAATAAGGATGGAGATTTTAAAATATATTTTCTAAACTGGTGGTTGACTGAATAATAGCCCCAAAGATATCCATATCCTAATCCTTGGAACCTGTGAATATTACCATAAAACCAAAAAACCAAACGCGTTGCCGTTGAGTCGATTCTGACTCATAGCGACCCTATAGGACAGAATAGAACTGCCCCATAGGGTTTCCAAGCAGCGGCTGGTGGATTTGAACGGCCAGCCTTTTGTTTAGCAGCTGTAGCTCTTAACCACTGCACCACCAGGGTTCTGAATATTATCATCTGTGGCAAAAAGGACTTTGCAGATATGATTAAGCTATGGATCTTGAGATGGGGGAGATTATTGTGGATTATTGGGTGGGCCCTAAATGTAATCACAAGTGTCCTTAAAGAGGGAGGTGGAGAAATATTGGACTATAGAGAGGAGAAGGTGATTATAATGATGGAAGCAGGGACTGGAGTGATGTGCTTTGAAGATGGAGGAAGGGGTCACAAGCCAAGGAATACAGGTGGCTGCTAGAAGCTGAAAAGGGCAAGGAAACAGATCTTCCCCTCTGAGCCTCCAGAACTGCAAGGTAATAAATTTTTGTGTTGTTTAAGCCACGAGATTTGTGGTAATTTATTGCAGCAACTGTAGGAAACTAACAACAATTAGCGACCAGTTTATGAACTTTTTTTAGCGTTTTTTTTTAAAGATTAATAAATTAATCTTTTAATACTATCAAACAGAAACATTGTTCATTCTTTTAAATTATCCAGATCAGCTGCCTTTGTAACTTGAATTTTCAAAAATTATTTTCACTTTTTGTTGCATGTTCCTGGCTTCTAAATATAATAAGCACTGATTGCCTACATTGGGCCAGCACTTAATTACACTTTATTGCCATAGTTTTTGATAATTCTTCAGTTAACCTTTGCTTTCAATGTATGTTTTAATTTCACAATTTTAAAAAGGCAGCATGCTTTCAGATTTATTGACTTTATCTTAAAGGTCTACTTTAAATGATTGTTTTTACTTGATTCTGCTCTGGGTGACATGGTTTTATAGCTTTCTTACAAAGTACAATCTTGAGAGAATTCATATTAATCATAGTTTAAAATAATGATTTAGAATTCATAAATCATAATCTTACATGTATCGGAGCATTTTGTTTATTCATGAGTTCAGCATATATCCATAACCATTTATCCATGCCTTTTGTTACAGATAAGCTGAAAGAATTTTAATAATTTCTCCAAACGGTGAAATCTTCTAAAAATTTTATTGTATATTTGAATCCATTTTACCTTTATTTTTGGGAAAATCATATAGTTTTTTCCTAATAGTTTAATTCAATGAGGGCCATTTTTACTGAAATGACTAAGTGTTCAACATAATCAAAGTGAAAATATGAAAGGTTGAAACCTAGAATATTAAATATTTTAAGTACAACAAAAAGAAAAAAAAAAGAAAGCCTTTGGTTCTATAAGGAAAGTGTCCAATCCTTCTGGTGAAGTGAGACAGAAATGTGTAAACTTACACATGGGGAGAGGGAGAAGAGCTCCATCTTCCCTTTCGAACCTGGGTGCTTTTACTCTAAGACCCTTTCCTGGCTGTGGAATGCATTGACTGGCATACCCAGGTATCAGATGCCCATGAGTTCGTATTTGGATGCTTACAGATTGTTTTCTGAATAACACCCTGCATAGTCTTTTTGTTGTTGTTCTTCACAGATCTAACTCTAAAGGTCTCCTAACCTGTATCTTCTGTGCAAATTAAATTTATGTTGACATCTCCATGGGAAATTTTGTCCTTAATCTTTGCAGGAATGAGACTGATGTTGCATACTATAAGTTGTAGTATCTGGACACCCTGTGGAAAGGAGAGGAATCCAAACAGAATTTTGCTGTTTCCTCTACATCATCTCGTGTGTGGGTTTGTTAGATGCTCAGGCATGTTTTCAAAGCACTGACCTTCATGTTATTCGTGCAGCAGAAGCCCCACGTAAGGCTTTGAAAATGACTGGGTCAGTGTTATCTGAAGACAGTGTTTTGTGGTTTAATTGAGTCATGCTTCATTATCTTTCATTGTGTGTTAATGCCAGTGAAATGCTGACTGTTGACAGAGCCCTCCCAGTGAAGCGGTCCCAGGAAGGTTGTGCTGCTGTAGGAAAACACGTAAAATAAAAAGTCTTACTCAGATCTGAAGAAGACTTGTCTGACAAGTTAAGAAAAATCAGGTATTCATACATATTCACCAATGACAAGGATATAAGGTGAGCTATCTGTCCTCAATAGATCCCTTCTATATTTTGTGGTATCTACCTGAGAAGAGAAAAATCTTAAATGCAATCCAGAATGAATGGAATCGTACTGGGTGCCTAATAAAAGCACCGTAAAAGAAAGAAATAGAGACTACATAATGAGACAGTCTCATTGTTGTCCTTTTTGTTTAGACAATAAACAAAATATATTTTTCTTAACTCACTTCTGGCCTAAAAATAAAGGCTTCCACAGGAAAACTCTGCAAAGAAAGCTCTGGAACTTGGACATCCCTGCAAATCATTTAGGAATGAAGGTTTAAAGGCAAGAGTTCACTTTAGTGACCTTGATGTACAGCTGACTGTTGAACTCAAGGTAAGTGCTTTTATGGTGACAGAAGCACCACATTTGAATATACTTAAGTTTTCCCTGGGTAGAGGAGAAATATTCTAAATATGTGTTCTGAAAACTAGAGACAAAATCCCTCTGAAGCTGAGTTCACATTCACAGTCACAATTAAGATGTTTTCAGATAATGAATGATGGTGGTGGTGTTATACTGAATTGTGCATGGGTTCAAGTCTTCTTGAAGCACAGAGCAGGGCTTCCACCAACCACAGCTGCAAAGGGCACGATCAATATCATCTTCTGTGTGATGGTGCTGCAGTCCTATTTGCAGTATACAACTTGTGTTGTTGTTGTTAGGTGCCGTCAAGTCGGTTTCAACTCATAGCGACCCTATGTACAGTAGAATGAAATACTGCCTGGTCCTGTGCCATCCTCACCATCATTGTTATGCTTGAGCCCATTGTTGCAGCCACTGTGTCAACCCATCTTGTTGAGGGTCTTCCTCTTTTTCACTGACCTTCTTCTTTACCAAGCATGCTGTCCTTCTCCAGGGACTGATCCCTCCTGACAACATGTCCAAAGTATGTGAGACGTAGTCTCGCCATCCTTGCTTCTAAGGAGCAGTCTGGTTGTACTTCTTCCAAGACAGATTTGTTCATTCTTGTGGCAGTCCATGGTATATTCAATATTCTTCACCAACACCACAATTCAAAGGTGTCAATTCTTCTTCGGTCTTCCTTATTCATTGTCCAGCTTTCACATGCATATGAGGCAATTGAAAACACAATGGCTTGGGTCAGGTGCACCTTAGTCTTCAAGGTGACATCGTTGTTTTTAACACTTTAAAGAGGTCTTTTGCAGCAGATTTGCCCAGTGCAGTGCATCCTTTGATTTCTTGACTGCTGCTTCCATGGATGTTGATTGTGGATCCAAGTAAAATGAAATCCTTGACAACTTCAATCTTTTCTCTGTTTATCATGATGTTGCTTATTGATCCAGTTGTGAGGATTTTTGTTTTCTTCATGTTGAGGTGTGTTCCATACTGAAGGCTGTGGTGTTTGATCTTCATCAGTAAGTGCTTCAAGTCCTCTTCACATTCGGCAAGCAAGGTTGTGTCCTCTGTATAATGCAGATTGTTAATGAATCTTCCTCCAATCCTGATGCCACGTTCTTCATATATTCCAGCTTCTTCGATTATTTGTTCAGCATACAGATTGAATAGGTATGGTGAAAGAATACAACTCTGACACACAACTTTCCTGACTTGAAACCACTCAGTATCCCCTTGTTCTGTTTGAATGACTGCCTCTTGATCTGTGTACAGGTTCCTCACGACAACAATTAAGTGTTCTGGAATTCCCATTCTTCGCAAAGTTATCCATAATTTATTATGATCCACAGAGTTGAATGCCTTTGCATAGTCAATAAAACACAGGTAAACATCTTTCTGGTATTCTCTGCTTTCAGCCAGGATCCATCTGACATCAGCAATGATATCTCTGGTTCCACGTCCTCTTCTGAATCCGGCTTGAATTTCTGGCAGTTCCCTGTCAATATAGTGCTGCAGCCTCTTTTGAATGATCTTCAGCAAAATTTTACTTGCATGTGATATTGATATTGTTCAATAATTTCTGCATTCAGTTGGATCCCCTTTCTTGGGAATAGGCATAAATATGAATCTCTTCCAGTTGGTTGGCCAGGTAGCTGACTTCCAAATTTCTTGGCATAGACGAGTGAGCACTTCCAGTGTTGCATCCATTTGTTGAAACATCTTGATTGGTATTCTGTCTATTCCTGGAGCCTTGTTTTTTGGCAATGCCTTCAGTGCATATTGGACTTCTTCTTTCAGTACCATCAGTTCCTGATCACATGCTACCTCCTGAAATGTTTGAACGTCAACCAATTCTTTTTGGTATAATGACTCTGTGTATTCCTTCCACCTTCTTTTGATGCTTCCTGTGTCGTTTAATATTTTCCCCATACAATCCTTCAATATTGCAACTTGAGCCTTGAATTTTTTCTTCAGTTCTTTCAGCTTGAGAAATGCCGAGTGTGTGCTTACCTTTTTTCTACTTCCAGGTCTTTGCACATGTCATTATAATACTTTGTCTTCTCTAGCTGCCCTTTGAAATCTTCTGTTCAGCTCTTTTACTTCACCATTTCTTCCTTTCACTTCAGCTACTCTACGTTCAAGAGCAAGTTTCAGAGTCTCTTCTGGCATCCATTTTGGTCTTTTCTTTCTTTCCTGTCTTTTTAATGACCTCTTGCTTTCTTCATTATGATGTCCTGATGTCATTCCACAACTTATCTGATCTTCGGTCATTAGTGTTCAACGCATCAAGTCTGTTCTTGAGATGGTCTCTAAATTCAGGTGGGATATGCTCAAGGTCATACTTTGGCGGTCCTGGACTTGTTCAGTTTTCTTCAGTTTCAACTTGGCCTTGCGTATGAGCAATTGATGGTCTGTTTCACAGTCAGCCCCTGGCCTGACTGATGATATTGAGCTTTTCCATCGTCTCTTTCCACAGATGTAGTCAACTTGATTCCTGTGTATTCTGTCTGGAGATGTCCACGTGTATAGTTGCTGTTTATGTTGGTAAAAAGATATTTGCAGTGAAGAAGTTGTTGGTCTTGCAAAAGTCTATCATGCTATCTCCAGCATTGTTTCCGTCACCAAGGCCATATTTTCCAACTACCAATCCTTCTTCTTTGTCTCTGACTTTCGCATTCCAATCACTAGTAATTATCAGTGCATCCTGATTGCATGTTTGAACATGGAATGTACGAAGTATGAATCTAGGAAAACTGGAAATCATCAACAATGAAATGGAAGGTATAAACATCGATATCGTAGGCATTTGTGAGCTGAAATGGACTGGTACTGGCCATTTTGAATCAGATAATCATATGGTCTACTACGCCAGGAATGACACATTGAAGAGGAGTGGTGTTACATTTATCATCAAAAAGAACATTTCAAGATCTATCCTGAAATACAGTGCTGTCAGTGATAGGATAATACCCATAAGCCTACAAGGAAGACCAGTTAATACGACTATTATTCAAATTTATGCACCAACCACTAAGGCCAAAGATGAAGAAATTGAAAATTTTTACCAACTTCTGCAGTCTGAAATTAATCAAACATGCAATCAGGATGCATTAATAATTTCTGATAAATTACTGGTACAACCTGTAGGGCTGCATATACCATTCTTGGCACGGGGATGCTATTATCAGCTTCAATGTCATTTAATAATCTGTAGGACTTCTTATTATCTTTAATCTATGGAGAGGAAGAATTCTTGTTTACCCTAAGAGATAGTCCTGAGGAAATACAATACAATCTTCCTTGAACATTAAGTTAATCAGAGTAGAAACCCTGTGTCACCTTGTCACTAAATAGTTTTGGCAATTGCCAATCACCCATTGCCTAGGTTATCTACTTTATAACAATCAAATAAGAGTTCAGACACCTAGATTAGAGCACATACATGTCTTCAAAGGAAAAAAAAAAAAACCTTTACTGAGATACAATTCACATTCCATGCAATTAATCCTTTTAAAGTGTGCAATTCTGTGGTTTTTAATACACTCATAAGGTTGTGCACCCATTACCACTATCTAATTCCAGAATATTTTTACCCCTCCAGAGAGAAACTCCTTACGCATTAGCAGTCACTCCCACCCAATCCCAAACCCAGTCACGGATAACTACTGAACTACCTTCTGTCTCTATAGATTTCCCTATCATGGACATTTCATATAAAAAGAATCATGTATGATGTTTTCAAGGTTTATCTATGTTGTAAGCATATATCAGTACTTCATTCATTTTTATCACTGCGTAGTATTTAATAATATTTGGGTGGTGGCACTGTGGTTAAGCTTTCGGCTGCTAACTGAAAGGTCAGCAGTTTGAATCCACCAGCCACTCCTTAGGAACCCTGTGTGCAGTTCTACTCTGTCCTGTAGGGTTGCTATGAGTTGGAATCAACTCAACGGCAACGGGTTGGTAGTTTAGTTTAATATTCTATTGTACGGATATACTACATTTTGTTTAACCATTCATCAGTTGATGGACACTTGGATTGTTTTCACCTTTTGGCTATTGCGAATAGTGCTGTTATGAGCATTGGTGTACCAGGCTTTGTGTAGATGTATATTTTCATTTCTAGGAGCAGAACTGCTGGATCGTATGGTAACTCCAAATTTGACTTTTTGAAGAACCACCAAAAGCTATGGCACCATTTTACATTCCCACCAGCAAGATATGAAGGTTCCAATTTCTCTACATCGTTGCCAACACTTGTTATTATCTGATTTTTTGATTCTAGCCATCTTAGTGGGTGTGAAGTGACATCTCATTGTGGTTTTGATTTGCATTTCCCTGATGACTAAGGATGTTAAGCATCTTTTCATGTAGTTATTGGCGATTTTGATATCTTTTTTTTGAGAAATATCTATTCAAGTTCTTTTCCTTTTTTGTTTGTTTGTTTTCTTGAGTTGTAAGAGTTCTTTCTGTATTTTGTATACTAGACCCTTATCAGATATGTGATTTGCAAATATTTTTCCAATTATGTGGGTTGTCTTTTCACTTACTTCATCATGTTCTTTGATAATAAAAAAATCAATTTTGATGAAGTCCAATTTATCTGTTTTTTTCTTTTGCTGCTTGTGCTTTTAGTGTCATACATGGGTGAAACAATGTGCTCAAACATAGGAACAATTGTGAGGAAGTTGCAGGACTAGGCAACGTTTCATTCTGTTATCCATAAGTTCACTATGAGTCACAGCTTACTTGATGGCATCTAACAACAATAACAATGTTGCTTAACCCAAGGTCACAAAGATTTATCCTTTGTTTTCTTCTAAGAATTTTATAGTTTTAGCGCTTACATTTAGGCCAGTGATTCATCCTGAGTTTGTTTTTATGTATTGTGTGAGGTAGTGGGTCCAACTTTATTCTTTTACATGTGGTTATCCAGTTGTTCCAGCACCATTTGTTGAAGACTATTCTTTGTCCATTGAGTTGTCTTGGCATTCTTGTCTAAATCAATTGAATATAAATGTAAGGATTTATTTTTGCATTCTCAATTCTTTTCCTTTGATCTATATGCATACCCTTATGCCAGTACAGCACTCTTGATTACTATCGCTTTGAAGTAGGTTTTGAAATTGAGAACTGTGAATTCTACAACTTTGTTCTTCCTTTGAAGATTGTTTTGGCTATTCTTGGTTCCTTGTACTTCCATATGAATTTTAGGATCAGCTTATGAATTTCTGCAAAACAGAATTTTGATAGGGATTGTTTAAACTCTGTAGATCAATTTGAGGAGTATTGCCATCTTGACTATTATGTCTTGAGCAAGATATGTCTTCCATTTATTTAGGTCTTCTTTAATTTTTTCAGTGATGTTTTATGGTTTTCAATATACAGGTCTTGTACTTTTTTGTTAAATGTATTGCTTAGTATTTTACTCTTCGATACTATTGTAAATGGAATTGTATTCTTAATTTCGTTCTTGGGTTGTTCTTTATTAGTGTTTAGAAATATATTTGATTTTTATATGTTAATCTTATATCTTACAATCTTGCTGAACATACTTTTTAGTTATAATAGTTTTTTTTTGATGGATTCCTTATGATTTTCTATATACAAGACCATGTCAGCCACAAATAGAGATAGTTTTATCCCTTTCTTTCCATTCTGAATGCCTTTATTTCTTTTTCTTGCCAGTTGCCTTGGCTAGAACTTCTAGTACACTGTTGAATAGAAGTAATGAGAGTAGACATCCTTATCTTGTTCCTGATTTTAGGGGGAAAGCATTCAGTCATTCACCACTAAGTATGATGTTAGATATGTTTTTTTTTTTGGATACTCTTTATCAGGTTGAAGATACTCTCTTCTATTCCTAGATTGTTGAGTGTTTTTCAACATGAAGGGTATTAGATTTTATCAAATTCTTTTTCTGAATCTATTGAGATAGTCATGTGGTTTTTGTCCTTTATGTTATGAATATGGTGTGTTACATTGATTGATTTTCATGTTAAACCAAACTTGCATCCTGGGATAAATCCTACTTGGTCGTAGTATGGTATGTGTTTCTGTTTGTTTATGTTGCTGGGTTTAGTTTGAAGATTTTTGGGTCTGTATGGTCTAAAGTTTTCTTTCTTGTGATATCTTTGCTTGTCTCAGAAAAATTCTGGCTTCATAGAATAAATTGAGAAGGGTTACTTCCTCCTCTATTTTTTGGAGGAGTTTGTGAGAATTGGTGTGAATTCTTCTTTAAATGTTTGGTAGAATGTAACAAGTGAAGCCATCTGGGCTTGGGCTTTTCTCTGTAGGCAGTTTTTTGATTACTAATTCAGTCTCTTTGCTGGATATGTTACTGAACCTGGAAAGGTGGGTCCTTGTCCGGCGCGCTCAGACTTGCCAATTATCTGGACACCGGTCTTTGAGAAAGAGGAAGTATCTCTTTATTGCAATGTGCAGAGCAAGGGGGTGAGAGGAAGTTCCTCAGATCTGGCTCTCTGAGCTATGGGGAAGCAGGGCTTATATGTGATTTGGACAGCAAGATGGTGGCCACACAGGCGTACTGGGGAGGGAAAATTCTAGAAGGTGGCCAGGAAACAGGAGGTGACGTGGTTCTTGTCAGACCACTTGCTTAGGAATAGTGTCCAAGTGATGATTTTCCTTCTGATTCATTCCACCTATTGCTCCATCCTCTGATGAAGTCAGTTAGTGGTCACAGCTGGCCCTTCTGAGCCTGCGGGGTGGGCCAAATCTGGCTTGGGCTAGTTTAAGGACTAATGGAAATTTACTGGCATTCATAAAGTTAGGATACAAATAAGTCTATTCAGATCTTTTCTTTCTTCTTGTGTCAATTTTAATAGTTTGTATCTTTCTAGGAATTTGTCCATTTCATCTACATTATCTAATTTGTCAGCACACAATAATCCTTTTTATTTCTGTGAGGTCAGTATGTCCTTCATGCCTGATTTTAGTAATTTTGATCTTCTCCCTTTTTCTCTTGGGTCTGGCTAAAAATTTGTCAATTTTGTTAATCTTTTAAAAGAACCAACTTTTGGTTAACATGTGTATTTTTGACCACAAAAAAGAAAACCAGTTTTATTTACTGAGAAACAAGATTAAAAAGTCATAAGCTTGGCATGTTGAAGTTACACAGTCTGAGTTTCTAGAACTCAATTAGCTTTTTCTTTTCCTTTATGGCTTTGCAAATGATACGCCAGGCCTTGGAATACCTTTTCTACTAAATTTGCCTGGCTCGTTCTTATCTATCCTTCCAGACTAGGTTCAGGGATCATCCTTTCCTGGAAGCCCTCCCTGGCTGTCCGAGGTAGCCCTCCCATGTCCACTCAAGCACCCTATGCTTTCCTTTATTGTGTGGTCAAATTATCTCTTAGTATCTCCCCTTTTGAACTCTAAGCTCCTTATAGGAGGAACCATGACTTATAGTATGGTTTTCTTGCATATAGGAGGAGTTCAATAAAACTTAGTTCCTTTCCCTTCCCCATTCACCAAATATTACCAAGCACAAGGACTGCTAAGTGGTTTTTAGATACATATGATCTAGCTATGCAGATATAGATATACTTTTCTTTGGCAAGGAAAATATAAACCTAGATATCATTACTATTTTTGATGGTAAGTACAGGAAAGAATCAAGTTCTCCCACTATCGTTTTCTCTTTTCCCTCTCCCACAGTTTTTCCCCTACAGAAACAGCTTGTCATTCTAAATTAGGGTATTAAATCTTCTTTCCTTCCACAATTTATCACCCCCATTCTTGCTTCTCTGAAGCCTGATTCTGCCCTCTTCACTGATCACTATTGCCACCTGCCAAACCCAAGTCCTTGGTAAAAGCCTCCAGCTGATTTCTGTGTTCCTAATTTATTGAACAGTTACTGGCACAAGCCAGAGACTTCAGCTGGTTGGCACAACTATTTGACATCCTCTTCCTTTTCTCTTACTGATTCTATATCAGGTTCCCGGCAAATCTTTACTCAAGGTTTTAGTACCTCTTCTGTTCCCATTAGTTTTGGTAAAGTAGCCAACCTCCTAGTTGACCCCATCTCTTACTTTCTTGGAAAAAAATCAATGTTACCTTAAGTGAGTGTTCTCAGTTTCCCTCCTTTAACCTCAAAACCCTTTATCTTCTCCCTCTCTTTCTTTGTTTCTCTGGCTATCCCTTCTGTAGCCTTGATCCTTTCCTGTCTCCTTCAGAACTCAACTAACTCAATTAAGTTTTCTCACTTGTACTTCGAAAATATTTTTCTTGCCTTCAGTTTTCCCCTAGCCTGAAAAAATAACTTTCCTCAAAACTACCACCCTGTTTCATGCCTTTCTTTGACTCTCATGTTTCTTGAAAAGATTTTTGCAGCCCTTTAATAACCACAAAAAGATTAGTGTAATACCCTGTCCCAATTGACTATAGGAGATCCAGGATTTTTCATGGTTTCTCTTCCAAGGTGTTTCTTTAGCTCCCTAATGAATGTTTTACACATTTCACAAATCCATCTTGGATATTGCTTGTCACTTTAGGCAGCCACCTGGCACCAAACCATAGCCACACGATTCTGGACCTCTTTAATGACCCATGAGTTTGCTACCACACTACCCCTACTGTTTAAAGTATGGGCATTGGCCCATGCCTTAATTCCCCTAAGTTTAGCTAAGAAGAGGTTGTAGTGTTTGGCAAAGCCTTACTGAAGACTTGAGAATAAATGATCTGGATTTTATTGTAGAAAAGAAGAATCTTAAAACTGGGTAATAATAATAATATTAACCCTTCCAATGTTCTTTGGCAAAGCCCTTCCACAGGTGCCTCCCCTGGCCTGCTGCCATGTTTTAGAGGCTAACTTACCTCTTCACAATAGGTGTGCTCTGTCATATGTCTCCTTTACTCAGAGTCCAGGTATGCTATCCATAAAACACGTCCTACAAAGAAGGAAAATTTTAAAAAGCTGGAGCTTTCCTCCCAGTCTGCTTCCCAGCCACAGTCTACTGAAGTGCAGCTGCGCACATAATAGAATTTTAGATATAATTATACAAAACAGTTAATGTTTTCTGGAAGTTTTCTATTGCAAATTAAAATCTTGGCTTTACCTTTGTAGCCCAAAATGTCTATTGAAGTAGTTTTCCAAAAACAAGAATAAGCAGCTCCTAAAAGTTTAAAGAATTGAACTTCTAAAATTAGATGTTATTTTCAAGATTTTAAAGTTTCCAGAACCAGTTCTTAATCAACTCAAGACAAAGTTCGTGGGCTACCCCTACCCCAGCAGTCTTCCCAGCACATGGCCTGGCGAGGGGTTGTACCTACTCATCTGCTCATTCCCTCTTAGCCCCCTTGGTGTCTCAGATTCTGTTCCAAATATGGTAGTCCACATGGAAGGCCACTATTCCCCATGCCAATGCTTTCCAGTATGGATTCTCTATAATGGAGACCTACTAAAATGTTTCTTATGAAACCATCTCCAAAGATCTTTTGTGTGATCTTCCCAAAGTCTGGAAGGTCCTTGGCCTTTGTCTGAGGTTTATCATTCTTCTTGGGCAGGCATTGGTACCCTATATAATGGTATGGCTGATACTCTTGGTTGTAGTGTATGTTTATATATATAAATCACTAGTTCAAAGTGTCCTAATTTCCAGTGAAAGTATTTAATTAGACAGTTCTGATCTATGTATGATAGGGATGACTAATCAGTGGAAAGATCTGTCTGGAGCAGACAAGTAGAAGGTTAAGTTGTAGCTACCTAAACAATGTTAGGCGATCTTTGTGGATAGAAATACCCAGTTCATTTTAAAGTAGGCCAGAAAAATCGGAAGATTCTTATTACTTCAGAAACAATGTCTTACCTTTTCTTCTCCCTAACCTCCTCCCTTCCCCACCCTCCTCTTTCTCGCTCTGTCTGTCTCTTTTCCATATACTCTCAGCATGACTTCCTAAAGGTACAGATTAAATGGTTGGGGTTATTTGAAAAAAGTGTCTGAAGTTCTCCTCCCAGCCAGAAGGAATTGTACTATAAAGTGGAATAATTTGAAAGGGAGGAGTTTATCTTTTTCATGCACAATAAAAAGCTTTCAATTCTTTTAATAACTGAAAAGGCTTATACTTCTGTTAGAGTCTCTAAGAACTTGTAATAAAGTTCATATTGTAGTTGTAGTTTATTTCATGAACTGGGAGAATGCCAACTTCTTTAAAGAAGCTTCTGGCTTTCTCTGACACTTTTCCTCTCTTACAGAGAATACCGCATGCTGATGGCTGAGTAATGCAAATTAAGGTGGTAACATTTATAATATAATATAAAGGGAGAGGTTATAGCACAGACGTAGCCTTCCCGTACTTTTGAGGATGTTTTATCAATCAGCAATAATTGAGTTGGTGTTGTGTTTGTGGCACAGGGGAGTGGTGTGAGAATTTAGAACCAAAAATCACTTACCAGTTGTGTGACCTTAGGCAAGTTATTTGACCTCTAGGAACCTCAGATTCCTCTGGGGGCAAAGGGAGATAATGATACCTTCTTTGCTGGGCTCTTGTGAGCACTGTGTGAGAGACTATTTAGCACACAGTTAAATGGCACACAGTAGTCACTGTCTCAGACAGGGGTAATTTGATTATGAGGCACCAAATCCTACTCAAAATCATTGAAAGTAAAGAGGGATAATTCATGAAACCCAAGGGCAAGGAGGGCAGCCCACTCTCCAGAGGGAGCAAAGGGTCTGTTTCCCGCAAAGCAGCCTCTTTTTCCTGTGTTTCTGGGCCTGCCTGTTCTCTCATCGCTGCTACTCTCTGCGCTTCTGCTTCCTCTCTTTCTCCTTTTCAGACTGGCTTTCTCAGCTCCATTTCCACCTGGCCCAGGCATGACTACCACAGCTCTGATTCACATACTGTTCCTGTTTAAGAACCTAAAAGAGCTTAGCAAGAGACACTTAAATCTTTGTGGTCCACCTCCCTGCAATCACCTGTGTCCAGGGGGCTAGAGGCCTGTGGGCTGCTACCCTCTCAGCAGGCACAATGGGAGCAGACTGAGGGCATATAGGCAGGTTTTATAAGAAGATGGGGTGGGGTAAGGAGGAAATAATAGGCATTCCATAAAAGTGACTCAGGAAACTTTAACTTCATTCTTTCTTGAAAGTTACCTCCTATCCATAAATCCAACTTACTTATGTCAATTCTTTACCTTGACTTCTGTGTATCACTTAACTATAAACTTACCCCTGCTTCTCTAAACTTCTGTTTTAGCTTCCACAAAAGCACATGGTCCTGGTTCCCCTCCTACTTCTTTGATAGATTCTTCTCCAGCATCTTTTCTAACTCCTCATCCTCCTTCCCCTTAAAGACTGAACACTGAACACTTCTTAAGGCTGTACCTTCATGTCTACTCTCTTTTGCCCAGTTTCCTATCCCTTGATGAGCTTAACCTTAAAGAACCTGGAACACAATTGTTGCCTACTAAATGGCAATCCTTTTACTTTCTCCTTTTTTTTCTTACGTCTTTAATTTCCTAGTAATAGCTGTCTTTTCTTTGTAAAAAGCTTATTTCCAAGACTCTCTTCTTTAGGTTTCAAGACCTAGCAATATTTCCTATATATTATACAGTTTGTATTGTGGATTTTGTGCTAAATGTTGGTGTGTGTGTGACTCTCTGAAGTATATGTGGAATTTCTAGGAAAGTGACTACTGGGTGCTTAGCACCTTTTTAAAGGATGCTCTATTCTGCTCCCAAAGTCCGACAGGCAGTCGTTCCTGGATAAGCAAGAGTGTTTACCACTGTTTGAGAAATCTCTTCAGCTGTTGCCAGATAACTGCGTTAAGGAGTTATAATAATCTGCTCATTGGGTTGGATGTAGTTGTCTGAGATGAGAATAGCCTATAATAATCACTTTATGTTTATTCACCCCAAGGTTGGCAGGCAAGAACTAAAAAGTATGTGTGTGTGTGTGTGTTGGTTTTTGGAAACTAAGCACTACTGTGTCAACTTTACTTCCAGCTGAAGGTTAAGGAGAAAATTTGAAGTAGGGAAGTCAGAAAACTCTGCTCAGAAACCATTTCTTCCTTCCAGAACCAGTGAGGTAGAATAAATAGCCTTTTACAATATGCTGTAGAGTGTGGACCAGGGGGATCTGTAGTCCTCTGGAGTAGAAAAGACTGTAGTCTCATGTGAAGAAGAACTAGTTAGTATGACTTTGGAATAATAGAGCCAAAATGGGCAACAAAACCAGAAAGAAGTAAAGCCAATGAAGCATGGACCCTCAGCTGTGAGTACTATGGCTAATTTGTAGTCCTAAAAACTGCCATGGTCAATGAGAAAATGCAAACTTCCAGGGCTCAGAAAGCACACCACAGTGGATGGATACAGCTTCCTGCCTATCACATTAGAGAAGATTTTAGAAATGATCATAAGTTTGTGCCAGTAATGGTGCCAATGTTGGTAGGAATGTAAATAAAAGCAATCTTTCTGGAAAAGCATTTGGTCATATGTATCATAATTCTTAAATTAGTTCATTACTTTTGATCCACCAAGGAATCTTTCCTAAGGAACTTTCAATCATGGATTTTCACAGATCTGTACTAAGCCACATAACAGGGCAAAAAGGGGTTGATTTTGCCCACCACCAACAAATGTTGTGCTAAGTTTAAAGTCACTATGAACTTATGAACAAATGGATTTTCATTTTAGAACCAAACATATTTATAAGTAGAAGTACTTCTGTATGGAAAATGATTTTGATTTGTTTCTGCATATAATGTAAATATCTGTATTGGTATCTACTGGGGAGAAAACTCACCAAAATATAACCAGTGGTAGAATCGTAGTAGACATATATGTTTTTTGATACTCTTTTTTTTAAATTGTTGTACTTTAAGTGAAAGTTTACAATTCAAGTTAGTTTCTTATATGAAAATTTTATACATACATTGTTATGTGACCCTATCTGCTCTCCCTATACTGTGACAGCACACTCCTCTTTTCCACCCCTGATTTCCCGTGTCCATTCAACCAACTCCTGACCCTCTCTGACTTCTCATCTCACCTCCAAACAGGAGTTGCCCATTTAGTCTCATGTATCTACTTTATCTAAGAAGCACACTCTTCACGAGTATAATTTTATGTCCCATAGTCCAGTCTAATCTTTGTCTGAAGAGTTGGCCTTGGGGACGGTGTTAGTTCTGGGTTGATAGAGAGTCCGGGGTACGTGCTTTCTGGGGTTCCTCCAGTCTCAGTCAGACCGTTAAGTCTGGTCTTTTTACTAGAATTTGAGTTCTGCATCCCACTTTTCTCCTGCTCCATCAGGGACTCTCTGTGTGTTCCCTGTCAGGGCGGTCATTGGTGGTAGCCGGGCACCATCTAGTTCTTCTGGTCTCAGGCTGATGAAGTCTGGTTTATGTGGCCCTTTCTGTCTCTTGGGCTAATACTTTCCTTGTGACTTTGGTGTTCTTCATTCTCCTTCACTCCCGGTGGATTGGGACCAATTGATGCATCTTAGATGGCTGCTCGCTAGCTTTTAAGACCCCAGACGCCACTCACCAAAGTAGGATGCAGAACATTTTCCTAATAAACTTTGTTATGCCAGTTTACCTAGATGTCCCCTGAAACCATGGTCCCCAGACTTCCACCCCTGCTACTCGTACCCTCAAAGTGTGTGGTTGTATTCAGGAAATTTCTTAGCTTTGGTTTAGTCCAGTTGTGCTAACTTCCCCTGTAGTGTGTGCTGTCCTTCCCTTCACCTAAGATAATTCTTGTCCACTATCTAGTTAGTGAATAACCTCTCCCCTCCCTCCTCACCCTCATAAGCATCAAAGAATGTTTTCATCTGTGTTTAAACCTTTTCTTGAATTCTTACAATAGTGGTCTTATACAATATTTATCCTTTTGTGACTGACTAAATTCACTCAGCACAATGCCTTCCAGATTCCTCCATGTTATGTTCATGGATTCATCATTGTTCTTTATGGTTGCATAGTATTCCATTGTCATGGATTGAATTGTGTCCCCCAAAAATATATGTCAACTTCGCTGGGTTATGGTCTCCAGTATTGTATGATTGTGTAATCTGATGTGACTTCCTTATGTTTTGTAAACTCTATCACTATGATGAGGTTATATATGATCTCCTTATGTGTTGTAAGTTCTGTCACTGTGATGAGGTTATATTGATGAGTTTTACAAGATTAGATAGTGTCTTAATCCAATCTCTTTTGAGATATAAAAGACAGAAGCAAGCAGAGACACATGGGAACCTCACATCACCAAGAAAGCAGTGCCAGGAGCAGAGCACATCCTTTGGACCTGAGGTTCCTGCGCTGAGATGCTCCCAGACCAATGGAAGACTGATGCATCACAGAGACCTTCCTCCAGAGCCAATAGAGACAGAGGGCCTTCTGGAGCTGATGCCCTGAATTTGGACTTGAGCCTACTGTACTGTGAGAGAACAAACTTCTCTTTGTTAAAGCCATCCACTTGTGTTATTTCTGTTAGAGCAGCACTAGACGACTAAGACATCCATTGTGTGAATCCATTTGTCTATTGAAGGGCACCTAAGTTGTTTCCATCTTTTTGTCATTGTGAACAGTGCTGCAATGAACATGGGTGTGCATATATCTATTTGTGTGATCACTCTTGTTTCTCTAGGATATATTCCAAGGAGCGGGATTGCTGGATTGTATGGTTCTTTTATTTCTGGCTTTTTAAGGAAGCACCAAATCGATTTCCAAATTGGTTGTACCATTTTACATTCCCACCAACAGTGTATAAGTGTTCCAGTCTCTCCACAACCTCTGCAACATTTATTATTTTGTGTTTTTTGGATTAATGGTAGCCTTGTTGGGGTGAGATGGTATCTCATTGTAGTTTTGATTTGCATTTCTCTAATGGATAATGATCGTGAGCATTTCTTCATGTGTCTGTTAGCTGCCTTCTTTGGCAAAGTGCCTGTTCATATCCTTTGCCCATTTTTTAATAGGGTTATTTGTCGTTTTGTTTTTCAGATTTTGCAGTATCTTTTAGATTTTAGAGATTAGATGCTGATCGGATTTGTCATAGCCAAATTTTTTTTCCCAGTGTATAGGTTGTCTTTTTACTCTTTTGGTGAAGTCTTTTGATGAGCGTAAGTGTTTGACTTTTAGGAGCTCCCAAGTATCTAGTTTCTCTTCTGGCATTTGTGCATTGTTACTTATGGTTCGTATTCTGCTTATGCCATGTATTAGGGCTCCTAGCATTGTCCCTATTTTTTCTTCCATGATCTTTATTGTTTTCGATTTTATATTTAGGTCTTTGATCCACTTTGAGTTAGTTTTTGTGCATGGTGTGAGGTATGGGTCTTGT
>NW_004443961.1:15286051-15299725 GCF_000243295.1 Trichechus manatus latirostris
TTCTCTATTTCATTTAATTCTGCTCTAATTCTTACTATTTCCTTTTTTTCTGGCACCTGAGGTGTTCTTTTGCTGCTCTCTTTCTACTTGTTTGAGTTGTAGGGTTAATGTTTTGATTTTGGACCTTGCTTCTTTTTGGATGTGTGCATTTATTGCTATAAACTGACCTCTGAACACTGCTTTTGCTGTGTCCCAAAGGTTCTGGTAGGATGTGTTTTCGTTCTCATTTGATTCTAGAATCGTGGATAATTTTTATATTCTCCATCATACCTTTATTTATTTCTAAATTTTTTACAGTTAACATGTACAATTTTAGGTTTAGAATAAAATGAACAATAAAAATAATAGAGAAACATTGCATTGTGAATACAAAGTGCAGCACAAGAGGGAGGCTCCATAATTATGTGGCAAATGGAAATAGTCTTGCATGAACTAATGCAATGCATCAAGTAAAAAGACTTTTTTTTTTTTTTTACTGATCATGCAGAGGGTCAGTTCAAATACAGATGATACTGGGACAACTGGATCTCCACATACAAAAGAATGAAGTTGGACCTGTACCTTACATCGAATATGAAAATCCACTCAAAATGAATCAATGACCTAAATATAAGAACCAAAATCATAAGACTCTTAGAAGAAAACATAGGGGTAAAGCTTCAAGACCTTATTTTCGGCAATGCATTCTTAGATATGACACCAAAATCACAAGCAACAAAAGAAAAAACAGATAAATCGGACTTCATCAGAATAAAAAAAAAATTTGTACATCAAAGGACTTTCTCAGGAAAGAGAAAAGACAACCTACAGAATGGGAGAAAATATTTGGGAACCATATATCTGCTAAGGGTTTAATATATAGAATATATAAAGAGATCCTAGAACTCAGCAGTGAAAAGACAAACAACCTAATTTAAAAATTGGCAAAGAACTTGAAGAGACATTTCTCCAAAGAGATGTACATGTAGCCAATAAGCACATAAAAAGATACTCAATGTCATTAGTCATCAGGGAAATGCAAATTGAAACCACAATGAGATAGCACTTCACACCCACTAGAATGGCTAATAACAGAAAAATGGAAAATTACAAGTGTTAGCTAGGGTGTGGAGAAATTGAAACCCCTCATGCATTGCTGGTGGGAATGTAAAATGATGCAGCCACTGTGGAAAATAGCTTGGTGGTTCCACAAAAAGTGAAACACAGAATTACCATATGACCTAGAAATTCCACTTCTAGGTATATACTCAAGAGACTTGAAAGCATGGACTCAAACAGATATTAGTACAGCAATGTTCATTTCAGCATTATTCACAATAGCCAAAAGACAGAAACACCCCAAGTGTCTATCAATAGAAGAATGGATAAACAAAATGTGTTATATCCATACAATGCAATATTAGTAATATATAAGAGAAATGAAGTTCTGATATATGCTACAACATGGATGAACCTTAAAAATATTACATTGAGTAAAATAAATCAGACATAAAATGACAAATGTTGTATGATCCCACTTATATGAAATATCTAGAATAGGCAAATACACAGAGACCAAAGTTTATTAGTGGTTACCAGAGGCT
The DNA here is from genome assembly GCF_000243295.1 of Trichechus manatus latirostris. NCBI lineage: Eukaryota > Metazoa > Chordata > Mammalia > Sirenia > Trichechidae > Trichechus > Trichechus manatus. The sequence goes on from NW_004443961.1 coordinate 15,287,635, forward strand.
GGGGCAAACCACTTAATCTCTCCGAGTCCTAATATTCTCATTTGTAAAATGAGAATAACAGTAGGGTATTTTTGGAAATTATATGAGATAATCTGAATAATGCATTTTGCACAGAACCTGGCTACCAGGGGTATTGAGTTTCTCTTTGAGGTGATGAAAAGCTTTTGGAATGGAGAGTGTAGTACAACATGTTGTTTTTGTTAGGTGCCGTCGAGTCTGTTCCTACTCATAGCGACCCTATAGGACAGAGTAGAACTGCCCCATAGGGTTTCCAAGGAGTGGCTAGTGGATTTGAACTGCCAACCTTTTGGTTAGCAGCCAAGCTCTTAACCACTATGCCACTAGGGCTCCAGTACAACATAGTAAGTAAGTGTAATTAATGTCACTGAATTGTATGCTTAGAAATGATTTAAATGAAAAAAATTTTATTATATATTTTTTATCACAATAAAATTTTAGAAAACAAAACAATAGCAGCAAAAGTAAAAGCTCTGCATCTTTGAAACTCTCCTAAGGTGAATACAGAAGGAATCTAAGGAACTCAGATGCTGGAGATGCTGGAGACACATCTACTAGTGGCAGAAGACAGTAGTCAGTGAGGATGATGAAATACAAGGTAGAAAGGACTGTCATTTATTGAACATGTACTATGATTTGGGGACTAGGCACTTTGCATAATTCTCTTGTTTGAGTCTCACAACAACTCTAGGAGGTAGGTATTAGCATCACCACTTTACAGATGGGGAAACTGAAAGACAGCTCATAAATGACAGATCTATCATTAAACCCTGATCTCTCTCTAAAATCTATCTTGCTCTTAAGGAAAGATGCTCTCAATGCAAAAGACGTCCAAGGTGAGGACTGATGATCTGCTTCCAATGAATAGTAGGTAGAATAATTCATAAAGTTCTTATTGAATAAGAGCTGATGGTTAAATGCAAGTACACTTATGACTCTCATTCTGTGATATGTTAAATGTGGGTAAGCTATCTGGCAGTTCTGCTGTAATGCTGCTTTAATTTTCCTCTAATAAATTCCTTTTCTTCCTAAGTCCCAAGTAAAAGATGCATTCTCAGGTGTTAGCACAACGGATGATTTAGATTACTCCCTTCCACTTAGCTGCTGTTGTTGCTAGGTGCCGTCCAGTCAGTCCCAACTCATAGCGACCCTATTTGCAACAGAACGAAACACTGCCCAGTCCTGCACCATCCTCAAAATTGTTGCTATGTTTGAGCCCATTCTTGCAGCCATTGTGTCAGTCCATCTCATTGAGCGTCTTCCTCTCTTTCCCTGACACTCTGCTTTACCAAGCATGGTGTCCTTCTTTTAGTCTACAAGACATAAATGACAGTAGCACTGTTAACAAGGACAGTCCCTCATTTTGGTGTGTCCTGGTAGCCAGCTTATGTGCAAAATACGTTATTCAGGTTATCTCATATAGTTTCAAAAATACCCTATTATGTTCCCATTTTACAGAGGAGGATATTAAGACTCAGATTAAGTGACTTGCCTGAATTAGGCAGTGAAGGAATTGCAGATTCTCTTTGACTCCACAGCCTTTTATATACTGGAAAAGACTGACAATTAAGGAAGAAAGTAGTTATAATGTAATAGATGGAATAACTGACCATCCAAAAATTATAATTCAATACTTATTTAAAAGAGAGAAAAATAATGAGTCCTCTAGCCTCTGCCAGACCCAGCTGGATCCTTGGAAGTTTTTGATAGCATCCATCAAGAAGTGGCCAGACTATTTCTTGTTTTGTGTGTAGTTGTTGATGAAGTCAGATAGACTGGTTAATCAGTGGGGAATTTCAAGGCATTCTTTTTCTTTGCATTATTGGCTAGTTGTAAACTCTGTACTTGGTTGAAAGACACTACAGCACCAAGTGATGAACAAGAAGGGATAACTTAGTAAAGGAATGAAAGCAGAATTTTCAGAAACTGCTGATGTGTAGGAAATGAAAGGGGCTGATAATAGCAGTTAATGATTGTGAAATCAAGGCCTCTTTGCTGTGAGTCTTAAAACCAGTTCTAAAACAGAAGAAGATTAAAATACATATTGATCTGCTGATGGGCAAAAGGTAACGTTTAAAAGCAAGGAATTGACCAATATGTATTACATTAATTAAACCCTTCTCTGCAATGTGAATAAACACAGGCTGGTAACCAGTATCTGTGAGTTCCTGAATTGATCCTGCGTTGAGTACACTTCAAAGATCAAGACCATGTCGGTCTGCAATCACCTTCAGAAAGGCTGTCTTGCTGCAGAGGGATGCCATAAGACACTTGAAGTTCTCATGTGCAACTGATCCCCTTACTTAACTTTCGTAATGCAGCAGTTGTAATAGCACAAGGCTTTGACATGCAAAGCCTTCCTGGAGTTATGCACTCATTAAAATCTACCATGCTCTCGTGAAGTCCAAGAAACTCTAATGGGAAGGATTTTACATTAAAAGGGCAACAAGAACCCAGATTGTCCTCTCGTTGTTTGCCTGGCACCCTCTTGAGAAGCTGTGACCATCTTATTGAATTTTAGGCATAGCACTCTGTAAAAGGACCTTGAAGAACTTTCCTATCATCTTATACTTAGGTGAATATTTGCATTCTGTTGTTTGATTTGTGTTTTCACATATAAATGATTAACACAGGTTCTGTAAGGATCCTAAGGCACTGAGGAGCGTAGTAATTAAGAAATACTGTGGGAATTTAGAGTGTAGTAAAAGTGGCATTTCACATCAGTGGGGAAAGATGGATCATTTAATACATGGTATTAGAGTTACTGGAAGCCATTTGGAAAAAAATAAAACTAGATCACTTATGCTGAAATGAACTCCAGAAAATAAAAGATTTAGATACTAAAAAAAAAATAAAATTATGAATGTACTAGAAATTTATACAGGTGATTTTCTTTTTATAATTTGGCATGGAGAAGGCCTTTCTAGGCAAGACTCCAAACCCCAAATTCATAACAGAAAGTACTGATAAATTTGACTCCATATAAATTTTAAAATACAAAAAGCACAAGCAATGCCAAAAGATAAACAACAAACCGAAGAAAAATATTTGTAATCCGCATATCAGAAAATGAGCTAATTTTTGTAACATTTAAAGAACTCTTTAAAATCTGCATGAAAAAGATAAACATGCCAATAAAAAATGGACGAGGACATAGAGTATCCGTTCCCAGAAAAATAAATATAAGGAGATTCACTGCAGCTTTGTTTATAAAAGCCAAATCCTGGAAATAAATGTTCTTCAATGGCATGACTTGTTAACTAAATTATGATAACAGCTGTTAAAGAGAATGAGGTAGGTTTACATATATTGATATGGAAAGATGTTCATATGTCCAAAATGATAATTTTAAGTTTAAAAAAAAACCCCAGCAGGTTGCATAACATTGTTTACTGTAATCCCATTTATATTACTATAATCCCATTTGTATGTAAAAATATATATCAATCTGGAAGGATATACAATTAACTAGATTAAGGGTTAACTCTTGGGATTGGGACTAGATTATAAAAGGATAGTTTTAGTTCTGTATTGCTTGAGTTCTACAGTGTATTATTTTTATAATAATTTAAAACACTGCTTAAATAAATATGAAGGCAAATTATAGCAAGGCTCAAACCAGATAATGAAAATGTAACATAAGAACAGGTATGATACATTGAGAAAGACTTATCAACAGGGTTTAGTATTATATTGATAGAGGGCAAGGGGATTGTCCACTTGTGTCCTGGATCGCATTTTCTTTTACCATCTATGTCAGTTTGGGTCCTCTGGGAAGCAGACACTGAGACAGAGTAAGGGGTACAAGAGTTGATTGAAGAATAATGCCTGGGAAGGACAAGAGGCGGAAGCAGAATTGGGAGGAAAAGCCTTCAGACTGTGGCACTGCTCAGACACCTATGAAAGGTGAAGAAAGGAAGCAAGATTGGGCAGAGAGAGACTCAAACCACAGTGCAGATCAAATCTCAGCCACCTCAACGTGAGATGGGACCCTCGCCATGCTCAGCAACTGGCTGGGGCCTGCCCAGAGGAGTATGTCTTGGCTCCCACCCGACTGTGGATCCCAAAGATGCTGCAATGGCTACTGTCAGTTAACTACACTCTAAGTGCTTTTTTGAAGGGAGATCCAAGTGGTCCACCTTGACTGCCCGAGTCCAGACCCACTTAACACATTAAGGGAGAGTCTCTTATAGGGTTCCAGTGGACCTCTGTCTGTGAGGAGAAATTTAGGAGAGGGAGGTCAGTAGGACAAACTAGAGTCCCTGTCTCTGCATTCAGGCTCAGGGCTGCAAATGGTGCTGGTCCTCTCTCCACTATCCATTTAAAATTCCCTTTGTCCCTCAGCTATCACCTCTTCTGGTCTCGGTGGCTTACCTGCTAGTGTTACCCAAATCCTCATTCCTGAGGGACCTGAGTTTCAGATGACCATACCCTTCTCAGGGCCTTGTCTATTTACAATCAAAACTGGGCAAGGAAGTTCCAAGAGGTGCCCAAGTGGATCACCTGAGTTCCACATATATTCCTCCCCTGGCATATGTGTTCCCACTGTGTAACAGAATTTCTACCTCCCTTTGCTGATCAGCAGCAATTACTCCTGCCAAGATTGTGACTCCTCTTCTTGCCTGCTGGTCCCTGGACACAAGGAATTCAAAGTACTCAGACAGTAGCCATAGCTTGTAGTTTAATAGGATCCTGGCTGTGAACTTTGGCAAGAGTATGCCTCCTTTGGGGATCGGTACCTCTAACCCTGCAGTACCTTTAACTCATTCCCTGTGTGGGAATGGGATGCCCAAAGTACCATCATTGGCATGATGATAAGTGGGGCCACTCTTGCTTTACCCCTTGGTAATGATCCAGGGAGAGAGTTTCATCAAAGGAGTGATGTTTCCAGAAAGTGAAGGACTAGGATCTAGACCACAGTAAGGGACTTAGTTTCAACAAAGAACGAAATTTTAGAGGCTCATAAGCTATTAAGTCATCCTCTCTAAAGTTCAGGCCAATGGGATACAGAAGGAACTAGTGGCAAATGAGGATAACAAATTACCTTTGTTAATGATAAAGCTGATTGGAACATGTGGCCTATACCCAAAATGGGACTTCATTCTCCTCCTCTGAAACAGAAATCACTCCCAAGTCGTAGACTTTGCAACTGGGGATCTGTCAAGCTCCTACCACAGAAGGGAAAGTCCTGCTAGGGGGAGTGAACTATGACACAGAGAGCTGAGAAACGACCTTGAGCCTCTAGAAGATATGGAGGCAGGCAGGAGAGAGAGAATGAAACAGACAGAAAGACAGACCGACAGACAGGCATAGGAGAACAGGGACAGAGGAAGAGACGGATACATAGAGACAGAGAGGCTCAGAGAGAAACAGACGTGGTTGTGAGGCCCCCTGTTTCACCAGTTAGAGAAGTCACTTTTCTTCCCATGGGGAAGAGCAAGTGAAGAGGTTGTAAGGAAGTACTAGAAGCCCCACACTCAGACCTCACATTGCAGTGGAGCAAAACTCCTTACCCGCTGCAAAACTCTTCATCTGCCATAATAGGAGAGAAAGAAAAGCAGACACTGATCTGATGGGCCTATAGTGTGGCAACTTTGTATTTCTCATTCCCCAAGCCCAGGTGTGCAAAAGATACAGCTGTTTTTCTGAAACTGAACTAAAGTTCTATTTTGAGCCCTATTTTAACAGAGAAACAGAACTAGTAAGATCTCTATGTCGTCTGTCTATCTATCAGTCTATCTAGATTTATTTTAAGGTATTGGCTCACATGATTGTGGGGGTTGACAACTCCAAAATCCATAGGTCAGTTGACAGGCTGGCAACTCTGGCAGTCTTATATCAGAAATTGGTAGGCCAGGCGGTGGGCAGGAAATTCTGGCAGGTTGCCTATTTAATCTTGAGGCAGACTCCTTCTCCCTCAGGAAACCTCCATTTTTGCTCTTAAGGCCTTTACCGCCATTATCAACTTTACTTAAAGTTAACTGATACAAATACTTTCATAGCAACATCTAGACTAGTGCTTGACTGAAGAACTGGGCACCATAGCCTAGCCATGTTGACACATGAAATTAACCATCACAAGGTATAAACTTGATCTGTCATTCAAGGTCTTCTGCCATCCCAGAGTTCTGCCTAACATCCAAAGGGCCTCACATGGAGCATGGTGGGGTACCTGCAACTCAGGCCTCACGCCCCATGCTGGGACATCCTTGTCTTCCCCTTGAGCCCTCTCCAGCACTGCCAGCCTTGATGAGGGTCTGCACTGTAAAACATCCTTCTATTGCTTCCACAGCCATTGTTCTTCCACCCCTCAATCTGGGCAATCCCTGCAGCCATGTTCTATTCTATTGCTCCTCCACTCACTTCTCCTTCTTTATAGGGCTTCCCACTCCCCTCCTGGACTGAGACACAGTTCTCTGCTCTCGAATCCCAGAACTTATCTGAGGTGGCTAATCATGCTGTCTAGACCGTGAGACTCAGTTTGGTAGCAGGGGCTCAGGGCTGCTTCTCAGGTACGCATGAATAACTAAGATCTCTTCTCCCCTACCGACTCTTCTCCTCCATCCACCCTATGAGATTTTTATGTAATCTTTGAGGTAAGCTAGCTAGGATCTGTAACTATTCTGCCAAAAGCTATTATTTATGGCATAAGCATAATGCCCTTGGTCCTTCAGGACTTTAAGCAAGTGTTTCTTAATGGGTATGCTATTGGCTTTTGGGGCAGGGCAATTCTTCACTGCGTGGGAGTCAGATCACATGTCCTGCCGGCCCACTCATCCCCCATGATTTGAAATCCAAAACATGCACACACATTTCCATATGTTCTCTGGCTAAGATCTCTGAAATTCAGAAAGTCTGCAAACCCACAGCCAAAAGTCTTTTCTCTGGAGATTATTGTCTATAAAATAAGTTTCAAAAACAAGGGATTGACTTTTTTACTTGCCTTGGTTTTGCTACAATGACCCTCCTTGAGGCAATGCCTGTCTTCTGGCTTGCCTAAATGAGATGGGTGTCTATGCTGAGGAAGTGTGGGTGAACAACACATTTTTTAATACTTCCAAATTCATGTTTGGTACTTTCCATGTTCCAATAAAGTTGAAGTGAAAGCCATCAGCAGTCTGAGGAAGGGAAAGTGAGGGTGGAGATTAAGGAGAGGAAAGACTTTGTGGAATAGTCATCCCAGAGAGTGGGTAAGAATGCTTCTGAGATGGAGTCAGTCAGCTCTGCTGTATAATTTTTCTTCAACAGTTCTCAAGTGAAGGCATAAAGATGGTTGAGTTCATTCTGGAATGGAGTTTTTTTCCAGATACAAGGGTAAAAGGAGAGAACAGAAAGGGAATTGAGAGTTTGTGAGGAGGTGATTATAATGATGGGCCATAGCACCTGGGCTGGACAAGGATTGATAACCTCCCTCCCTCTATATATTTTAAGGCTAGAAAGCTAGATAGCTGCCATCAAATAACTCCAACTCGTGAGGACCTTATGTACAATAGAATGAAACATCTGGTCCCGCATCATCCTAATGATCACCAACATGTTCAAGTCCATCGTTGTGGCTATTGTGCCAATCCATCACACTGGGGGTTTCTTTCACCCTCACTGGCCCTCTATTTCACCAAATACCATGTACTCCTCCAGCAACTAATCCCTTCTAATGATGCATCTAAAGCAAGTGAGTCAGACAATCTCTTGTGATCCTAAGGTTTTCATTAGCTCATTTTTGACAGTAGATCACCAGGCCATTCTTCTCTTCTACTGAGTCTGGAAGCCCTGCTAAAACTCTTCCACTATGGGTAACCATGCTGGTATTCAAAACACTGGTGGCATAGCTTCCAGCATCACAGCAACATGCAAACCACCACAGTACAAAAAACTGACAGATGGGAGGTGGATTTTAAGGGTAACTTCCTTCTAAGACTGGCTCAAGTTTACTCCAGTCTTAAAAATATACTTTCTAAACCCTACCCACAGCTACCAATCTATCTCTTGCCTCTCCTTTACAGCTGAACTTCTTAAACAGGAGACCAATGGTCTCCCTTTCCTCATTCTTTACCACTCAACCGACTTCAAAATGCTTTAGTCACTCCCTGTACAGTCTCATAAAAGTCACCAGTGACTTCTAGGTCACTAAGTCCAATGGAATTTTAGGGACAATTTTAGTGTTACCTCATTTGATCTCTTAAGAGGACTTGGCACTTTTGAACATTTACTCTTTCACGGAACACTTTTTCCTCTTTGGCTCCTGTGACATAAACACTCTCTTAGTTTTTCTTCCTACTTCAGTGAGTTTCTCTTCATTTGCTTCATTCTTGGCGCATCCTTTTCTGCTTCACTTTTTCAGTCAGGATTGGATTTGGATGCATTTAACAGAAAACGAAAAATAACAGTACCTTAAATAAGGAGAGTAATTGTCTCACAAACAATGGATGTCCAAATGTAGGCTACCCAAGGATTCAGTATCTATCTTTCTGTTTCAGTATCCTAGCTTCTTCAAGGTCACCTCCTGGTCACCTCATGGTCCGAAATGGAAGCCATCACATCCACATGCCAGAAGGCAGCAAAAGGAAGAGAGAGAGGCCAAAAATGTTGCTCCTCCTAGGTGAGTCAGTAAAGAAGCTTCTTGTAAGCCCCATACAACCCATTGGTTTACATTCCATTAGCTTTCTAGCTGTAACAGAGGTGGAAAACAGTGTCTTTTCACTGAACAAGTCAGGACCCTATTACTAAAGAAGGGAGAATGGAAGACAAGCAGGCTGTACCTTGGGTGTTCCTTAGGGTGTCGTCCTAAAACCTTCTTTTCTTCTCATTCTATATTCTTTTTAGGCAAGCTCACCCATGTCCATGGCTTTCAATACCATGAGATACTGCTGATTACGAACCCATCTTTGTCAGTACTCCATGCTCCCTTGACCAGAGCTTTTTTTGATGGACTGTTGACCTTGGAATCCTGAATGAACCCTATACCGTGAGATTGCCCAGGCAGGTCCACATTTGTGTGCCTGTCACCTAGGATGGAGCCAGGGCTCAGGAAATAATGTCTGAATAAGAATAATGCCAGGGATAGGGAGGCTGAAGACACATGGACAGGAAAAAGGCAGAGGGAGCCATGTTTTTATGAGACAGCTTCTGTGTTGGGGGTCTGGGAGCACTGAGGGGGAGTGAGAGGGCTAAGCTGCTGGCTTCCATTTCTTTCACTGGTTCAGGGAGAGACACTTACCTGGCTCTAGGCCCTTGCTGCTTCTTGTTCATTCCCTGGTGAAACATTTTCATGTCTATCCCTGAAAAACCTGGCTGCCCAGGAGTATCTTGCAAGCAATCTGGGTATTCAAAATATTCAGTCCAAGAGGTTTTTTATTTTATTGAGCATTATAGAATTATAATGTAAAGTTTGGGTACTGAGAACTATGCAAATAAAATCAACAGAAAGAGGATGAAGGCTACGCTGTGGAGGAGCTCGAGGGGTGGAGGGGAAGGCAGGAACCTCCTCCTTCCACAAAGCACACACACACACTCAGGCAGGGAACATGCAGTTTCCACTCTATTTAATACAACAATTTCTTGTTTAAATTTCTACCCTATGATGGGTATTCAGTTAAGGCACTGGGGACGTAGGGCTATAAATTACTCAGAGTAGGAAATAGCTCTATTTTGTCTGAATTTTAATAATGAGGAACTGAGGAGGATCAATTCTTGTTTTGGAATAAAAAGAACATTATTTATTTTTAACAGAGTTGCCACCATTCAATTCACCTGTAATGCGTGTTTTAGATCTAGGAGATTATTACCATTAACTGTCTACTTTCAAGATTTATTTTTTTTCTCAAATTTATTTTTATAGCAGCTCAAGTAAAATATGTTTTGTTAAAAATTAGTTCCATTTCCATTCCAAGTAATATTGGACTAAATAACTCAGAAGTTTATCTGGATTAAAAAAAAAAATGAATGCATGTCACTTATACTCACATCATTCTTGTTAAAGGCATTTGGGTGTTCTCAATTTTCTACCAATTTGACTATTGATGTATGTAGTTGCCTTTCTGCTTTGGTAGGACAATATTAGAACTACTAAGTGATTCTCATTTACTTACCAGGAAGAACCATAAGGGAAATGATCAAAAAGCTTAAAAATAGCACATCCAAGATAAGAACATATTTGCTTGAAGCCCACATTGGAAATAAGGCATAACTCTTTATTTAAAAAAAAAAAAAACCTATGAGTATTTCTAACTGAAGAATCAAGAATAGAGCTAAGTAGAAGCAATTGTGATACACCAACTTCAGTGAAAGGGTTCCCTGAGTGTGTACCCCAATACTTGATGCCCTCTTTGATGTCCAGAAGTAGTGATAGGAGGGCGAGAATCTGTAGTTTCAAAGTGGGCAGAAGTTTCCTTTTTAACTAACTAGTAGTAGATACTGACTTCCCACCTGAGGGTGGACTGCTCTTTTTGCTGGGGGAAGGAGATTTTTATGAGCTATTTACTTGTGCAAAGTTAAAGCAAGATCTTTTTCTGGGACAGAACATTTAAGATAAAAAGGACCTAAATTGCTCTCCATAATAATATAAAATATCCTCCTTGCCATGAGCAGAGTTACATCTTTGCAAAGTTATAATGATGGTGACTTGGGGGAAGAAAAGATTTTCTTTTGTCTCAGGCAAAAGGAGAGTGAGGGACCTGGACTGGTCAAGGGTATGCTTATCTGGAGGAGGTCTGCCTAGCCTGGCACTAGGGGGATATATCCAGGAGATGTCATGTGGAAGGAAGGGTATGGTGGGTAGAACCTAGGGCAGTGATACCCAGTATCCAACAGTGTGTCTTCAGTAAACTTGTGCTAGAGGTTACTGCGTAGTCTTAGTTATCCTCTGGGAATTAGGGATGAGTCTTGTGTCTATGCCTGCGGACTAGCAACCCAGGGAGAGTGACAGCAGTTTTCAAAGGCAAAATGGACAGACATGGTGGCTGGTCATTTCTTGTGCTTCCCTGGTGTGTGTCTTCTGATAGCCTGGTGATATCATCTGCAAACTCCCACTTGCTCTTTTCTGTTCCCAGCTGCAGCCCTCATTAGTGTTGAATTGATTTCTGGGGCTGCATCACTCGGTCAATGGCAGCCCCCCAAACCCCCACTGAGAGGTAAAAGGCTGCAGTCCCAGTGGGGCACTCCTGCTTACTGTAAACCCATCCAGACTGCCTACTGTTTGTTTGCACACAGCCCTCACCTCCCCAGCTCTCTTCCCAAGGGCCTGGCTCCACAGTAAACATTTTAGCAAAGTGCATTTTGTAGGGTGAAATATGAGCTCCAGAGGGATACTTTGTAGGTAAGGGAAAGTGGAGCACCCCAGTTCTCCTACATGTAGCTCCTCATACTGGCTGTTTAAGGGTGAATGCTTGGATTTTCCCTGAGCATGGAACTCTATTTCTAAATTCACCTGTTATCTGGAGATCAGCAGGATTAGTTTCACTGTCAAATGAGACAGAAAAAGCTCCATTAGATTATTTACTCCTTGTATGGTACATTTCATCCAAGTATTTTAAAGCCTTTTCCAATACTGATTAATTTTACCTCTCCTTCCCCCAACAGCTTATCAGTGACTCGTGGCCGTCAAGTCGATTCTGACTCATGGTGACCGCGTATGTTACACAGTAGAACTGCTCCATAGGATTTTCTTGGCTGTAATCTTTATGGAAGCAGATCACCAGGTCTTTCTTTCACGGGCCACGGGGTAGGTTCAAACCACCAATTTTGGGATTAGTAGTTGAGTGCAAACCCTTTGTGCCACCCAGGTTATCAGCTTGGAAGCTGAATAAGATGTGCCATTGAATCCAGAAAATTGTTCTTCTAGAGGATTCTCTGTGACACTTACACATTTTCCCATTGCTGCTTTTCTAACTTCTCCAATTTCTCATTTTCTGTGTGCCCAGGAAATATGAAGGAGACGTTGTCTTATGCAATCATTTTATTTTTATATTTTTTTTAAGTTTTTTTTTTATTGTACTTTAGGTGAAGGTTTATAGAACAAATAGTTTCTCATTAAACAGTCAGTACACATATTGTTTTATGACATTGGTTAACAACC
>NW_004443961.1:15299825-15301396 GCF_000243295.1 Trichechus manatus latirostris
ACCATTTCAAAAATTTCTACATGCACAATTCAGTGACATCGATTACATTCTTCCAGTTGTGCTGCTATTCTCACTTTAGATGAAGGTTTACAGAAAAAAATAGTTCCTCATTAAACAGTTAGTACACATGTTGCCGTATGACAATGGTTAACAACTCCACTACATGTCAACACTGTCTTTACTCAACCTTAGATTCCCTATCACCAGCTTTCCTGTCCCCTTCTGCCTTCTAGTCCTTGTCCCTGGATTGCTGTGCCTCATTAGTCCTGTTTTGTTTTATGCGGCTGTCCGATCCCCGGCTGAAAGGTGAACCTCAGAAGTGACTTCACCACTGAGCTAAAAGGGTGTCTGGGGGCCATACTCTTGGGGTTTCTCCTGTCTCTTTCAGACCAGTAAATCTGGTGTGTGTGTTAGAATTTTGTTGTACATCCTCCTCCAGCTCTGTCCAGAACCCTCTGTTGTGATCCCAGTCAGAGCAGTCAGTGGTGGCAGCCGGGCACCATCTAGCTGTATTGGACTCAGTCTGGTGAAGGCCTTGGTAGTTGTGGTCCATTCAATCTTTTCCTTGTATCCTGTTCTCTTCATTCTCTCTTGCTCCTGAAGGAGTGAGACCAGTGGAGTATCTTAGATGGCTGCTCACAGGCTTTTAAACCCCAGACGCTACTCACCAAGGTAAAATGTAAAACATTGTCTTTATAAACTGTGTTATGCCAATTGAGCTAGATGTTCCCTGAGACCATGGTCCCCACAGCCCTCTGCCCAGCAATTCAGTCCCTTGGAGTTTGGATGTGTCTATGGAGCTTCCATGACCTTTCCTTGCACAAGTTGTTCTGGTTTCCCCAGTATTGTGTACTGTCTCACCCTTCACCAAAGATACCACTTATCTATTGTCTATTTAGTATTCCCCCCCCACTCCTCCCATCCCTCGTAACCAACAAAGATTGTTACTTTTTGTGTGTAAACTTTTTCATGAATTTTTACAATAGAGGTCTCATACAATATTTGTCCTTTTGTGATTGGCTTATTTCACTCAGCATAATGTCCTCCAGTTTCATCCACGTTATGAGATCCTTCACAGATTCATCATTGTTCTTTATCATTGCATTTGTTTTTGTAGGTTTTGTTTTTACTGAGACTTTATGTTTTTCCTCTTTATTTTGATGAGTATATTTGTTAACTTTCTTTGTGGTTACCGTGAAATTTACCCATATCTTTCTAAGTTTGAAGCAGTCTGTTATTACTTGGTATCACCTTGCCTTCCTCTCCATTAGAAGGTTCTATACCTACACTGTTTATTCCCTCTTTTATTGTTCTGATGTTGTTGTCATTTACGGATTAACTGCTCTGATTCCATGTTGTATTTCTTTTGGTTTTGGATAGTGCTTGAGAGTTCATTTCCTAGATTGGTATCTGGCTGGTACGATCCTGTGTCCTAGATTCAGCCTGTGAGCTGAAGATGTTTGTTCTCAGATCAAAGGACTCCCTTTAATAATTCTTGTAAGTTTGGTTTGACTTTTACATATTCCCTTAATTTCTGTTTATCTGGAAATGTCCTAATTTCACCATCCTAT
>NW_004443961.1:15301866-15314385 GCF_000243295.1 Trichechus manatus latirostris
TCCTTCTCCAATTAGCAGGGTCAGTCGCTCAGATATGGTACAGCAGGGCAGGTCTAGCTGAAGAATCATCTGATTTTTGAAAGAGAGGAACTCTGATCTCAGGTGTTAAATCCTTTAATTACAGAGTTAGAAGGAGACTTAGAAATCATGGGGTCCCATCACCCTCAACACAGATATTATTCAGGAGACACCGAAAAGGTATGCAACTTACTCAAGATCATACAGTGAAGTAATGTCAGCGCCAGGACTAGAACTCTAGATGTGGGAATTTGGGAGGTTTTTGTTCTTTAACAATAACTAACAGATGCAGAAATTATGTCAGAGCTTCTGAACATGGTGAACATGCAGTATGAACATTTAAATGGTAAAATATGAAGGTATTAGTAAACCTTTAAATTAGGTGATTGATTAGAAGACCCTCTCATCCCTCCCCTATACAATATCTGTCTGTCTATCTATTTATCTGTCTATTGAAAAAACAACCTATTGCTGTTGAATTGATTCCTATTCACAGAGACTCCATGTGTTATAGAATAGAACTGCTCACCATAGAGTTTCCTTGGCTGTAATCTTTATGGAAGAGATCCATGGTGCCACTGGGTGGGTTTGAACCACCACCCTTTAGGTTAATGGCCAATTGCAGACAACTTGTGCTACCCAGGGACCTATGAGGAAAACAACACTCTAGGAATTAATTTACTAAGGTAATTAGGAGGGTGGTGATATGGGCAGAGCACCACCTATCTGTCAGTTTGTCATACTGTGGTGGCTTGCGTGTTACTGTGATGCTGGAAGTTATACCACCGGTATTTCAAATACCAGCAAGGTCACCCATGGTAGACAGGTTTCAGCGGAGCTTCCTGAGTAAGGCAGAATAGGAAGAAGGACCTGGCAGCCTCCTTCTGAAAAAAATGGCCAGTGAAAACCTCATGAATAGCAGCAGAACATTGTCTGATATAGTGCTGGAAGATGAGCCTCTCAGGTTGGAAAGCAGTCAAAGTACGACTAGGGAAGAGCTGCCTCCTCAAAGTAGAGTCCGCCTTAATGATGTGGATGGAGTCAAGCTTTCAGGACCTTCATCTGCTGATGTGGCATGACTCAAAATGAGAAGAAACAGCTGGAAACATCCTTCAATAATTGGAACATGAAATGTACAAAGTATGAATCCAGGAAAATTGGAAATCATCAAAAATGAAATGGAATGCATAAAGATTGGTATCCTAGGCATTAGTGAGCTAACACGGACTGTTATAGGCCATTTTGAATCAGACAATCATATGGTCTAAAATGCTGGGAATGACAAATTAAAGAGGAATGGCATTGCATTCATCGTCAAAAAGGACATTTCAAGATCTATCTTGAATTAAAATGCTGTCAGTGATAGGAGAATATCCAAATGCCTACAAGGAAAACCAGTTAATACAACTATTATTCAAATTTATCAACTAACCACTAATGCTAAAGATGAAGAAATTAAAGATTTTTATCAACTTCTGCAGCCGGAAATTTATCAAACATGCAATCAAGATGCATTGATAATTACTGGTGATTGGAACGCAAAAGTTGAAAACAAAGAAGACACGACTGATAGTTGGAAAATATGGTGATAGAAATGAGGCTGGAGATCGCATGGTAGAATTTTGCTAGACCAACGACTTCTTCACTGCAAATACCTGTTTTCAACAGCATAAATGGCAACCATACACGTGAACCTTGCCAGATGGAACACACAGGAATCAAATCGACTACATCTGGGGAAAGAGACTATGCAGAAGCTTACTATCATCAGAGTAAGGCCGGGGACTGACTGCAGAATAGACCATCAGTTGCTCATATGCAAGCTCGACTTGAAGCTGAAGAAAATTAAAACAAGTCCACCAGAGCTAAAGTACAACCTTGAGTATATCCCACCTGAATTTAGAGACCATCTCAAGAATAGATTTTATACATTCAGCACTAATGACCGAAGACCAGACAAGGTGTGGGATGGCACTAAGGACATTATACATGAAGAAAACAAAGGGTCATTAAAAAGACAGGAAAGAAAGAAAAGACCAAAATGGATGTCAGAAGAGACTCGGACACTTGCTCTTGAATGGCAAGTAGCTAAAGCAAAAGGAAGAAATGATGAAGTAAAAGAGCTGAACGGGATTTCACAGGGCGGCTCGAGAAGACTAAGTAAAGTATTATAAAGCAATGCGCAAAGACCTGGAGTTTGAAAACCAAAAGGGAAGAACATGCTCAGCATTTCTCAAGCTGAAAGAACTGAAGAAAAAATTCAAGCCTCAAGTTGCAATATTGAAGAATTCTACGGGGAAAATATTAAACGACACAGGAAGCATCAAAAGAAGATGGAAGGAATGCAGAATCACTGTACCAAAAAGAATTGCTCAATGTTCAGTCATTTCAGGACGTAGCATATAATCAAGAATCAATGATACTGGAGGAAGAAATCCAAGCTGCACTGAAGACATTGGCAAAAAACAAGGCTCCAGGAATTGATGGAATACCAACTGAGTTGTTTCAACAAACAGATGCAACACCAGATGTACTCACTCTCTATGCCAAGAAATTTGGAAGACAGCTACCTGGACAACCGACTAGAAGAGATCCATATTTGTGCCTATTTCAAAGATAGATGATCCAACAGAATGCGGAAGTTATCAAACAATATTATTAATATTACACACAAGTGAAATTTTGCTGAAGATCATTCAAAAGCAACTGCAGCAGTACGTCGACAGGGTACTGCCAGAGATTAAGGCCGGATTCAAAAGAGGACGTGGAACGAAGGATATCATTGCTGATGTCTGATGGATCTTGGCTGAAAGCAGAGAATTACAGAAAGATGTTTACCTGTGTTTTATTGACTCTACAAAGGCATTTGACTGTGTGAATCATAACAAATTACGGATAACACTGTGAAGAATGGGAATTCTAGAACACTTAATCGTGCTCATGTGAAACCTGTACAAGGACCAAGCGGCAGTCATTTGAACAGAACAAAGGGATACTGTGTGGTTTAAAATCAAGAAAGATTTGTGTCAGTGTTGTATCCTTTCACCATACTTATTCACTCTGTATGCTGAGCAAATAATCTGAGAAATTGGACTCTGTGAAGAAGAATGTGGCATCAGGATTGGAGGAAGACTTGTTAACAACCTTCAATATGCAGATGACACAACCTAGTTTGCTGAATGTGAAGAGGACTTGAAGCACTTACTGATGAAGATCAAACACCACAGCCTTCAGTATGGATTACACCTCAACATAAAGAAGACAGAAATCCTCACAATTGGACCAATAAGCAACATCATGATAAATGGAGAAAAGATTGAAGCTGTCAAGATTTCATTTTACTTGGATCTACAATCAACAGCCATGGAAGCAGCAATCAAGAAATCGAAAGATGCATTGCATTGGGCAAATCTGCTTCAAAAGACCTCTTTAAAGTTTTGAAAAGCAAAGATGTCCCCTTGAATACTAAGGTGTGCCTGACCCAAGCCATGGTACTTTCAATTGCTTCACATGTGTGGGAGAGCTGGACAGTGAATAAGAAAGACTGAAGAAGAATTGATGCCTTTGAATTATGGTGTTGGTAAAGAAGATTAAATGTACAATGGAATGTCAGAAGAATGAACAAATCTGTCTTGGAAGAAGTACAGCCAGAATGCTCATTAGAAGTGAGGATGGCGAGACTTTGCCTCACTTTGGACATATTACCAGGAGGGATCAGTCCCTGGAGAAGAACATCATGCTTGGTGAAGTAGAGGGTCATCGAAAAAGAGGAAGATCTTCAATGAGATGGATTGACACAGTGGCTGCAACAATGGGCTCAAATATAACAAAGATTGTGAGAATAGCACAGGACTGGGCATTGTTTCATTCTGTTGTACATAGGATCGCTATGAGTGAGAACTAACTTGACGGCACCTAATAACAACAACAATAGAAAAAATTGAGCTGGGCAGCCCAAGGTTGAGGGTGCTATCTGGTTTTCTTCAGAAGAAAGAGGCTCTGCATTTAATGGTCTCAAGTCATCTGGCTATCGATCAATAAGCTCTTTCAGAAGTGCAGGGATCACATCTCAGGCTCTTTTGGAAATGGGACAAAATATGCCACGTGATTATCCAACTCCCTTTGCTCTGATGACACACTCTTCCGTCAACTATCTGTTTCCTACCTTGGTGCTCCAGACAACTGGATCCTGGGAAGGTTGATCCCTCAAGAGTAGCCATGACCCTTTGAGTCACTAGAAAGTTCTGTCTTCTGTTATAAATTCATACACTGGCTTTCTGTTTTATACAGCAATATATTATAAGTTTGGTAACTAAGAATCAGCCAATTATTTCTGGATGAGCCAATCATCATCTTTAGACCAAAGACCAGAGATTGGGCCATGGTGATGTCTCTTCTCAACTCTCTCTGTCTCCTCCCACATAATGTGCTGTAACTCTGAGAGGTCCAACTAGGGAGCCTCCTTATCTCATTATATATTGCTAAAATCATGCATTAGAATAAGTACATTTTAGCATGGAAAAAAACAGGAGAAGATAAAATTTGGAGTGACATAGGGAGAGTGGTTATGTCAGGTTCATGCATATAGTAGGTGAATAAGGAGATGAAAATCCCCAAGCGGTTTGGTAAGTCATGAGGGAATAGGAAGTCAAAGGATATCTATGGACATAAATGAATGTAGAATTTGAAGGTCCCATGTCTTGCTCATTCATTTATGTCCATACTCTTAACCACTGTACCACTAGGGCTCCAAATATATATATATGTAGACATTTATATCAAGGAAATGGCTCATGCATTTGTAGAGACTGGGATGTCAGGATAGAGGCTTCTCCTGATTTACGTAGACACAGGGCCTGGAAAACCCAAGATCGGCAGGTCAGAGAGCAGGGCTCTTGCTCACAGACTGTGAAGATCAACGAATCTCAAGATCAACAGGCAAGACAGCAAGTAAGCTTCTACCTCAAGTCCCAAGAACCGGAGGTCAGACGAACAGGAATAAGCTGCAGGATCCAGAGCGAGCAAAAGCCAATGAGTCTTGCCAGAAAGTCCGCTTATATATTTGATGCAGGCCACACACCCAAGGAAAATCCCTTTTGACTGATTGGCTACTCACAGCAGATCCCATCACGGAGGTGATCACGTTATATCAGATCTCATCATGGAAGTGATCACATCATCATACGACTGCCAAACTACATCATTACTGCCAAACCACTGAGAATCGTGGCCCAGCCAAGTTGACACACAACCTTAACGATCACACTGGGTCATCTTCTAATTCTGTGTTTAATGTTTTGAAGAACTGCCAAACTGTTTTCCACAGTAATTGTATCATTTTGCATTCCCACCTGCAATGGATAAGGGTTCCAATTTCTTTGCATCCTTGCCAACACTTGTTATTCTCTGTCTGATAATAGTGGATGTGAAGTGGTATCTCACTGTAGTTTGGATTTGCATTTTCCTAATGACTGTGGAGCAGTGGTTAAGTGCTTGGCTGTAACCAAAACATCAGTAGTTCGAACTTACCAGCTGCACCAAGGGAGAAAGATGTGGCAGTCTGCTTCCATAAAGATTTACAGCCTTGGAAACCCTAAGGGGCAGTTCTACTCTGTCCTATAGGGTCGCTATGAGTTGAAATAGACTCAGTGGCACACAACACACACAATGACTAATGACCTTGATCATCTTTTCATGTGTTTATTGTGAAATGCCTTAACCTTTATCCATATTTAGAAGAAGAGGCAGTGAGGAGAGCAGAAGACTTAGGGAAAGGATCATAGACAGAATCTGGGCTTCAAATATGGATGGGTAAGTGGGATTGTAGGATTCCTGTGAAACAATGGTGGAAGTGAAGTTAGTCAGAGGAGTCACCACATGGGGTTTTAAAACAGGAATACAGGTCTGGTATCTAGAGGAAGCCCTCACAAGGAGAGTCAATGGCTTTTAAAAGCAACAGGCAAAGAAAACAATTTTAACAAAGACACTGAGGAACAGCTGCAGGAAAACGGTCTGGGAAGCAGTAATGGAAGCTGCAGTCTGAAGAGTAGTAACAATATGAAAAATGCTGTGTTTTAAATTTTTTGCAGTGTAATTCTTTTAGAGATGAAGCTTTAATAATGCCCATGAACTTACATTATTCAGAATTTTTTTTTGAAGAATGACAGGCAAAATGGTCTTCTCTGTTGTTAGGCATGACAACAGAGCCCAATTATGCAGTTTCTTTTAATAAGAGTGTAGAATGTGCACACTTTTCTGAGGCAGGGCCAGCAGCCACTGTCACCTTTCCTGTGTCACAAAAGGAGACATTCATTCATTCCTCCATCTGTCCACACACTCATTCAGCATCATTTGCTGAACTTCTTTGCACTAGGACTGGTTAAGCGCAGGGAATAGAATGCTAAAAATAAGATACAGTCTTTACTCTCCTATAGTTTTTTGAAGAGACAGATAAACAGGAAATTACAATAGACTGTGAAAAGTGTGGCTGAAACTCAGGTGTTCCCCTTCTTTGAGAGGGTTCTCCACGCCCATCTAGAATCATGCCCAATCAGGTTGTTTCAGTCCCTTATCTTCTCCAGGATCTCCACAGCTGCTGACCCCCTCACTGACCCTGGGACACCCTGGTGACTCAGAGCTTTCTCCCTAAGGGCCAGTGTCCACACAGGCTGCTCTGCAGTAGGAAGTCCTCTCCTGAAGGTTGGGCAAACACAGGAGGGAATTAAATTCTAGCTAACTGGGACTTTCCTTTGCACTTCCCAAAGAAGGCCATTCCAGACTGAAGACTTCCCCTGAGGGTATCTCACTCTCCTGCCTCCTGCTGTCTGATTTGCCTCCATGCCCACAAACATCCATGAAGGTGGCCCGTCATTTTAATTCTGGAAGGATCTTATTCTTGGTGTGGAGGTTTTACAGGGACATGTCTAACTATGGTTCTTCTACTCCTTGTGCTGGAAACTCGATATACTCATTTAACAGGTAGACTCATGAAGCTGTTGTTCTTGCATTATTTCTCTGATTAGTCGGAGGTTGGCCCTCTTGGATTAGCAAATCTGGGTCTCTCATCTTCTCTGTTATAGTGACTTAGATCTTCTTAACTACTTGCTCTACTTTTTGGAATATTTCATTGACTTTATTTCCAAATTTTCTATTGAAATTTTGTTATTATAACACTCTTATTTTTTGTTTCACAGAATTCTTTCTGGATTGCTGCTTGTTCTTTTGTAATAGCAACATGTTCTTATTTCAGGGATACATTTATTTTTCTCCAATCTCTTGCAGAATACTAATGAGAGTAATTTCTGTTTACTAAATTATCTCCGGTTCCTCTGGGGTCACTGTGTGTGTGTGTGTGAGTGTATCTTTCTCTTACTTATTCATGTTTTGGAATTTCCTCAAGGATCTGGTGTTTCTTCCATCTGCTCATGGACAATGGTGGGATCAAAGTGTTGATGGTGGGATGGAGAGTGGGATGATGGTGGGATGAGCAGGCAAAGGGCCAGCCAGCATAATGGGAACCTTTAAATGCTTGAATGTGTAGGTTTCAGCCCTGGGGTCCCAGCCATCACACAAGCTGCCATAGCTCTCATCAGGCTTTAAGGCTGTTTGAGTGCTTGAAGTTCTCAAGCTAAAGTCTGACACCTTCATTTTCCAACAGTTTTGGAACATCTTCACCAGTCAGATATGCCAGCAATAAAATTTACTGTCTTCTTTCACAAACCTATTTTCCTCCCTGGGCTTCCTATTTCTTTTTTCTTTTTATTTTATTGTACTTTAGATGAAGGTTTACAGAACGAACTAGCTTCTCATTAAACAGTTGGTACACATATTGTTTTATAACATTGGTTAACAACTCCACGACATGTCAACACTCTCCCTTCTCGACCTTGGGTTTCCCATCACCGGCTTTCCTGTCCCCTCTTGCCTTCTAGTCCTTGCCCCTGGACTGGTGTGCCCCTTTAGTCTCGTTTTGTTTTATGGGCCTGTCTAATCTTTGTATGAAGGGTGAACTTCAGGAGTGACTTCATTACTGAGCTAAAAGGGTACCCGGGGGCCATACTCTCGGGGTTTCTCAAGTCTCTGTCAGGCCAGTAAGGCTGGTCTTTTTTTGTGAGTTAGAATTATGTTCTAAATTTTTCTCTGTCTCTGTCTGGGACCTTCTATTGTGATCCCAGTCAGAGCAGTCAGTGGTGGTAGCCAGGCACCATCTAGTTGTACTGGACGCAGTCTGGTGGAGGCCATGGTAGTTGTGGTCTATTAGTCCTTTGGAGTAATCTTCCCTTTGTATTTTGTTTTCTTCATTGCTCCTGAAGGGGTGAGACCAGTGGAGAATCTTAGATGGCTGCTCACAGGCTTTTAAGACCACAGCTGCTCCTCACCAAGGTAGAATGTAAAACATTTTCTTTATAAACTGTGTTATGCCAATTGAGCTAAATGTTCCCTGAGACCATGGTCCCCACAGCCCTCAGCCCAGCCATTCAGTCCCTCAGGGAGTTTGGATGTGTCTGTGGAGCTTCCATGACCTTTCCTTGTACAAGTTGTGCTGGCTTCCCCAGTACTATGTACTGTCTTACCCATCACCAAAGTTACCACTTATGTATTGTCTATTTAGTGTTTTTCCATCCCACTCCTCCCTCCCTCCCTTGTAACCATCAAAGATTGTTTCCTTTTGTGTGTAAACTTTTTCATGAGTTTTTATAGTAGTGGTCTCATACAGTATTTGTCCTTTTGTGATTGACTTATTTCACTCAGCATAATGCCCTCCAGATTCACCCATGTTATGAGATGCTTCACAGATTCATCATTGTTCTTTAACGTTGCATAGTACTCCATTGTGTGTATGTACCATAGTTTGTTTATCCATTCATCTGTTGGTGGGCATCTAGATTGTTTCCATCTTTTTGCTATTGTGAACAATGCTGCAATGAACATGGGTGTGCATATGTCTATTTGTGTGGTGACTCTTATTTCTCCAGGATATAGTCCTAGGAGTGGGATCGCTGGATCATATGATATTTCTGTTTCTAGCTTCCTAAGGAAGTGCCATATTGTTTTCCAAAATGGTTGTATCATTTTGTATTCCCACCAGCAGTTAATAAGAGTTCCAATCTCCCTGCATGAGCTTCACATTTCTGATAATAGCTCCACTATCTTCCCAGTCTTAAAAACCACAGAATAATATCTGATCTGATATTATTCTCCTCATGTTGTCTCCTCTAAAGCCCTTGAAGGTACTCCCTGTCTTTGTCCATTGTCCCTCTTCCCACTGCAGCTTCTCCAGTTCGGGTCATTATTATTTATTTATTCCCTGGACATTTGCAACCATTTCCCTCTAGGTTCCAACCTCTTATCTCTCCTACTCTCAGCTGCCAGATTAATATTCCCAAAGGATAGATCTCATCACATCTTTCTCCTATTCAAAATTCTTTCCTGGATCTGTTCTACTTACTCATTGAGGTCCAACTCCTTACTCTGGTATTCAAGGGTCCAACCTGCTTCTCCTTCCACATTGCCTACAGAGGCAGAGCCTGTGACCTGGGCTCTGGGGTCAGACAAAGGTGTCCGGGTCCTGGCTTTACAAATGATTTGCCTTCTCTGAGCCCATAGATTTCTCAGCTTTAACTTTGGGATTATAAAAGTACCTACTTCATGAAATATTGTGAAAACTTAATGAGAGGGCAACAGGGGCAACATGGCACTCTAGACAGAAGCACCATGCCGTCCCTCCACATCAAAGATCCAAAAAACTAAGCCAAACAGAGAAAATGCCAGTCCTGAAACTCTAAGCATCAAATGAGGAGATAAAGAACTCAGCCAAGCACCAAATGGAATAAGAAACTGACAGAGAACAGACAGTGAGGAGAGATACATGCAGAGGTCCCCTCTCCACTAATGCAGCACGGATCTGCCATCTTGGACTCCTATCGGAGATCATTGAACAGGGGCTACAGGAAAGCAGCTTCAAGGGGCTTCCAGCGGGAGACAGAACAACTGGTAACCAGCCATATACGCTTTCCCACCCCCCACCCTTCTTCACCCCCACTAGGCCTCCTCTGCTTCCTGCGGCCACAGTCTTTTGGTTGGGAAGCACTGGCTTCACCCCAGTGCTGCTTGGATTCCACCCACCCACACTGGCTGGCTCCCTGAGTGCCATTTATTGGCTGCTGGTGTTGCTTTTTTCTGCTTCTTTTGATTTCTTCCATACCTCTCACCACCTCCCTCTCCTTTCTCTCAAATACCTGTCTCCATGCGCCATCTTTGCTTCTTCCTGAGAGGCTGTGAAGTGCCACTTGAGTGTGGGACTGCTTCCTGGCCTGTGCTGCCACAACTAGTGGGATGCCGGGGCTTTTGTTTGTTTGTTTGTTTTGAATTGTTTCTTTGTTTCCTTTTTCTTTTCTTGAATTGGGAGCCCATTCTAGCCCAGCAGTACTGCATGACTTGGGACCTACCCCCTCACTTTGTGCAGACCCGCAGAGGGATCCCTGAGAGCATTTCTTTTTTCTTGTTTTTTGGGGGGTTATCTTGTTTTTTTAATTTGTTTGTTTTGTTTTCTTTTCTCTCTTTTTCCCTTTTTGTCTTTCTTCATTACTCAGTTTCTCATATAGTTTATATAGTTTCTCTATACTTACCTTCTCTTCCTGTCTCTTAAATACCTGGCACTGAGTGACACCTCTATCCCTTTTGCCAGGCTGTACTTCACAGCCTGGGAGCAACTTCCCCAGACCTTGCAGCCACACCGGTGGGATCCCTGGGGACTTTTCTTTTCCTTTTTCTTTCTAATTTTTATTTACTCATTTTTTCTTTTCTTTTTCTTCTTCTCCTTCGTGTTTTTCTCCATGTCTCAGTCTCTCATCTCTCCACTCCAATAGCAAGCTCCCCTAGCACTCTTTTTTGTTTGTATGTTTTTGGCCCCGTTCCTCTCTCCTCTCTCTCCTCTTTCCCATATTCATCTTAGCTCCACACATTATAACCTTCCCCCTCCATCCTGCCTACCTGCACCATGTGCGGAACATCACACCCCCAACCAACACAGGCACGGCCTACCAGAACCTGCCCTGCACTGATAACTGGCCCGCCCTGTTGGCCCTGGTACATGCCACAAACAACTCATCCCAGCAACTCCTCTTCAGCTAGACCTGCCCTGCTATACCATATCTGAGCAACTAACCCTGCCAATTGGAAAACGAGGTGAAAAGTATCATGCCCACAGACGAGCAAACAACAAAGAACACATAGCCCGCCTGCTCAGACATAACCAAATAAAACAAAAAAGCAGGACAAAACAACTCTACAATCAATAAACGAGGAAAATAACTACCAAACTCCCCGAAGACAGCAGACAATATCAAAACATTTACAAAAACAGGACAGGATGGTTCTAGTACATGTCCAAAATAAAACACCAGATGACTTTCCAGTGGAAGAAAAGGCACTAGAACTACCTGATAGGGAATTCAGATCTCTGATATTCAGAGCTATCCAAGAGTTGAAGCAAAAAGCAGACAAAAATGAAGAAAAAATAGACAAATTCATGGAAAAGGCAGAAAAATTCATGGAAAATAAGGACAAAAAAATGGAATTATTCAGGAAAATAATGCAGGAACAAAATGCCAAAGTAAACTCACAACTAGAAATTATACAAAAACAACAATTAGAAATCCAAAAGATAAACAACAAGATTTCAGAAACGGACAGTGTCATAGAAAGGCTGAGGAGCAGGTTTGAAACAGTGGAGGACAGGATCAGCAGAATTGAAGACAAACACTTGGATACAACTCTTTTTGAGGAAAAATCAGAAAAAAGAACGAAGAAAAATGAAGAGACCCTGAGAATTCTGTGGGACACAATCAAAAGCAAAAATGTGCGAGTGATTGGAGTTTCAGAACACGGGGAGAAAACAGAAAACACAGACAGGATCATTGAAGAATTGCTGACAGAAAAATTCCCCAATATCATGAAAGAAAGATGAAAAGCTGGCCATCCAAGAAGCTCAATGAACCCCAGATAGGATAGACCCCAAAAGAAAATCACCAAGGCATATCATAATCACACTCGAAAAAACAAAGACAAACAAAGAATCCTGAGAGCAGCTCAAGAAAAACAAATAGTCACATACAGAGGAGAAACAATAAGACTAAGCGCGGATTATTTGGCAGAAACCATGCAGGCACGAAGGCAATGGGATGACATATATAAAACCTTAAAAGAAAAAAACTGCCAGCCAAGAATAATATATCCTGCAAAACTCTCGTTCACATAGGATGGCGAAATTAGGACATTTCCAGATAAATAGAAATTAAGGGAATATGTAAAAACGAAACCAAACTTACAAGAATTATTAAAGGGAGTCCTTCGATCTGAAAACAAACAACATCAGCTCACAGGCAGAATCTAGGACACAGGATCGTACCAGTCAGATACCAATCTAGGAAATGAACTCTCAAGGACTATCCAAAACCAAAAGAAATACAACAGGGAATCAGAGCAGTTAATCTGTAAATG
>NW_004443961.1:15316796-15318253 GCF_000243295.1 Trichechus manatus latirostris
GGATGTAAAAGACCTATACAAAGAATACTACAAAACACTACTGGAAGAAACCCAAAGGGAACTACATAAATGGAAAAATATACCATGCTCATGGATAGGTAGACTCAACATTGTGAAAATGACAGTTCTACCCAAAGCAATTTACAAATACAATGCAATCCTAATCCAAATACCAACAACATTGTTCAAACAGATGGAAAAACTAATCATGAACTTTATATGGAAAGGGAAGAAGCCCAGAATGAGTACAGCACTGTTGAAGAAGAAGAATAAAGTAGGAGGACTCGCACTACCCGACCTCAGAATCTACTATACAGCTATGGTAGTCAAAACAGTCATGACAGATGCATTGACCAATGGAACAGAATTGAGAACCCAGATGTAAACCCATCCACCTACCATCACCTGATCCTCAACAACGGCCCAAAGTCCATCAAATGGGGAAAAGGCAGTCTTTTTAACAGAAGGTGCTGGCAAAACTGGATGTCCGTCTGCAAAAAAATGAAACAGGACCCACACCTTACACCATATACAAAAACTAATTCAAAGTGGATCAAAGACCTAAATGTAAAGCCAAAAACTGTAAAGTTCATAGAAGAAAAAATAGGATCAATGCTAAAGGCCCTAAACATGGCATTAACAGGATACAAACCATAACCAACAACACACAAACACCAGAAGATAAGCTAGATAACTGGGATCTTCTAAAAATCAAACACTTAAGCTCATCAAAAGACTTCACCAAAATAGTAAAAAGAGAACCTACAGAGTGGGAAAACATTTTTGGACATTACAAAGTCAGACAAAGTTCTAATCTCTATAATCTACAAGAAAATCCAACACCTCTACAACAAAAGACAAATAATCCTATTAAAAAATAGGCAAAGGAAATGAACAGACACTTCACCAAAGAAGACAGTCAAGCGGCCAACAGATGCATGAGGAAATGCTCAGGATCACTAGCCATTAGAGAAATGCTAATTAAAACCACAATGAGATACCCTCTCACCCCGGCATTACTGGCACGAATCAAAAACACTAGAAATAAAAAATGTTGGAGAGGCTGCAGGGAGATCAGAACTCTTATGCACTGCTGGTGGGAATGCAAAATGATACAACCATTTTGGAAAATGGTATGGTGCATCCTTAGAAAGCTAGAAATAGAAATACCATACAATTCAGCAATCCCACTCCTAGGAATATATCCCAGAGAAATAAGAGCCATCACATGAATAGACATATGCCCACCCATGTTCATTGCAGCATTGTTCACAATAGCAAAAAGATGGAAACAATCTAGACGTCCACCAACAGATGAATGGATAAACAAACTATGGTACATACACACAATGGAGTAATGCTACGATAAAGAACAATGATGAATCTGTGAAGCATCTCATAACATGGATGAAACTGGAGAACATTATGCTGAGTGAAATAAGTCAATCACAAAAGGA
>NW_004443961.1:15318991-15321190 GCF_000243295.1 Trichechus manatus latirostris
GAGAAACCCCGAGAGTATGGCCCCCGGGTACCCTTTTAGCTCAGTAATGAAGTCACTCCCGAGTTTCACTGTTCAGCCAAAGATTAGACAGCCCCATAAAACAAAATGAGACTAATGGGGCACAACAGTCAAGGGACAAGGACTAGAAGGCAGGAGGGGACAGGAAAGCTGGTAATAGGAAACCCAAGGTTGAGAAGAGACAGTGTTGACATGTCGTGGAGTATTAACCATTGTCATAAAACAATACGTGTACTAACTGTTTAATGAGAAACTATTTGTTCTGTAAACCTTCATCTAAAGTACAAGAAATAGATAAATAAAAAATAAGTTGGCAAAAAAAAAAAAAAAAATGAGATACTGCTGCAAAACAAGTAGCCCTGGGCCTGGCACATAATAAGTACTCTTTAAAAGCTTCCAGACTAAGACAAACTAGGAAGAAAGCTCTGGTGATCTGCTTCCAAAAATCGGCCAATGAAACACCTATGCATCCCAATGGAACATAGTCTGATCCCCAACCAATCATGGGGATGGCACGTGACTAGGCAGTGTTTTGTTCCGTTGGGCATGGGGTTGCCATGAGTAGGGGCTAACTTGACTGAAGCTAACAACAAAAATAAAAGTTGTACTTATGGTTACCACTATTGCTATTATTGTTTGCCTCTAATATCTTTCAGTCAAATTGGTCTCCTCCCGGTTCCCTGAGTACAGCGCAAACGTTTCCACCTTTGTGCTTTGGCTCATGCTGTTTCTCTGCCTAGAGTGCTCTTCCTCTTCTCTCAACACTGTCAAATCATGAGTGTTTTTCAGGGACCAGTTCTGTTGTCACCTCCTCCGTGAAGTCTTCTAAGTCCCTTTCTAGATAGACGTCTCTTCCCCAGAACACCTGAAGCATCACAATTGTGCACAACTCCCTGCCTATGGCAGTTCACATGTTCATCTCTTTTCCTCTTCGTCTTCCTTCAGGAGAATTCTTCTTTGTGCTTTCCCACTGCCTCACTCAGAGCGGGTGCTCAGTAAATGCTTTGTGAATGAATGAAAGGAAGGGAGGAAGGAAGACTGAATGGATGGAGTAATGGCCAGATTTGCTCCAAATTACCAGGAGATGCCGACACTACACAAGGGGAGCGTGTAGGGGACTAGTGCAAACTCCCCCCACAAGAGAGCTCAGCTCCCGAAATGCTTTCTGACATGAATGAAGTTGGTGCGCTACATCTGCAGCCTGCTTCACACAGCTAGCATCAGACTCTTGGTGTTGCTTACTTGGCTTAGTCTTGGCTGTCACATTAAGAAACAGCGTATGTTGCTGGTGTCTGTTGGATTTCCCTAATAAGGAAAACAGGTTGCCACTTGGGTCCTTCAAGACATTTTGGATGCATTGTATTTAAATTTTGTTTTCATTGAAAATTTATAGCCACCACCTTCTACTCTAATGTAATGAATAATTAGAAGCAATTACAAGGAAATTTAGCAAATTACTAAGCCATCGAGGAGTAAAAATTAGTGTTTATGTGTTTTTCCTTTGCTGCCTGGCAATTTAAAATGATATATGATGTGCATGCAGACACCATGCAAAAATACCTTTCCATGCATCTAGCAGTTTTCCAGTAAGATCATAAAAATCTATGCAGAGCACTGCAGTCTTGTGACAATAAAGAGCCTACTTAATAAATATTGGATGATGGAGAGGGGGAGTAATGAATTTGAGAAGTGGAAATTTATCCACATAAAGTTTTATGCTGGTGGGTTAGAGATAACTTTTTTAAAAAAAGAGTTAATTTTTTAATTTAAAAATGTATATTTTCATTTAAGAAATTAAAGGGAGAAAAAGCCCAGAAAAGTGAAAGAAACAAACAGAAATGCTGCCTAGACTCCCCACCCAAAGAATACCATTTTCATTTGGTATACAGTATTGATTTTGTTTTCTATGTATGTTTGCTTGTTTTATGTGTCATAGTTTTTTTTTATTTTTTTAAATTTTTTATATTTTATTCTTCAGGTGAAGGCTTACAGAACAAATAGTTCCTCATGAAACAGTAGTACACGTGTTGTTTTATGACATTGGTTAACAACCCCACAACATATTAACCCTCTAAATTCTCAACCTTTTTTTTTTTTTTTGGTGAAAATACACATAGCCAAAGATACACCGTTTCAAAAATTTCTACATACACAGTTCAGTGACATTGACTATGCTCTTCC
>NW_004443961.1:15328078-15372756 GCF_000243295.1 Trichechus manatus latirostris
TCCATTCTCTGTCAGTTTTCTCAGTCCATTTGGTGCTTGGCTGAGTTCTTTATCTCTTCATTTGATGTTTTAGGGTTTCAGGAGTGTTGTATTCTCTGTTTGGCTTAGTTTTTCGGATCTTTGCTGTGGAGGGATGGCATGGTGCTTCTGCCTAGAGCGCCATTTTGCCGGAACTCTCTATGTGTCATAGTTTTTATCACACTGTATAAACAATTTAGTATTTTGATTTTGAAACTTCATAGAATTGTGTAAACATGCTCCCATGTTATTATAAACTCTTAAAAAATAATACCAAATGCAAAACCACATAGACAAACCAGGATTATTTTACCCTTACTATTATTGTAGTTCTAGCTTGTTTCTACTTTTTAATATTATAAATAATACTATAAAAACCAAAAACCCATTGCCCTCAAGTTGATTCCGACTCATAGTGACCCTGTAGGATAGAGCAGAACTGCCCCATAGAGTTTCCGAGGAACAGCTGGTGGATTCAAATTTGGTTAGCAGCAGTAGTCCACCACCAGGGCTCTGAAAACTAATACCATAGTGGACCTCACAGTACACATTTTCTTCTGTCTTTTGAAGTTAGGATTCTAAGAAACAGGATTCCTAGGTAAAAGGAAATGAAGTTTTCAAGGTTCTTGATTCTTATTACCTAATTGTTTTCCAAAGAGCTTACACTTACCTGTTTTTCAATCAGCAATGTTGAGAATACCTGTTTCATTGGGCCAGCCCAATATTAAATATTACCTTTAAAGCATTTTGCTACTTTAAGAGGAATTTTCATTTCTTTGGTTGTAACTGAGGTTGGGTGGACTCGAAATGAGTCAGGTTCAGGATCAGAGAATAGAATTAATCTGCTCTAGTTTAAGGAGACAAAGGTTTATATCATTACATGATCTGCAGAAGAAGCAGGCGTAGTTTGAGCTTTGAGTTACGACATTGAGAGCCACACCACAGAACTGGATCACAGAAAGAACTGCTCCTGCCTCCTGAAGCTGCCAGAGTTAGGAAGTCCCTACAGAAAAACCAGATAGCCCACCACAAGATTTGCCAGTGGAAATGGCAGAGGGAGCAAAAAACATGGGCTAATCTCACTTCCACTTTCCAAATTAAATCCCATCTGGAACTCTAGCTGCAAAGGAGTCAAATATACATAGTTTTGAGATTTTCATTGGGCAAATCTGGTGCAAAAGACCTCTTTAAAGTGTTAGAAAGGAAAGATGTGCCTGACTCAAGCCATGGTGTTTTCAAGTTGCTTCATATGCATGTGAAAGCTGGATAATGAATAAGGAAGCCCAAAGAAGAATTGATGCTTTTGAACTGTGGTGTTGGTGAAGAAGATTGAATAGACTGCCAGAAAAATGAACGAATCTGTCTTGGAAGAAGTACAGCCAGAATGCTCCTTAGATGCTAGGATGGTGAGACTTCATCTCATGTACTTTGGACATGTTCTCAGGAGGGACCAGTCCCTGGAGAAGGACATCATGCTTGGTAAAGCAGAGGGTCAGTGAAAGACAACAAGGCCCTCAATGAGATGGATTGACACAGTGGCTGCAACAATGGGCTCAAGCATAACAACGATTGTGAGGATGGCGCAAGACTCGGCAGTGTTACATTCTGTTGTACATAGGATCGCTATGAGTCGGAACCAACTCAATGGTTTCTAACAACAACACAGTACAGGAAGGCCCAAGCGAAGGAGGTTGGAATGGATGTTAGGTGCTAGTCTCCCACATTCCCACACCATTTTTCAATGTGTTTGTGATGTTTGTTAACCTGTTGTATTTCCTCTTAAATGGATTGTCAATTGGGAATCCCTTCTGGTATAACTTTTAAAAGAAGCTGTCAGCGATGAGAAAGAGCATGATTTATAAGATGTTTATGGCAAAACTGGACGCCAGGCAAAAGTGAGAGGAAAGGGCAGAAGATGACTCTGTTGGCTCTGGTATCGCAGGAGGCTCTAGAGGTCTAGGCGGGTTTCTTTGTAAATACAACAATACTGAAGCATGAAAAAGAGATAATTATTTTTAATGTATTCAGTACAGCAACATTGTAATTCAAATATCATTTTTCTCCTTCCTGAAAATGCTTGGACCTCATTCATTCATTAGCTCCTTAAGCAACTTGTTTCTTTATTGACTAAATTATGATCATTTAAGCATAATCAGTATTATTAATCAAAGGGCCCTTCATACCCTTAGCTCTTCTTCTAGGACTGCTCTGTTGCATAACCCCAGGGATCACTGCTCACATGGAATAGAATGTGAATGGTGCCCCCTGGAGCAGTGCTCCAATGCAGTGGCCCTGTCAATTCCCTCAATTCATTTGAGGACTGATTCTACCCTTTCTTTTTAGAATGCCATTTAGAAAGACAGACAACCAGGGGAGCTACAGAGGGTTATGAGGAACGGGGTTCTTTGCCAGAATGGCTTCTTTTCAGAAATGGTGTGGACCCAAAATGCATCACCCAAGATCACCAACATCCCTCTCCAGAGAAACTCCTTTCTAATTGTGCTTTTTTGTCATTTGAATTAACAGCTAAAATTGAACCATTTTTCCTATGGATAAGAGGCTTTTACTTTGAGGGCTTTTTTTGGAAGACTGCCTAAATCTAAGGGAGTAGTGGATTAATTTAAGAAAATGGAAATAAATATATTGTGCAGGAAAAAATTAAGTTTCCTTCCAAGGTTTCTCTCCAAAGGCTTTAATTTGGGAGTTGACTCTTAATCCATGATTTTTACTGGCTTGCACCATATTGTCCTGCATACCTGAAGGAAGGATTCTGAACTTTGACCTCTTCCCTCCAACTGCTCCTTTCTAAGAACCAGCAGGAGGTCCCTGAGATGAACATTCTTCAGATGCTGCTGAGAATGCAGGTTCCCTTGGTTCATTGATGATGGGAGCAAATCTAGATGAATTGGTTTCCATCTATTGCCTGCTGAAAGTAAATTGGATGACCTCTGTAGGTGAATGAATGAGGGGGCTATTCTAAATAGAGTCTAATTTGTGCCACCTAGAGACCTTAATTTCTAATGGTAGGGACATCCAAGTCAAGCTACCAGGCTATGCGTGTTTTCAACCATTGTTTCTGCCTTTTCTATAGGCAAGGGCGTGAGTTGAGCTCTAAAGGTGATATCGGTTTAGGTAAGGAGTGGTGGAGGTGAGAGAGAGATACATGGTGAAAGCAATTTCTCTTGTGGGAAGAGGAATAATTCTCTAGAAGATGCTAAGACAGCTGATTTACACTAAGAAGGGATAAATACCAGGAGGAGAGAGTTCTCTCTCCCTCCTATTTTTTAGCACTATGGGTGGTTTTGGAGAGGCTTCAATCCACAGTTACTGAACATTCTGGATTTTCTAGGACAGTCTGGATTTTAAATATTTGCTTTCATTATCCCTGTAAAACATCAAAATATTTTGGAAATGCAAATATTTCAACAAGAGGAAACTGAATGAATCAAGTCATTAAGCATTACAGATGCATGAATTCATCCAATTGGTTTTGAGCATGAATTCAAGGAACTCAGATGGAAAGCTCCATGTCACTGGTTAGTGGCTTCTGGGCATGCGAGAAGTCATCGATGGACACTGACACTGAAAGCCTCTTTTAAAATGTAAATCACTCAAGATATGTTTTGGGGGTAAAAAGGAAAATAAATACTGAACAAGCGAAGTTCTCACAAGTCTAAGGAGGGCAGTGTGGTAGCAACTTCAACAGTAGATGAACGACAACGATGACTGCAAGTACTGCATTAATTGTTGCATGCTTTTTACCATATTTTACACTTTAATTTAAATTTTGCTTTTTCATGAAGACAATTCTTTAAATATATAACTATGATTTAGTTGTTATGCTTTCGTAAGATCTTTCACATAAATAAGTTCAGAAATCAGAGAAAATTCTCTAGCGAGGAAAGCAAGCTAGATAAAAGCAGGGATTTGGGAGTTTTTGGACCAAGAATCAAAGCCAGTTTCTGCCACTTGCTAGATTTGCAGTAAGTTACTTAATCTCTCTAAGGCTCTGTTCTCTTATTTGAAAGATAGGGAAAATAAATATCTCATAAGGTTGTTGTGATGGGGATTAAATGAGCTAATGTTTGTAAAGTGTTTGACCCAGAGTTGTTTTTGTTAGTTGCCATCAAGTTGGCTCTGACTCATGGTGACCCCATGTACAATAGAATGAAACACTGCCTTGTCCTGTGCGATCTCCTTGATCATTGGTATGCTTGAGTCCATTGTTGCAGCCATTGTGTATTTTGAGAGTCTTTCAACGTCAGGAGTTCATTTTCCGGTACCATACTGGGCAATATTCTGTTGTGTGATCCATAGGATTTTCATTGGCTGATTTTTGGAAGTATATTGCCAGGCCTTTCTTCCTAGTCTGTCTTGGTCTGGAAGCTTCACTGAAACCTGTCCACCATGGGTGACCCTGCTGGTATTTGAAATACCAGTGGCATAGCTATCAGTATCATAGCAACACGTAAGCCACCACAGTAGGACAAACTGACAGATGGGTGGTGGTTGACCCAGCATAGGTATTCAGTAAAGTTATTTCCTGCTGCTATGAAAAATATTAATAATGAAATGTGAGAGATTTTGAGGGTCACTACAAGATTTGCCATTTCCCCTTCTTCCCATTATGTGACTAGCTATGTTCCAGCTGGTGCAGCTCTGTTAGCCTGAGTCCCTGAGGGAGAACAACATAGATTAGAGCCTCCTGTTAACAAGATATGTGTGGCCTGAGTGAGAAATAAGCCTTTGCTATTTTTAAGCCACTGAAATGTAGGGGTCATTTGTTACTGCAACATAGAAGCCTATCCTGACTGACACAGGAGGGGCCCAGAGAAAGTTAGATGACTAAGGACGATACATTGGACAAAGGCAAAGTAAACCCATGGGCTGGGGACAGAGTGGCCATGAGGGAGGAAGTGATGGACACTCTCGCAGTGGCAGTAAAATATACATGGAACCCCATAGCCTAACAGGCATTGAAACAAGGAAAATGTTATTCATTTGCAACGGTATTGAATTTGCTGGCTTATTTGCAGGAAAGTCTCAAGGGAGACTAAAGGTGTCTGGAGACCTCCCACATGTTCTTAAAACTGATGTGATGGAAATGTTATGCTAATGTCTGTGGAGTGGGGACCACAGGCTGGGTGACTGTGGTTGGTATGAGGGCCAGAAAAGGCCTCCTGTTCATGGGTGCCCCATTTGGGGGATGCCCTGCCATTGCCTACTAGGTTTACCAATGCGTGAGTGACCCATGAAATCTGCCTCACTCCTTACCTTCCCTGCTCTTCAGATTAGCTAGGGATCCCCCAAAGAGGGACTGTTGCCCTGTGTCTGCATTCCTGCATTTGCTATCTACCAGGAGGTGTTTTCAGACCCTCAAACAAAGTCATATTCCTGCCAAGTGAGTACACTCCATTTATGAACCTGAAATTGAGGTCTTTTTTTTAAAGAGAAGGGCATAAATTTGTAGTGAAGCTTCTTTAGGCTCTTTGTGTCTCTTTTCCAGACCCCTGTGTTCTTTGAAAAGAAGGAAGATGATAGAGCGCTAAGTCCACTCAGTCCCACCAGCTGAGTCAGCTGCCTGCCGTGCAGCATAGGTTTTTGTTGAGCGAAAACCTGGGGTGCTGGCATCTCACTCACATCCAGGTGGTTGATAGGTGGTTAACAACCTTCCATACAGCGAATGACCAGGACTCTGATCATACCACAGACAGGGCATCATCATCTAAATAGTTAATAGTGTTTCATAAATTCTGTGTCACAGAACCCAAGTGCTGGAAGACATAAATAGGTGCTCTGTTAGGAAGGGTTCTGAGGTCAAAGCATTCTGGGATACATTGTATTTTATTTTTCCCCTTCAATGATTGTAACTGCTTATTAACATGTTAAAGGCTGTGACAGTCCTCAAAGGGGAAAAAAGTCACTTTGACCCAAGAAGATTTAGCTAGGTGGCTCTTAATTCTGTTTTTTTCCTCAAATTAGTTTGACCTTGACTATCAACCATTTTTGTTATGGCAAATTAATTAACATTTGAGAAACAAAGTACCTTGAAACACTGACGCTCTTGTTTATTCCCCATGAACTGGGGCAGCGCCACCTCTGGCCTTGTCTGAAGAAATACAACTGCAGGCAAGAGGGCTAGATGTGGAATTCACGGGCCATGTTCAGTCCAGCCAAGATGTGTTGCCGAAACTCCTTCAAGGCGTCAGCCCTTCTCCACTGGGAGACCTCCAGAACAAGCAAAGATGTTCATAAATTTCTCGGGTTTGTTGGGCATCACCAACTGCTCATTCAGACTTTTTTTTTTTTTTTGGCTTTGTGTGTTCCAGTAACTGACCTTCTCAATATCAGTAGAGTTCACCTGATCGCTGTCACAACTGAGACCTTCTGGTGTTCAAGTATGCCCGTGGTAGAATAATGGCCCCCAAAGATGTCCACATCCTAATCCATGGAATCTGTGAATGTTGCTTTACATGGCAAAAGGGACTTAATATTGATGTGATCTTTAGACAGAAGATTATCTTGGATTATCTGGGTGTTGCTCATCAACAGACAAGGTGAAAAGTGTTCATTTTTGCCCATTCCTGGGACTTCTACAAAACTGGGCATGGACTTTCCCTGGCTCCAACTGCCCAGGAAAGGAGATAAGATAGGGACGACAATTAAGTGGCCAGTGGGTTCATGAAATCATTGAAACTGGGGACCTAACTGGGTGAAAAAGAAAAAGCTAGAAATGTGGTTTCATGGGGTATAAAGCAATAAACATTGAAGCATTTATGAAAATGTTTATCATCCATATTTAATTGCTTTATAGCCTAAAATGATTATGTATATTGGTAAATATGTATTATATTAATATATTGTCACTTTAGATTTCCCCAATTAACCCTATATGAGTAAACTCAACCTTCATAATTTATTGCTCATGTAGCCTGGTCATCTGTTTCCAGCCTAGAAAATTAGGGGCACATTCCTCAGGCAGAAGAGCTATGAGCGTTACAACTTATCGTTGTGCCTGGAGATGCAGGGCTGAGGTAGTTCGGTGGTTTCCCAGCCCAAGGTTGAATAAACAGATGTCCCAGAGTTGATTTCCCCCAGAATAATTGCATACAATGAGCATAAATGTTTAATTAATCAGGAATCTTGTGCTTATTATCTTTTCACTGGGCTTCCACTGATAATGACCCAGAGGAATGTTTTTTTCCTTTGTGTGAATGATATTTTATTTAAAGGTTTTCATTTCATCATCTGACCTTCCCCCCTTTTATCATGAGGAAGAGAGAAAGAGACTGATAGATTACCTCTGACCGTCAACAAAGAAAGGCACAGAACACAGCTCATGATTCCAGAGAGGCAGCGACGTGGCCTGGTGTAGGACATTTCCACCACCCAGGTCATCTCATAGCCTTGCTCAAGTCAGAGTAATTCAATATTTTATATTCACTTGATGCAAACTTCCTTAGCCAAAATCAAAGTTGGGAGGAAGGAAAGGGAGTTGAGGAAAGGTTCGACACACAGTAAAATGGAAAGACTGTTGTGTGTGAAGTTAGGTTTGAGTTTTCAGGACCAAACATTAGCATACGGGCTGACTCACTAATGAGGGACCTGCTCCCCCAAACCTGGTGCTTAGCAAAAAACATTAATCAGGACATTGTTTACATTAAAGGGTCGAGTTTTCCAGTGGGTAATCATTAGGGAAACCCAGTCAAGGGCAGACAAGGATGGTGGCTCTGATTAATTAAACATCTGCACTGGGGCTAAAAGCGGGACTTACCCTGTTGGTTTTACAAGTGCTATTGATATTAATGCCACATGTGGAATTGGGAGACATTGTTTGCTAAAATCCACTTTGCACAGAAAGCTCAGCATTCAGGGCACATCAAGTTATATATTTTTATATTATTTCAGCTTCTTTCCCTGTCTTAGGGTGAAAGGGAATCTGGGCAGGATGATAGTGGGCACAGCTTCTCTCTTTAAGGAGAAAGTGGCATGGGAGCTAGTCTTGAAGCTTAGGTTAAGTGGAATTGTGGAGATCAGAGGGAAGGCCATTCTGGGGAGGGCCTTTCAGGGCGGCGACCAGCATCAGCAAATATAGCCTGCCTGGAACTTCAGGATGTCTCTTGATAACCAGGAGGTCGGTGACTGAAGCCCAGGGGCTATCAAGGTCAGCTGAGGAGTCTGAGATCCGTTCCTAAAGCCATGGGAGCTATTGGAAGGCTCTTGGGCAGGAGGCTGGCATGACCAGACTAATGTTTCCAGAAGATTGATCTGGAACAATGCAGAGGATGGCTGACTGGATAGGAGAAGGACCAAGGAGAGTGGGACCTGCTAGCATCTTGCCCAGCAATATGATACTGAAGAATCTGCAGCCAAATGTCAGATCCGGCTCAAAACTGAAGGATTGTCATGAATAAAGCCTGTCACAGAAAAGATCACTGCTGCTGCTGTTGTTGTTAGGGGCTGTTGAGTTGGTTCCAACTCATAGTGACCCTATGTACAACAGAATGAAACACTCCCCAGTCCTGTGCCATTCTCACAATCATTGTTATGCTTAATGCCATTGTTGCAGCCACCATGCCAGTCCATCTAGTTGAGGGTCTTCCTCTTTTTCATTGACCCTCTGCTTTACCAAGCATGATGTCCTTCTCCAGGGACTGGTCCCTCCTGATAACACGTCCAAAGTACGCAAGACAAAGTCATCTCGCTTCTAAGGAGCGTTCTGGCTGTACTTCTTCCAAGACAGATTTGTTCGTTCTTTTGGCAGTCCATGGTATATTCAACATTCTTTACCAAAATCGTAATTCAAAGGCGACAATTCTTCTGTCTTCCTTATTCATTGTCTAGCTTTTCCATGCATATGAGGTTATTGAAAACACCATGGCTTGTGTCAGGCTCAAGTCCATTGTTGCAGCCACTAAGTATTTTGAGTGCCTTCCAAGCTAGGGGGCTCGTCTTCCAGCATTATATTGGATAATATTCTGTTGTAATCCATAGGGTTTTCATCGGCTAATTTTCAGAAGTAGATCACCAGGCCTTTATTCCTACTCTGTCTTAGTTTGGAAGCCCCATTGAAAACTGTCCACCATGGGTGATCTGTTGGTATTTGAAATACTGGTGGTATAGCTTCCAGCATTATGTTAACATGCAAGCCACCACACTATGACAAACTGACAGATGGGTGGTGGTGAATTAACATACCTGGTATTCAAATGGAAGATGTCTGGAGCTAGGTAGGGAAAGTTCAAGATTTGTAGCTGTGAAACAGGAACCAGTGAGGGTTTGAAGTCAACAGGTGCCAAAGGAAAGAGAAGGAGGCAGGTTGAGAGAGGAGTCAAATTTGTCTGGTTTGGGTTAGTTTTACTTAGTCCTCACCGAAGAGTGCACATCAAAATCATGTGCAGTACATTAAAAAAAAAAAAAAAAAATTACATGTCCATCTACATTGATTTTGATTTAGATTCTTAGGTGCTCTTCAG
Organism: Trichechus manatus latirostris; assembly: GCF_000243295.1. Classification (NCBI taxonomy): domain Eukaryota; kingdom Metazoa; phylum Chordata; class Mammalia; order Sirenia; family Trichechidae; genus Trichechus; species Trichechus manatus. The sequence goes on from NW_004443961.1 coordinate 15,337,573, forward strand.
GCATCTGTGATTCTGATGCTCACTCCTGGTTAAGGAGCATTGTTTAAAGGGGCTAGATCAGGGGCAGTAATAGATTTTATTTCAAGGGGGACTGATAAATGGTAGTGACCTTGGAAGGCTATACTGTGAAGTACTTTGTGACCCTGCCTGGGCTCTGGGGAAAGAGCACTGTGATCGATTAACATGGTCTGCTGTGGTTGAGAGAGTAGGGGGTGGTAGGATGAATGCCATGCATTTGTCAGCCCAGCCTGCATTGGTGGACTCTTAATGACAAAATCCTGTGCCTCAAAGGGGGCTATTGCCATGGTCTGGGATAAAGGCAGGAAGGCCTAAAACAGAGTAAAGCAGTCAGCATTGGACAGGAAAAGATAGGGAGGTAAAAGTGAGATTTTGGAGCTAGAATGAAAAAGACGTGGGGACCAAATTAGTGCACAAGGTAAAGGAAAAAGAAGAGTCAGATATGACTCTGAGATGTCAGGTCTGGATGATGACTGATGTGTGTGTGTTTATTGAACTATATGCTCCTTGCCAAACAGGACTAGTATTTTGGGTTACTCTTCAGATACCAAAATTATGCTCTTTACATAAAAGATCAGAAATCCCTGGGTGGTGCAAATAGTTAATGTGCTTGTCTGCTAACCAAGAGAAAGAAAGGCCTGGTGATCTACTTCTGAAAAATCAGCTATTGAAAACCTTGTGGAGCACTGTTCTACTCTGATACGCATGGGATCGCCATGAGTCAGCATTGACTTGACAGCAACTGGTTACATAAGGAGAGATGGTAGACTGACTTTCTATGGCCATTGTACCTGTGTGTGTATTTTTATCTGGATGGAATGTCTGGATGAATAGATAAATGCACAGATTGTATTTAGTCATCTCCATGTGTGTTCTTTATATATTCATATGTATATGGTCATTTCATCTGTTCTGAAGTCACTTCAAAAAAAATCTGAGACTGTAGTCAGATGGAAAAAGAATGTGTTTATTTAAAGTGGGTTTAGATTAAGAATATGAGCAATGCTTGATATTCAAGAGTAGCAGTTGGCATGGTGGTATGAAGGACAGAAGAACATCTGTCCTTCGAGCCTCACACCAGGAGGCCCCATGCTTGATCAGGCGTGCGCCATAGGGAGGGAAGAGGGTGACAGAGGCTCTGGAGTCCATTACCACGGAATTCAGAGGACCTGACTCACTTCCCTTCCCGAGTTGCCAGCCATGGTTTGTGGTGGGGCTCACCACACTGGCAAGGAGCCTGCCTTTCCTCCCATTCCTGCTTCATGTGATCTCCTCCCAGGGTGCCAGCTCCTGGCTTTGCATCTTGGGGACACATACATTTTTTCAAGAGGGTGGAGGGAAAATCAACATGAAGATTGATTGACTTCAAAGCAGGGAGAGAAGTAAAATACTGGAAACCTCTGCTCATAACTCAGCTGTCAGGGGTACAAGGTACACTGGGAACAAGAAGGAGAAGGACCAAACCTGGTTTTGAGGCCAGAGCCTTGAGTTTCAAAAATCATTTATAGAACTCACTTAATGCCATGAAATTACTTGTTGAACTCTGCCCACGTTCTCTTCTTTGTTGATGGTGGACGGGGGGCTTAGCTTTCAATAAATTTTAAATTCACGAGCATTAATTTGAAAACATTTTTCCTCCTGCACTCATAAAAATAATTTCTCGCAAATGGAATGCAAACACGTGTTCTACATATGTGAGCATTCTGCTATACAATGTGCTGCTTCTAAATACTGCACAAAACTAAATTATTAATCTCATTTTAAGTAGCATAGGAAATTTCTAGTGAATAGTAAATTCAACATTTCACACCAGAAAAACTGAAAAAATATTAAAGACACATCTAATAGTGTGTTAGTTTGTATATATACTCACCAGCAGACCTCTCTTCATTGTAAATGTCAGCAGCCATCTAGCTTAGCTACAGTCACAGTGTTTATTGAGATCTGCTAAATGACCTGAATCAGTTGCACTCTGGTTTCTCTCTAAAAACCCAAGTTGTTCGTTGCCAAAGAGCTGCTCTCTCAACTGAATCTGTATAGGGCCTTAGGGATATCTGATGGCCAGTTAAGTTAATCACAGGTGTGAATTCCTTATGGGCCCCCTGAGGACAGCCCATAGAATGTGTTTCCCAGCTGCAATGGGTACCCTGACTTCTAATGTCTAACCACTTCCTGATGGGTGGGTATGATCCCCTGCTGCCAAACAGGGCCATTTTTGATGAGACCCAATTAGGTGGAACATGTACGTTAGGTGGAATAGATACGCTACCATGATCCACGCCCTCAACCGCGTGGCTCTGTGAGGATGTGGCAACTCCCAAGTCTTGCTGTGTAGGCATCCCATAGAGCAGGGCAGGGACCGAGCTTGCCCTTCATCAGTTATCATTCCTTCCTCTCTAGCAGAGAAATGTGGCCAATACTACTCAATCCACAAAATGGCGCCAAATGGGCCATTTGAGAGAAACATTATCAAAGGCTTTTTGTCTCCGAGTGCATCAGTGCCGGGGAGGGAATGTTATGCACGGCATGCATGGATGGGCTTTCCACCCACCCAGGTCCAAACCTCATTTTCTCTCTGGGAGAGAGGAAGGTGGCAGGAGAGAGAGCCAAGAGGGCAGAAGGCTGCCAACATTCAAGTGGGAAGGGTCCGCCTCTGGAATGAGCACATTGGCAGAAGGCTAGAGCAGAGGAATGAATTTTAGAAATGTTGTGGTGAAAGAGACACCAAGATTTATTTTAACATGAAAGATTTATGAAAAGAGCCTGGTACCAGAGGAAAAAGAGGCTTGAGAGTTGAAATTGATGAGGGCTTGCAAGCCTGGATGACTTGGGTCACAAGAGAGCAATGTTGAGAGCTGACGGGGAGGAGAAGGGCCTCGAGTCATTGGCAAGAAGCCAAGGAGAGATTTTTAGGAAGGAGTGCAGTGGAGCGAGCCCAGGCTGACAACCCTGAGGCCTGGGTTCTAGTCCCACCTCCACCACTAGTTCATGTGACCTGGGGAACTGATTTCCTCATCTGTGCAGGGAAGGGTGTGCAGAAACACACTGCTGCAAGGTAGGGAAGTCCACGCTGGCTCCAAGAAGCAAACGGAATTTGTTGTAAGGATATGAAGTAGCTCTTGAAACCTGAGGAAGGGGTGAGAATCAGGGCAGCTGCGGGGATTGAGCCAAACAGGGACAAAAGGGCAGACAATTTTGGGCCTGGCTTCCAGGATTAATTAGCTCTCAAAGTTGTTTGTCCTAGTGCTCCTCCTACCCAAGATTCCCATTCCTAGGAGAGCAATTCCAGTTGGTCTAGCTTGGGTCATGTCTCAGCAGTTGGCCAGAGGAGGGCACCGCAACCATGAGCAATGGGAGGAAGGTTCCCAGAAGAAACATGGGAAGCCCTGGTGGCACAGTGGTTAAGTGCTACAGCTCCTAATCAAAAGGTTGGTAGTTCAAATCCACTAGCTGCACCTTGGAAACCCTATATGGCAGTTCTACCCTATTCTCTAGGGTCATTATGAGTCAGAATCGACTCAATGGCAATGGGTTTGTTTTGGTTTTTTGGTTATCAGAAAAAAGAAAGAATTGATGCTGGGCAAGCAAGAATACCAGTGTCCATTGTACAAGGTTTTGACAAAGCCACCATGAGGTGTTATCTCAGGTACCACAGAGTCACAGAATCAGAGGGTTTAGTACGTGCCTGACATTGTGATTGCAGTTTGCGTACGTTATCTCATTTACTTTTCAAAATCTCCCGAGAGAGGAGACAGAGAGGTCCCGTGAATTGTCCTGGTCTCACCATCTGGGCTAAGACCCACAGCAAGTGTGCCTCCAGGTCATTTGTGGGGCTCGCACAGGGATCTCGAGGGAGTTGGGGAGCAGAAAGATATTTTTCACACTGAAGCTGTCCCAGAATTCTGGATGCTTGATATACCCACGGTGCCTCTGGGTGCTGCAAACGGTTAACACTCTCAGCTGCTAACTGAAAGGTTAGAGGTTTGAGTCCACCCAGAGGCTCCTTGGAAGAAAGGCCTGGAGATCTACTTCTGAAAAATCAGCTATTGAAAACCCTGCGGAGCACAGTTCTACTCTGACACACATGAGGTCATCATGAGTTGCAGTTGATTAGACAGCAGCTGGTTTAAAACAAAACAAAACAAAACAAAACAAAACATATATGTATACACACACAATAGAGTCTTTTCGGCTAATTAAACTTCTTCATATAAATTTGAAGTCAGAGTGTTTGTCTCACATGTTAGATATTCTCAGGAATGCCGTAAGAGGGGAAATGTGTCACCCAGTAGCATTTCCGGAAATCATTACCTGGGGAAAGGAATGTAAAATGTGCACAGACAGGTACATGGCTCCATCATCCCCTGGGGCCACTATCTGCAGCAAGACACTTGGCCTCAGAAGTTAAGTTGCCAGGTTCTTCCCGACAGACAGTCTATGAGCAATTCTTACAATGAGATGCAAAGATTTAACGGCTTACAGAGGGAGGCTACCTAATTTGATACACATTTGACACAGACATTTGACACATTCCACACATTCTTGTGCTAGAATAACACCACCTGTAAGCTGGGTGAGATGTTTTTTGCAACAGATAGTAATGCAGGAGGCTGCCCTTTTTATCCCATTGTGGGAAGCGAGCTCTAACACATTTTTCCACAGTAATTTGAATTCATCTGAGAACAACTGTAGGAGCTACTATAGAGAATGTAACCCAGGGTTCAACTTTGAGGTCATTATTGGTATTAGATGCTCCTGGGACTGTGACACAACTGATTTCTATTGAGCACTCACCAAGGAAGCCTCTTGTAGATCTGAAACGGCAGGGAGCCTAATTCTCACCATTGTGATGGTGACTACCCCACTCTTAGGGGACAGGCGGCTTGGCTGCTTTGAAAAGTCAGAAAGGGCTTGACACTTCACCAGACAAAGCTTCATTGGAGCCTGGATTGGTATTATGACTATCTTTTTCTTACTATGTTTCTCTATCTCCAGAATTTTTACATGTGGAACCCTCCCTTCAATTTTCAGGTTCTGTGGCTCAAAGTGGTGGGGCCAAGGGTTAGCTCGGGGAGTGGGATCTAACCTCCCCCTAAAACCAACCTTAGCAAATACACAGTTTGAGTAGAAATATAGCATACCTGATATGCAAATACAGCTTCCAAACAAGTCTGTTAGCCTCCATCTTTCAACCAGATGACCACCGTGAGATCTTTTCGAAAACATTTTGGAGATACCACTAGTAGGCTGAATCTAATGAGTAGTACACTTAGAAAAAAAGCAGTCTTGGGTAAGGCAGAATTCTAAAAGGGAAACTGCTTTCTTAGCTGCCAGATTTTGACTACAGCTCTCAGCTAATCCAAATATCTATTTATAATAGCATTTGGGGAGGTCCTTTAATTTGGGTCTTGAAAACAAAAAACAAAAATACTAAGAAAGAATCCACAGGATGACTTGAATTACATATATTTTAATCATAATTAACATGGGCATTATTATACATAAAAACTAAAACATGGCTCCGTTTAAAAAATTTTAATTTCTTGCCCATAAATCCCTTATGATTGCGAAGATGGCACAGGACCAGGCAGTGTTTTGTTCTGTTGTACAGAGGGTCTCTATGAGTTGGAACTGGCTCAACAGCATCTAACAATAACAACAACAAATTGTTTATGGTGACCCCATGTGTATCAGAGTAGAACTGCGCTCCACAGGGTTTTCAGTGGCTGATTTTTTGGAATTAGATTACCAGGACTTTCTTCCCAGGCTCCTCTGGGTGGGCTTGAACCTCCAACCTTTCAGTTAGCAGCTGAACTTGTTAAGTATTTGTACCATCCAGGTTGCCATGAGTCACAATCAACTTGATGGCGCTTTTTTGTTTTTTTAAATCCCTTATGCACATGTGCCTGAAAATTGTCTTCGTTTTTGTCGGATGTGTCTTACCTTAATGTAACACCCAAGTCCATGGATGATCCCCTGCCGTGATGTCTGCCTGGGATGTCACCACCTTGTGACAAGGTTCTTATTTATGAACTGAAAAAAACTCTCTATCTTGGTATCTGTGCTAATTCAAAGTCCACTACAAGTTCAGAGCCTTTGTGATGACTTTTAAAAGACGTTGCCTTCCTCTAGTATTCTTTGCTAACCATCTGCCTCAAGTTACTTACTTCTCTGGGAGACTTATCTTTCTCTTTGCATGGCCTTCCAGTCTTCTGTCTCTCTTTGGACATGTTCTGCCTGCTGGTTCTGTGCACTGCATTCTGCCCTTAGTGCAAGGTGAAGAAAGTGTTTTATACTTTGCTCCAACAAATATTTATTGAATAGCTACTATGTCAGGTACAGAGCTAGGTGCTGTGTGGAGGCGGAGTAACTACCAAATCTGATCCAAGATGAAAATAAATTCCACTGCTTACCTTGCAGTGAGCATGCTCACCTTGACCTTTCATGTGAGACACTACCAAACCCCTCCCTGGTTGCAGCGGCTCAGACTCTCACTCCCAATGATTTCATGCCTACAGTGGGGGCTATGCAGTCACCGAGGACAGTACTTGTACACAAAAGAGATGTTAGAAAAAAGTAATTGGTGGCAGAGATGCTATTTTTTCCAATAATCATTTCTTCCCTTCTCCTACGCCTTCTTGCCCGAGAAGTTCTCTCTCCACAGCCCAAAAGTGAATTCCGTAAGTACTATGAGACCCTGTCCCTGTCCCTGTCCACAGCTGATTGTATTAGGCATGGATTCCTAAGCTGAGCCAGTCATATTTAGTCTAGAGACACAGAGATGACATTAGTTGACTTGGGAACTTGAATTGGAATGGCAAGTAGTTGTGAATGCTGAGACCTCCATTTCGGGGCCTCCATGATGGGCTAAGTGCAGACATTGCCAGGAAAGCCGTTGGCACAGTAAACAACACGGGAATTTGTCTTAACCAAGGATTTCGATAGGAAAAAATGCCTCTAAACCATGAATCAAGAATTCTGAACAAAGGGCATAGTGCCTTACATGGGTTTTGGGTTTGAATTTATACTATGTATGTGGCCCAGGAATATCTGAGATGAGATATTAATGTGAAAATGTGACTCTAAGTCATGATGTCCTAGTATCATGAACCAATCATAAAACCTCTCTATAGAGTCACACCATTATTCCAGGCCACACAGAATCCCCATAGATAAAGTCCCACTGAATATGAGCTCACCCTCCAAAATTTTAAAACATATTAGGAAACAACCCCTGATGAGAGAGAATCAACAGATAGAACACACATCAGTTTCATGTCCCCAAATCTTTAGATAATATATATACATTGGTAAGAGATTATATTTAAAATGATTAGAGACATAAAATGGGAAATTGAAAACATAACAAATGTACAAGATACTATGAGAAAAGAAAATACAGATTTGCAGAAGAAACAAATAAAACTTGTAGAAATAACAATTTATTCATTACTTTTCTTGGATTAGATGTAGCTAAAGAGAAAATTAGTGAGCTAAAAGATCTGATTCCAATTCAGAATGTATCACAAAAAAGATAAAATATGAAAGTGTAATTAAAGGTATAGAAGATAGAATGAGAAAGAAGAATTTCAGAAAAAGGGAATAGAGAATGAAGGAGAAGAAATATTCAAGGAGTAAAAGGCTGGGAATTTTCTACCATAGTTGAAAAATAAGGATCCTAAGATTCAGGACTCACAGCAAGCCACTAGCTGAATAAATAAATGTAAATTTAAACCTTAAGTCAAAACCTAAATCTAACTTGCAGAACACCGAAGTCAAAAAGTTGTTAAAACAACCACAGAGAAAAGGCGTATTTCCTACAAAGGGAACTATGATTAGACAGGCAGCAGACTTCTCAATAGCAGAAGTAGAAACCAAAAATCAATAAAATGATAGTTCCAAAACAGTAAGAGAAAATAACTGTCAAATTGAAATTCTATATCCAGCTAACCATTATTCAACAACCAAACCCAAAAACCCCACTGACATCGAATCAATTCTGACTCACAGTGACCCTGTGGGACAGAGTAGGACTGCCCCATACGGTTTCCAAGGGTATAATCTTTACGGAAGCAGACTGCCACATCTTTCTCCTGTGGAGCGGCTGGTGGGTTCATACCACTGACCTTTTGGTTAGCAGCTGAGTGCTTAACCACTGCACCACCAGGGCTCTGCTCTTATTCAACAACAAAGATGAAATTAAGATTTTTTTTTTTTAAATTGCCAAAGACTCTTAGGAAGAAACTACTAAATAATTCATTTCAGATAGAAGAAAATTGAACTAAGAAGGAAGGGGTGCGATCCAAGAAGGGAAAACAAATCTAAATAAATATTATCTGTAGAAAATAATAATAATATTGACAAAATTGAAGGGTATAAAACAATGTGGAACAGAAATAGTGAACAACAATAATATGTAAGTAAGGTGGGAGATGATTGGAGCTCTGAAGACATTTTGCATGTGTGTGTGTGTAGAAGGTAGAGATGCTTATTTATTTTATACTTATAAGAGCCAAGTATGTATGTTAAGTGTTGCATCTAAAAGAGTAGAAATGAGATGTATAGTTACCAAGTCAGTAGCCTAGGAAGAGAAGGAATAAAGAAAACTTGATCAATCCGTTAAAGGCAGGAAAAACGAAAGCAAAGATCATACATTGCAAGGTAAATACAGAGCACAAAATAAGGTGGTAGAAATAAAACTAAAATAAATGTAAAAGGATTAAATGTGTCAGTTAAAAGACAGAGATTGTTAACTTGGATAAAAAAATAAAAATCTATGTGGTTTATAAGAGATTCATCTACAACATAAGGACAGAGAGAAGAATGAAGGTAAAAGAATGGAAAAAGACTTAACCGGCTAAAAAAAGTCAGAATATAATTACATTCATATCAGACTATATGACAAAATCATTAGTATGGCTAAAGATTGTTATAAAAATATAACAATCTCAGTATGCATCTAATAACTTAGCCTCAAATAAAAAGCAAAAATAGAATTCCTAGGAGGAATGGTCAAACATGCAATCATAGTAGGAAATTTTTAACACATCTCTCTCAGATAAAGCAAATTTTTAAAAATTAGTAACGAAGATTTGAATGAGTCATTTTAGGAATGATAATAATTGTCTAAATAATACTTCTGGTTTCAGCACAATGGACTTTAGGGACCTATTATCTGAGATTCTTTTGTGGCGGCAAATTTTCCTCTGGATACCTTTTTACGGGAAGGAGGACACCAGATTCTCTGACCTTCACTCAAACCTGTGCAGGACTTGCTTGTGTGGATGAGGCCCATTCCAATCTTGACTCAAGTAGGCAGTAACTTTGCCTTGTGAATACTGCTGACTGTTAAGCAACTTGGCTATGCTGTTTTCTCTCTGCTTTTTAAATTAGTGAAATATAGTCTTGCCTCACAATTCGTTGTACACAGCTGAGGCAGCAAAAGTTACATGTATTAGCTAGGGTGCAGGCTAAACTGCTGTCACAAAAACACTGAAAAATACAATGGCTCACTCAACAGTCTAGACATAGACAGGTAGTGCTGGGCAGGTAGGTGGCACTGCTCCACGAGGTCATCTGGCTTCCTTCTATTTTGTTGCTCCACTATCCCTGAGTGTTGTTCTCATCTTCATTCTCACAACCACATTCCAGTCCATGGGAAGGGTAAGCTGTTCCTTTTTAAAGATGTGACCCAGAATTTGCACCCATCACTTCCATTCATGTGCTATTCCCTGGAACATCTTCACATGACCAGTCTGAGCTGCAGGGGAGCCTGGGAAATATTGTCTCCAGCTGGGCAGCTATTTTCCTTGTCCCTCAGCCTCTGTGTGTGTGTGTGTGTGTGTGTGTGTGTGTGTGTTGTGCATGTAGGGAGGGGGACGAGGGCATTCTATTGCAGAAGAAAGGAGATTTGACTGGATAGCAGAAAAAATGAGCAGTGTCTACCCCAGCATAAAAGCATTATTTCCAATCATAGCCCTACTCATTACATGTGAGGGACGTAGGAACCTTTCAGAAGCCCAATTTCACCATCTAGAAAACTATATCTCATAACGCTGTTATTAATAGCAATCAAGATGAAGAAAGTGTGAGGGCCAGCAGGGCTCTCTGTTGGCCCCTCACTCCGTAATTTCTCCTCTGTACAAAGCAGGGGACTCACAGCCGGGTAGATACTGCACAACAGGACCATGGGCACTGTGCTGGATGTCAGCTCAAAATTCTAGCCTCGGCTGCTGTGTCCTGGAGCCCCTATTTCCTTATCCTGATCCCGTTTCTCCCACCTGCACCTCCCCCGTGGGGGGATTCTGCAGATTGATGGACTGCCACCTGGATGGTGGAGGCAGACCCTGGATCCCTGTGCTCTTGAAGAAAAGAGGAATTGATGAGCCCCTTAGAGTTGTCTCCAGGCTGCAGCTCATCTCAGTGCCTGCTCCGGCTGGGACGGCGCACCGCCAAGAGGCACACTTTGGTCATGCTGCCCTGTGTGTGACCTGTCAGGTTTTGTTTGTGATCGTTGGTGCCCAATGGTGCAGGTCACACATTGAGCTCCTCCCAGGAATCTGATTGTTTGCAGTTGTAAAGTGCAGGAGCTTGGATCTGTCTCGAGCAGAGGGTTAAATCATAGAGTGTTTTACAAGGGCAGCTATAGGGAATGCCTTGTTTTCTCCTTATATGGCTATTTTTCTCAGGCCAGAATCCCAGGGTGTATTTTACGTGGTTGAAATACACAAATGGAGTTACAGCGTTAGCCAAACATGTTATGTGGCTTTAAAATTAACAAGCCTCTCTCTGCTTCTGTACCCCAAACACACATTCACAGGCACGGTTTCTGTTGAGGCTGTGAAAAGATACTCCTTCCCTTTTAGCCAAAAATATTTGATGGGAGTGAATTTCTACAATTCCAATGCTTTATGCATGAGGACTCTTTCTTTTGATCAGAGTAGCATGCAAACGTGTGGGTCAAATTTAAGTATCAAGTTTTTAATGAGTGGCTACTCTGGATGAAATGCTATGTAAGCTAGCTCTGGGATAAACAGGCAGGCTAGGGCACCAAACATTAAAATATGAATAGGAAGAGGTGCTAGTCAAGGTGAGACTAGAAGCATCAGAAGGCAGCACAGCTGAGTTAGCACATGAGCTTGACTTACGTGCAGAGGAAGGAGATACCATTTCAGGCTGGGATGTTCAGGGCAAATTTCATGGAAGAAGTGGAGGTCTGAACTACAGTGAAACCTATGAGAGCTGGAACTCAACGGGACTGCCTTGTTTTTCTGGGTCTCCCAAATTTTCTGCCTTTGACAGAGGGCAGTCTTACCACCTTTCTGTCACTCCTTTGGAGCCCTGGTGGTGCAATGATTAAGCACTTGACTGCTAACCAAAAGGTTGACGGTTCGAACCCACCAGCCACTCCTCAGGAGAAAGATGTGGCAGTCTACTTCTGTAAAGATTTACAGCCTTGGAAACACCATGGGGCAATTCTACTCTGCCCTATGGGGTCGCTATGAGTTGGAATCGACTCGACAGCAACAGGTTTGGGTTTGGGTTTATTGCTCATTTTAGTGGAAAATACAGTGAAATCTGTGAGAGCAGGAACTGGACGGCACTGCCTTGTTTTTCTGGGTCTAACAGTTTTCTGCCTTTGACAGGCAGGGTACAGTCATGACTTTTCTATTGCTCTTTATTTAGTGGAAAATATTGGAGATTTTCTTCTCGGACAGATTTCCACCTTACACAGGTTCCGGCTTTTGCAGGTTTTACTGTCACTGGCTTTGGCTAGGTCAAAGGGAATGGGGAAGTTATCCTGTGTAGGAGGAGAAAGTCTGAGGGAAAATAAAGAGAAAAAAAAAATGAAGAGTTTTTCAAAGAAAGCAAATAATCCAGAGTATCTGGAGCAAATGCCTTATTCATATAGGGAAAAGGAACTTCAGTGGAAAAGACAGGCTGAGGCTGGGAGTGGTCTGTGAAAGTCAGGTCAAGGAGTGGAGGCTTCTGTTTTATAGGTAAAGGGGAAACATTGAAGGTTTCTGTCACTACTTTGATCCACACCAGTTTAGGAAATAATATTTTCACTACTTTATACTTCTAAAACTTAATTTGTTTCTTTAGCTATCTCAGTGAATTGTCATCGTATGACTTCACGTAGGAAGTTAGGATTAATTAAACACGATGTTTGGCTATTTAAAATATGATTACTTATAAAAATTTCCTTACTGGTGATGTTACAGTTGAGAAATGCAGAGCTTATTACTGAATAGAATTCTCAGCCACGCCTTCTGGAACATAAACTATGAACCAAGGTTTTACAGGGAAAAGTTGGTTAACCAACTTTCATTCTTTGTGGAGAGCAGAGAAGAGGGAGACATTTTGGAGGAAAAATGTGGCACTGGATTTATATCCATAAATTGGTAATCTAATTTTACCATATTTTGGACAAATTTGGACGAAAATTTGCATTTAGGGCCCATTTGGAAATAAAACCTGCCATGAGAATTATGCCCCACAAAGCAATTTCTTGAGTTTCATTGGATCTTCACTTCAGTTTTTTTCCAGAGATAGGGATGGAATTATTACGCCCATTATAAGTGTGAAGAAACTCAAAGGATTTGATGACTTTCCCAGACTCACACAGCTAGTTAGTGATGGAACAAGACTCTTGGGAGTGTGACAGGATCCAGCAGTGTCTTTGGAACAGTGAGCTGGCAGAGCATGGATTAGGGGAGCAGACGGTATAGCCACAGTGGCTGCCCAATTGGACCAGAGAGCTTGTGGCAGCCAGGAAGGTGTGAGGTGATGACAAGGTGACTAAGAATGAGGGAAGAAAGAGAAAGTCTTTATGAAGAGGATTGTGAAGATTCTGGCCCCAGAGAAGCAAGGCGCTACCACCAACCCAAACAAAAGCCACCATGGCCAGGAGTGTGGCGCTGGCAGGGAAGGGCTTCCAGGTAGGAACAGCCTGAGCAAAGGCACGGAGGGGTTGAAGGCACTGGGCTTTCCAAGGACCTGAGCAAGTCCCTTGATTCTTCTGAGCCTCAGTTGCCCCTCAGTTGCAAAATGGAGTGAATAATACCACCTGCTCCTGAGGACAAAGCGTTAAAGAAGACTAAATGAGAAGATGTAGGCCAAGCACCTAGCTCAGCCCTCGTTCACATTCAGTACAGTTTTTGAATAAATTCTGTCAAGAGCTATCAAGCAGGAGAGCTAGAAATCATGTGGAGACTGCAGTTTCTCTACGAATGAGAGTGGTGATGGGGTCTCTGTCTAAGAACAAAAGACAGGCTCTAGGTGAAAGTGGCTTGGACAGAGCTCTCCTTTTGTTATCATTTCGAATAGGTCATTGAAGAAGATCAGGCAAAAGTGCACACACACACCCACACATATACAAACACAGACCCAGATACGCACACATGCGGACACATACCCACATACACACACATGTACACACTCACATAGTCACACACACACATAAATCAGGTAAAACTGAGTGGCTTCCTCCCGCTGAGGACATGCTGTAGATGAGAAAATCAGACCAAGGAAAAGACACCTAGTGGTAGGTGCCCATTTGTGGGCCTATCAAGGATCATTTGATGATGCTGTTTATCTAACTTAAAACCTCCTGCTAAAGTATTGAGTGCTTGCAAGGAGGATGTCAGGCTGCCAGGCTACTTGTGTGGGTGTTGGGTAGGTGTTAAGCCAGGGATGTGTGATGAGCTCAAGTTGTGGCTGGTACAAGATCAGCATTGGGACCCACGAGGTCAGAGGATGGTGAAGCCAGAGAGGTTGGGGAGAAAGACTAGGATATGTATGGTTCTGTATGATTGTTCACTGTCATAATAGGTATCATTTACAAATGTTTACTGTAAAACCCGTTGTGTAATACAGCCCATCCTTCCCTCTGGAAGGCAAAGCTATTATTATGTTTATCAGTGGTGGCCCTGGGTGGTGAAAACCGTTAAGCACTCAACTAACTACTAACCTAAAGGTTGGTAGTTTGAACCCACCCCCAGAAGCACCTTGGAAGAAAGGCCTGGCGTGCTATTATTGATGTCGTTGATGTACCTTTATGCTTTCAAATCTTAGATGATTCTGTTGTTAATTTATTACGACTACGATTTAAAGTGTTAAAAAGCAAAGATGTCACTTTAAGGACTAAGGTGCACCTGCCCCAAGCCACGGTGTTTTCAATCGCCTCATATGCATGTGAAAGCCAGACAATAAATAAGGAAGACCAAAGAAGAATTGATGCCTTTGAATTATGGCTGGCGAAGAATAATGAACATACACCATGGACTGCCAGAAGAACCAACAAATCTGTCTTGGAAGAAGTACAGCCAAAATGCTCCTTAGAAGCAAGGGTGGTGAGACTTAGTCTCATGTACTTTGAACATGTTATCAGGAGGGACCGGTCCCTGGAGAAGGACATCATGCTTGGTAAAATAGAGGGTCAGTGAAAAAGAGGAAGACACTCAATGAGATGGACTGACAGTGGCTACAACAATGGGCTCAAACATAACAATGATCCTGACGATGGTGCAGGGCTGGGTAGTGTTTTGTTCTGTTGGACATGGGGTAGCTGTGAGTCAGAACCAACTCGATGGCACCTAACAACAACAACAACAACGTAATTTAAATGGGTGATCCACATTACCAACTTTTATGTAGGACGTTAAAGAATGATAAATTGGTTTCTCAGGAGCATGGAATCATGGGGACAAGGACTGAAGTGTGTAGATTAGTTGCCAAGATGACAGCTGATTTAATACATCTCTCTCAATTGTCCTGTTGGCTTGAGCTCTCCCAGAATCACATTCTTGCTGATTTTTTTCCTCCGTAGATACTTGTACCATGTTTCTAATAAGCAGGACCTGGTGTCAGAAAGTCCCACCACATTGTTTGTTTTGCATTGTTCTTTTACATATACATTAAGTGGACTCAGAGTCTCTGGGTGTTGCAAACGGTTAACATGCTCAGCTGCTAACTGAAAGGTTGGAGGTTCGCGTCCACCCAGAGACACCTTGTAAGAAAGGCCTGGTGATCTACTTCCAAAAAATCAGCCACTGAAAACCCTTTCTGCACAGTTCTGCTCTGACACACACGGGGTCGCCATGATTCCTAGTCGATTCAACGGCACCTGGTTAAGTGGGCTCAGCACCAAGGGGTCCACATTTACTCGTGCCACTTCAAAGACCTTGTGAGGAGCAGCTTGGCAGGCACAATGCCAGAGGGGATCTTGAGATATCAGATGTGGCTCGGCTCCTCACTCCTCCTTGCTTGGACTTCCCCCTTTTTTTTTTTTTTTTTTACAATTGCAGTTGCAGAAAAAAAGCTATCTACCCATTTCTTACAGTGAGCTTGAGAGAGATTGCAAGAAATCAAAATACCGAATCTTAATACAAGCTCTGTTCCACAGGTTCACCACGAGGAAAAGCCAAGGTCTTGATGGGTTTCAAAGAACAATGAGGTGCCCTGGCATCACTTTCATGGCCCATTTCAGTTGCATTTACCCTCGTTCCAGGATCTAGGATGCATGGCTAGCATAGGCAAACCCAGCTAAGGGGGGGAAAAAAAAAACACGCTGCTCCCCAGGGAAAACCGTGCCATTTATTCTGAAAATGTGCAGAAACAGCATTTGATTGGGAAGAGGCTGTAGGTCATTTATCTCTCACTTTTAAAATGATGAGATTGATGTGTCTCCCCAGTGGGCTGTCTGCCTTCTATTCAGCAACAATACACTACTTCTTTTCAAAGAGAAATATGCTTTCAATAAGGGGGAAGGGAGGCAGGGAGTGAGTAAAGGGGATCAAGCGACTTTCATTGAAGGATTCATTTTTGATTTAAATATTTTGTTCTAATCTCCAACTTCCTTTTTAACTTGGCAGAATGACCAAAAGGAAAACAATGTCCCTCCCTAGCCCAGTTTACAGCCTGCCAGAGCAGAGGATCCAGTTACTTCTTCCAAATTGTGTATGTTCGGTTGTTCAATATATTAGTTTTTTTTTTTTCTTTTTAAATCTATTGCTCATATACATAGGGTTTTCTTTTAATGGCATGTCAAAGCAGACTTTGGTGAAAAACCACAGGAGAAAAAAAGCAGAATGAAAAATATAGATTGAATATATCCAGCTATTTAATACTTTTTTTTGGGGGGGGGGGTGTTGAGTATGTTGTGGAAGGAATTCTCTGCAAGTGATACATCCTGTAACTCTAGGCAGATGTAATCCCCTGGCCATGACACCAGTAAAGATTTCTCTTCACACTGGAGACATTTGCAACCATTTTGTTCTCTCCCCCAAAGTGGAAGTACACATGGTGGAGGGACATTCTGGGAGTATGTACTTCCTGTAATGTTCCCCTGTTGCCTTTACAATTCCCTGGGAGTCCTGGGAGCCTTACCTTGGAAGAGAAAGAAACCCAAGGTGCTGCTGATCTGGGGTTGAAATCTGAGGAGCACCCACAGGGGCCTTTTCTTTTCTGAGAAAGCCCTTTCTTCTTTTTGATGCCAATTTGCCCCACTCATCACTTTGACCTGGCTTACAACTCACCACCTCAAGGAGACATGCTGGGGTTGACTCTACCTAAACTCAGCCCCTGCTCTTTTGAGTGCTCTCTATAGTGTGTGCTATAGTGTATCTCTTAGTGTTCTCTAAGAGATAGTGTGTCCTGAGGCATTGGTGGTTCAGTGGTAGAATTCTCCCCTTCCGTGCCAGAGACCCGGGTTCCATTCCAGGCCAATGCATCTCATGCACAGCCACCACCCATCTGTCAGTGGAGGATTGTGTGTTGCTATGATGCTCAACAGGTTTCAGTGGAGCTTCTAGACTAAGACAAACTAGGAAGACGGCCTGGTGATCTACCTGAAAATTAGCCAGTGAAAACTCTGTGGATCACAATGGTCTGATCCACAACCAGTCATGGGGATGGCAAAGGACCAAGCAGAGGACTGGGCAGCGTTTTGTTCCACTGTGTATGGGGTTGCCATGAGTTGGGGGCTGACTAGATGGCAGCGAACAAAAACAACATAGTGTGTTCTAAGAGGCCACTGTTTGTGCTATATCTGTTTGGACTTTGACCCTTTCTTTGTAAATATCTAAAAAACATCTTTTCCCTTAGTGGCATGGAGGCTTTTTCCCAGGGGTACAGGAGATAGGTTGTACCTGCTTCACCAGACCAGAAATAGCTTGAGTTGTGTCTTGTTGTGATGATCCCCAGAAGCACACCCTGAGACAATGACTGGAGCGCAAGAAGTTAGTCTGGGAGGGCATCCCAGGAAATCCCAGTAGAGGCGTAAGGATGTGAGACAGGGAGGGAAGGAGGCCACGAAAGAGTGCTTCACCAAGCTAGTGCCCACTGTGGACAACTGGATCTTAGTACTGCTGGGAGGCTTTCTCAACCTTGGCACTATGATGTTTGGGGCCAGAGAATTCTTTGTAGTGGGGGCTGTTCTGTGCACGGGAGGGTGTTTAGCGGCAACCCTGCCTTCCACCCAACAAATGCCAGTAGCATCTCCCACAACCCTTCCACACTTGTGACAATCAAAACTGTCTCCAGGTGTTGCCAAATACCTACTGGTAGGCAAATTCACTGGTGATGGAGAACCATGGGGAATCTGGAAAAGGCACCAGTGCTGGCTGTTGAGGTCTGGCTGGTACACACTGAGGTGGGAAGGGCGAGGGGATATGTCTGCTGTGTCCTCCTCTCCAGCCGGAGTGCCTTGGTGAGGCCGAGGAGCAAGCTACTATCATCACCCACTGTTGGTGGCTGACTGTGGACAGCGGCAGGGATGAGGCAGGCCTGAGGTAAAACCAGTGGAAACATTTGTTTTCGTTGACTTCTTCCTAACTCCACAAGCTTCCATTTACCTGGTGTCCGCTCATCCTTCACCCCCATACAATCCTCTCTAAGAAAAGGTTAGATAAACCCAGACACCCCTTCCCTGGGCTCTAGGCATACTCAGGGCCTGGAGAACTTGAGCTGAAGGAAAGCAGTATTTCTTGAGCTTGTTGGGAGTGAGGCCATTTCACATGGGCTATCTCACTTAATCCTCAAATCAGCCCTGCAACGAAGGTCTTATTTGCCTCTTTTTCACTCTGGCTAGGCCACCAGCCAGAGTCACACAGCCGTTGAGGGGCAAAGTCCAGATTCCACCTCAGAAATCCCTGCATCTAAAGTGCATGGATCATCTGTGTTTTGTTTTTTTCTCCTGATGTGTTGGTGAGGATGGGGACAGAGTATTTTTGAAGAGGCACATTTTAGGAGGCTCCAACACATGGATGAATGCTGAAGAAGCCAATTGAGAAATGAAATAGGATCCTGAGCATGGGAAATTGGGAGTTTGGAAGGAGCAGCGGCGGTTTTCCCTTCCGAGGCCCAAACAAACGGAATCAAGAGAGCCGTGGTTACATTACAACCAGGAGCTTCCTTTTGGGCACCGTGAGCTGGGAGGCATTAGGGGATGCTGCCATGGGTTGCTGTGCTTTTAGAGCTGCCCTTGCTGACCTATGCACACTCATCCCACCTGCCTCCAGTGGATGCTTGGGCTACATTAAGCTGGATACTCCGCTGCATACCTCTGACACACACACTGCTGCTTCCCACCTTTGGGCCTTTGCTCGTACTGTGCCTTCACTGGGAATGCCCTTGCCCCCACTTACTTCATCTCCTGACCAGCTCTCACTTCTCAGAGCAACCTTCTCTAGGAAGTCATCCCAGATGTTTTCATCTTGTCCTCTGTTTAATCTGTAATTTCCATAGGGTGATGGATTCTGGTGTGTGTGTGTGTGTTTATGTGATTTTGGGGCAGAATATTTAGGAGCTGTAAGGTTGGTGGTTCAAACCCACCCAGTGGCTCTGAGGCAGAAAGATCTGGCAATCTGCTTCCATAAAGATTACAGCCAAGAAAACCCTATGGGCCAGTTCTGCTCTGTCACATGGGGTCGCTATAAGTTGGAATCTACCTGACAGCAACCAACAACAACAACGTACTTAGCAGCCATCACTGTGTATAACCAGTTGCTGTTGAATCAACTCTGACTCACGGAGACCCTGTGTGTGTCATAGTAGACTGTGCTCCATAGGGTTTTCCACGGCTGATTGTTTGGAAGTAAATCCCCAGGGCTTTTTCTGAGGTGCCTCTGGTGGACTTGAACTTTTAGTCTTTTGGTTAGCAGTCAAGCATGTTAACCATTTGTACCACCCAGGGACTCCCAATGTACAGAAAAAGAGCTTAATAAATGCTTGTCAAACTGATCTCTCCCCTACTATCACCCTGGACATAAAGTCCAGGTCTGACAAAGTCCTTATTGTTTGGGAATTACCTTTTATATATTGACTCTCCCTCTAGACTGTAAGCTGTTTAAGGGCAGGGTCCATATCTTCTTCCATCTTATCTACATAGTGCCTGGCACAGACCAAAAACCAAACCCGTTGCCATCGAGTCGATTCCGACTCATAGCGACCCTATAGGACAGAGAACTGTCCCATAGGGTTTCCAAGGAGCAGCTGGTGGAGTCAAACTGCCAACCTTTTGGTTAGCAGCCGAGCTCTTAACCACTGTGCCACCAGGGCTCCTCCTGGCACAGAGTAGGTGCTAGATAAGTATTTGTTTTAAAGAAAGGAAAGGTAGATATCTCTCAATTGAGGATGGGGTAGGTGCAGCCCTGCTGGGAGCAGGATGAGAAATGGATGGCCCTGGAGATAGAGATTAAGAATTAGGAGATTAATATTCCAAACCTGGTTCTATCACTCGCGTGTGACCTAAAACACTGTGTCCCAAACTATGTTCCAGGGAATAGTGATTTGTGGAAAAAAAACTCCACGGTCAATTAAGTTTAGAAATACTGTGTTAAACAATGTTGAGGAGTCCCCTCTCCAACAACAATAGGGATCTCAGAGAATTTAATCTACTAATATGCATCATGAATATCCAAAAAGGGATATAAATATCCATAAAATATATTTTCCCATAACTCTGCCCCCTCCCTTTTTGCTGAAAACCTTTAAAAATTTTTGAGAAAACTGTATCCTTGGAAGAGTTTTTGCCTAACACTGCATTAGCTAAGTCCTTGTGACATCACTTCATGGAGGACTGGTGTCACCTGATTAGTGTGGATGGGTGCCAGTAATTATTTTATTTGGCACCGGTCACTCTTCTTCACCGGTTCTCAACAATAGTGACTTCTAATCTCAGATTTCATGAAACCTCTATCCCCAGTACACTTCTTTTCCCTCTCAGGGGACAACATTGCCTCCTCATCCACAGAGAACATGGCAGCTTCCCTCAGAGTAATTCATTCTCCTCAGAGGAAAAGGTGTTTCTTCTCTCCAAGTTAATGCTTCTACCTGGGCTCCGAATCCCACCCCCTCCTACCTTCTCAGAAACCTCCCTCCTCCAGTCGCTCCTTCCTCTCCCATGTCTCCGCCCTCATACTTTCTACAGTTCTCATCCCTCAGTATAGAGTAAGCTTAAATCTCTCTCATCTTAAAAAGCTAAAACCAGCCAGCTAGCAAACCAACCAGCTGACTGACTGACTGGCCAACTGACTGACCAACCAATTAACTGCCTTCCTTTAACCCAAAGCTCTCTTCTAGATGATGCTCTCTTCTTCTCTTTATTGCTGAGCTCTTTGAAGGAAGCCCTGTGGTTCCCAAACTTGTAGAGAGTGAGGACATCTTTTTAACACCGAAATATTTTGTGCCCCCCACAATAAATTAATTTTACTTGTAGTGTCTGCCAACTGGAGAAATAATAATCAAAAGATAATATAAATCCACTAATGCTTTTAAATTAATTTGTGATTTGTTAATTATCATAGCATGTACTTACAATATAAGTGAGACATATTATTTAATCTGTGAATAATTTTTAGTGTACTGATGGATTTGGGGAACACTTGAACTAATTCTGGGGACCTCAGCTAGAGCAGATCTCAGTTGGAAATTCCCTGTATACGTTCTCTGACCTCGCTTCCTGTCTATTCATTCTTTGTCCTCCTGTAGAAATAACTTTTGCCTCAACTCTTTCTCTGATACCACTGCTGGCAAAGGTCACCCGGTCCTCAAAATGGCCAAGTCCAGTGGATGTATTTCTGTCTTTCTCCCACTTGACATTTGATGCACTAAACTACTCCCTTCTGGAAACAAGCTCCTTCATTGATTTCCTGGCATCTTACTCTCCCTTTTCTCTCATTTCTCTGAGCATTTCTTCTCAGTCTCCTTACCTGGTTTTTCTCCCACAGTTTACCATGAAGCATGGACTCTAAAGACTACATCCTTGGCCTATTTATTTTATCACTCACAACTTTTCTTGGATGATCTCATCAACTTTAATGTATTTGGTTCTTGAATTTAAGATTGGTGACTTTCAAATCTATGATCTCTGGCTCAGACCATGCTAGAGGGACTTTTCCATCTGAATGTCCTATGGATACCCTGAGCTCAACAAGTCCCAAATAGAACCCATTAATCTCCCTCCAAGCATCCCTAAATCTGCCCCCTTCCTGTAATCTCTTTCTGGTTGCTGACTCATTTATCTACCCAACTTCTAAAACTGTAAATCTGAGAGCAGTCCTAAGCTTCTCCCTTTCAACCCCCACTCTTCCACTTACCTCTTACCCAACAAGCCTCATTCTACCTTCAATGTCCCTTAGATCTCTTTCCTCTTCACTACTGCTTTAATTCAGGTAGTCTTCATTATTCATCCCTTGGAATATAATGATAGCCTCCAAACTGGCCTCCCTGTCTACAAGTCCTCACTCTTCAATTATCCATGCTAGGCCTATTCTTTCTAAAAGGCAAATTGGACTTGCATCGTATCCTATCTGAAATGTTTTAATAATCACCACTACTTTTAGGATGAAATCCAATTAGGTTAGCCAGGCATACCATGCCTTTTGTCACCTGATGTAGCAGAATATCAGAGTGGTTACAAGTCAGTACTACCTGGATTCAAATCTTGGCACCTCGGGTAAATTACTTATCCTTTCTAAAGTTTAGCTCCTCAATTGTAAAATAGGGATCAACAGTACTTGTATAAATAATCCTTAAAAAGGGCTTTTAACAGAATCTGGCCAGTATTAAGAGATCAACAAATGCTATCTGTCATTATTATTGCCTGGCTTCCAAGGTTCTTATGAGTGTGAAGTAAGATGACATTTGTGGAAGAGTGATGCCCTCCTTAAGTCCTTGTAATACTTATTCCTTATTATCCTGGTATCCTCATCTGTGACACAGAATTATTGGCTCTGGGCCGGGTAGGGAGTGGGGAACAGGAAAGATAAGCACGTTACCAGCATTGGCACATTGGTCAGGAGGTAAGTCCACCGGTGGAAAAGGACAAGAGGAAGATAACCAGGTGAGGAACAGAGTCTTGAGTCTGTGACTGAGTCCAGCAAAGATCTCTTATGAATTGGGCAAAGCACCAATTGACTTATCAAGTTTTGACATTGGCTGCTGAGCCTGAGCTGCCTCCTGTCCAAGAATTCATCACACTGTTCTGTGAGCCTCTTTGGGAACACAATTAAGGTGTCTAGACTGTTCCCAGGACATACTGCCTGAACGATTGAACGTGTGGAGCCCTTATTGTATACAGATGGCACTCCACATGGCAGCAGGGCTGGCTAGAAAAGATACAGGCTGACTGGCTGGCGTGGGCCCTCCACATGCCCTCATGTGCTGCTCCAGACCCCCTACCAGGCCTCTCTGAGGAGTAGGATTGCTGTGGGAGGGAGAATGGGAGGTCCCCTTGGAGGGGAATGCCTTGGAGAGTGAGCTGGAAGGACTGGGTGGGGTTGCGTGGGGGCAGCAAATGCCACATTGTGGCAAATGACAGTTGGCTACCAGGAGTCCTGTTACTTTAGTAACAGTGATGGTCCCCCTCAACATCTCCGTCTGAGATTTATCCCTTAGTGGTTAAGAACACTGATATTGGAGCAAAATTCTCAGGATTTGAACCTCAGTACTGCCACTTACTAGCTAGTGTAACCTTGGTAAGTTGCTTTCTCTCTCTATGCCTCAGTTTCCTCATCTGTAATATATGAGGTTAATAATGGTACGTTATGAAGTTGTTATGAGGAGTTAAGTGAGTTAATGTATATGAGATACTTAGAACCGTGCCTGGCGTGTGTAACTGCTGTGTAGATGTAGTATTAGCAATTATTCAGGAGGCATTTAGACTGAGAGAAGTGCTGGGTTCTGGTCTCATCTGTGTCTCTGATTATCCATGTCATTTAGCTCCTCTGACTGTAGTTTCTTACCTTCAAATAGAGTTTGGATAACGTATATCTACAGGAAGCAGGTTCCAGATATCAGTTGTGTACCCCTGTTCCAGGAAGACTCTTTCTTCCTGTCTTCTCCACTCATCCTTCTTTCTCAACGGTCTAGGTTCACTTGCTCTGGTATCCTTTTCATTATATGGGTTCTATCAGTTTATTGTACTGTGGTGGCTTGTGTGTTGCTATGATAGTGGAAGCTGTGCCACGAGTATCTCAAACCCCAGCAGGGTCAGCCATGGTGGACAGGTTTCAGCAGAGCTTCCATACTAAGACAGACTAGGAAGAAAAGCCTGGTGATCTGCTTCTGAAAATCAGCCAACGAAAAACCAAGAGATCACAACAAACTATTGACCAATTAAGTGCTGGACGGTGAGCCCCCTTTGTTGGAAGGTACTACACAATAGCTGCAACAATGGATTCAAACACACCAACAACCTTGAAGATGGCCAAGGACGGAGCAACGCTGCATTCTGTTGTATGTGGGATGGTTTGAGTTGGAGCTGACTTGACGACAACTAACAACAGCAATAACAACATATGAGTTCTAGTTACCACCCCACTCTTTGCCCTTGGGGACCCAGTGGTGGAAGCAGCTCCCTGCTGTGACCGGCTCCAGTGTACCACTCCATCGTTTGTTGCTTTCCTAAACCCAGCCCACACCTTCGTAAAAAATTCCTTTATTAAATTTTTCTTTTTGCCCAGCTTGAGGCTGCTATGATGGACCTAGAAATCCTACCCAGCAATCGAATCCAGAGTTCTCAACCACTACACTGTACTTATCATCCTGGGATAGAAGTGACATTTATCTCCTTTAATGTTCTGATTACAACTCACCTGAGCCCCCTCAGTCTTGGGAGAGATGCCCCATGCTTCTTTCGACAACTCTCCATCCTTCTGCTTGGCTGCCTCAGTTCAGAGGGGCCGTGGGCTTCCAGGTACCACACGCTGGGAGGAAGGGAGGCTCTGTGAGACCTCTCCCAGCCTGACTCCATTGCTCTTTCTCTAGCACGCCGCCCCGTGCTGACACTGTGGAGAGCTGGCCTCGCACTCTGTAGTGTCATCCTCGTGCCCTGCCGCCACAAGGCTTCTGCTCTTCGGGGCTGATTCCTGTCACTGAGTGAGCGACAGTACTTCCAGGTGAAAGACACTGTTGGGTCACCCAGGTGTGGTCTTGCTTTAGTCTCACAAAATCGTTATGAGGTGGGAATGTTTTTCCTACCACAACTGGGGAAACCGAGGCCTAGAGAGGTTAACTAACTGAACTGCACTGTACATGTTAGAGCTATTAATTTTCAAAATGAAATATTTGGCCAGGGGTTTCAGGGGGAAGGGGAAGAGCACTGAATATGTGGAGCACTAGACATTTTTAGGGCAATGAAACTACATGCTACTGTCATGATGGATACGTGACTCTATGCATTTGCCAAAGCCCATAGGACTGTACAACACAAAAAGTGGGCCCTAAAGTAAGCTATGGACTTTAGTTAATAGTAATGTCTCAATGGAAACCCTGGTGGCATAGTGGTTAAGAGCTATGGCTGTTAACCAAAAGATCAACAGTTCGAATCCACCAGGTGCTCCTTGGTAAACCCTATGGAGGCAGTTCTACCGTCTCCTGTAGGGTCACTATGAGTCAGAATCGACTCGATGGCAACCTGTTTGGTTTTTGGTTTGGGTTTAATATCTCAGTATTGGTTCATCAATTATGACAAATGTCTTACATGAATGAAAATGTTAATAACATGAGAAAATACGTGCCGGGGAGTGGGGATCTACGGGGCTCTCTGTCCTCTTGGTGCAATTTTTCTGTAAACCTGAAGCTGTTCTAAAAACTAAAGTCTATTGAAAATAAGTCAATCATGCAACAAAATAAACTAAACAACAAAAATATAAAAAGAAAGGAAAAGTTTTATTAAAGAAAAGCAAAGCAATGTTTCCCTTCCAAACCTACTTTCTGGTGTTAAAATATTCTGGAGTCAACTATGTGCCCTCCTATCCAAGGGCTGGGTCAGTTGTACCTTCTGCCCCCCACCCCACCCCCAATTTGATCTGCTCTGGAATTTGTCCCGTTTTTATCACTTTTTCTTTCTTTCTCGCTGTTCACTCCACAAATCTTCTTTCTTTCCTCCCCTTCCCCCTGGGTTACAGTATGAGAGGTCGTTAAAATCTACAGTGAGTGAGCATGTCCCATTAAAACCTTTTTTCTTTTCAAACAGAACGTGAGCCTTTCCAGATTCCCTTCTTCCATCACTCCGCTCGCCATCCCGCCACATTTAAGCCCACTGCTGACAGATGGACTTCCGCTCTTCCCCTAATATCGCTCTCCCTGGCCAAGAATATTCTATGCACACATTGTTGCTGAACCAGTAACATTTGCAAAGTCTTAACATTCTGAGTTTCATATCCGTGGGGATCATTCTTTTCAGAGTTGTAAGTGGACAAATCCTAACCGAGGGGTGTAAGTCTGAAGGTCATAGATATTCAGAGCTGGAAGCCTCTTGGAGACACACAGACAGCTCCATCCTGGACAGATGAGGAGGCTGAAGCCCCTAAAGGCTGGGGCAGAGGCGGGTATAACAAAGGCATGGCAGGTAGGGCGTGAGCCCTGGGCGTCGCTTGAGGAGGGGCTGCTAATGAGCAGTTTCTATTGCCCCTCGCTGTTTCCATCGCCAGCTGTGAGAGATCATTCAGCAATTTAAAACTAATTGCCATAGGCACTATTTTCTGTAGATAGGTCCCTCTCAGGGGACCTGCCAAGTCACCTACCAATTCAAGCTGAGCCACAGCCCAGCCCCTTCCTGAAGCATCTCACATCTCTGCCCACCTCCTTGCCTCCTCGTAGTACCCGCCTGAGGGTTTTTGGCATGGGGGAGTGTAATGAACAGGGAGGGGTCTGGGGGTGGGGGCAAGTTAGGGTTCACACTCGGCTCTATGACCTTGGGCAAGTTCCTGAACCTGTACAAGCCTCAGTTTCCTCTCCTTATTATAGGTTTGTTTTGAGGATTAAGGGAAATAGTGTATGTAATGACTCAGTAGGGTTCACAGTACAGATGTTGTTGTTGCTGTTGTTAGGTGCCATCGAGTTGGTTCTGACTCCGAGCGACCCTGTGAACAATAGAACGAAACACTGCTCAGTCCTGCTCCATCCTCACGATTGTTATGCTTGAGCCCATTGTTGCAGCCACTGTGTCAATCCATCTCTTTGAGGGTCTTCCTCTTTTTTGCTGACCCTGTACTTTGCCAAGCATGATGTCCTTCTCCAGGGACTGATCTCTCCTGACAACTTGTCCAAAGTGTGTGAGACGTAGTCTGGCCATCCTTGCTTCTAAGGAGCATTCTGGTTGTACTTCTTCCAAGACAGACCTGTTAGTTCTGTACAGTACAGATATAGGTCATGAAATGATTGCCTCCTTCCCTCTCCTTCGTGCTCCTTTGCTTCTCCCCAAAGCAATCCACTGGTCAGCTTGCCTCCTGACGAGGACTCTCGCCATCCACAGTGACAGCAGCTATTTGTCACAAAGACTTCATCCCCATTGCTGCGGCATGCTGGGCCCAAGAGAACTCCTAGTGTGGCCTTGGCACCTGAAGAGTCTCTGAGGTGCTACCTCCCTCACTGTGGTGGCACGTCTTCACTTCACAGACTTTTTAGAGTGACGGGTTCTAAGACATGGTTTCCGAATTGTTCCACCAAAAGTTTTTGGAGTCCATGTTGTTGTGGTTAGTTGCTATTGATTATTTTCCAACTCATGGCAACACCAAGTGTTAAAGTAGAACTGCTCTATAGGGTTTTCAAGGCTGTGACCTTTTGGAAGCAGACGGCCAGATCTTACTTCTGAGGTGCCTCTGGGTGGGTTTGAACCACCAACCTTTCAGTTAATAATCCAGCACTTAGCCATTTGCACCACCCAGGGTCTCCAGAACTTAATGTGTAACAGGTCGAAACGTTGCCCAGTGCTACACCGTGTTCATGATTGTTGATATGTTTGAGTCAATTGTTGTGACTATTGTGTCAATCCATCTCACTGAGGGTGTCCCTCATTTTTGCTGGCCCTCTACCAAGCATAATGTCCTTTTCTAGACATTGGTCTTTCCTGATGACAGGTCCAAAGTAAGCAAACTGAAGTCTCACCATCTTCGCTTCTAAGGAACATTCTGGTTGTATTTCTTCTAAGGTGCACACACACACACACACACACACAAACCCAAACCCATTGCCATTGAGTCGATTCTGACTCTTAGCGACCCTGGTGGTGTAGTGGTTAAGGGCTATGGCTGCTAACCAAAAGGTTGCCAGTTCAAATCCACCAGGCACTCCTTGGAAACCGTATGGGGGCAGTTCTGCTACCCTAAGGTGCACAAATGAGTGTATTTCTGGACACCCTCACTCCCAGGCAGGTCACCTTTCATAAGATTGATACTTTCAATTTCTTGTTCTGCTATCACTCTTTTAGTCCCGGGCTGAGCTGGTCTTAGTCATAGGGGAGGAGGGTCTGTGTTGTTTCCCAGCACCTGCAGCCTGGTCTGTTGAGGACCTCTCCTGCCTTCTGCAACATGCCCTCCTCTTTCTTCAGGGCTCACCGGGGTTTTCAAAGTATATTCATGAGGCCTGGCACCTTTGAATGCATGGAGGGATGTGGTTCTTCTCCAGCAAACACCCTGTGAGCCTGGGGTCTAGCCTGGATATGGAGGATGGTTCTGAGACAGACTTCATAGACAGAGCCAGCCAATGCTGGAGGGGGTGAAGAGAGGTCACCCATTACCCTGATCCCCGAGACCATCCCTGCCCTCAAGGAGGTCTCTAACTAGTAGGGGAAAAGATAACATTTTAATTTTGAGAGGCCTAGAGGAATTGTTGGAGGAGCCCTGGTGGCACGGTGGTTAAGTGCTTGGCTGCTAACTGAAAGGTCAGTGGTTTGAATGAACCAGTCACTCTGAGGGAGAAAAGATGTGGCAGTCTGCTTCTGTAAAGATTTACAGCCTTGGAAACCCTATGGGGGCAGTTCTACTCTGTCCTATAGTGTCGCTATGAGTTGGAATCAACTAGATGGCAATGGATTTAGAGGAGTTGTTCAGGTAGATAGATGAGTTTGGAGTTCAAGGGAGAGGTCCAGGAGGAAGAGAGAAAGTTGGGGGTCCCCATGGTTGTTAAGAGGCTGCTGGTATCACCTGGGGAGTAAATGTAAGAAACAAAACCAAAACCAAACCCCTTGCCGTCGAGTCAATTCCGACTCCTAGCGACCCTGTGGAAACCCTGGTGGCATAATGGTTAGGAGCTACAGCTGCTAACCAAAAGGTCAGCAGTTCAAATCCACCAGGCACTTCTTGGAAACCCTATGGGGCAGTTCTATTCTGTCCTAGGGTCACTATGAGTCGGAATCGGCTCAGTGACAGTGGGTTTGGTTTAGTGACCCTATAAAGCGAGGTCCAAAGGCAGAGCCCTGGAGCCCTCAGCACTCAGCATTCAGGGAGGGGAGAAGGGTCTAGAAGAGAAGACTGAGAAGGAGCAGCCAGTGCGGTAGGAGGAGAACCAGCAGAGAGAGGGTTCTGGAAGCTTGCTGGAGAGACTGTGCCAGGCTCTGTGTGGGGCCCTTTCAGGTAAATTATCTCATCAGCTACTCACATCAACCCTGTGAGGCACATGGAATATTGCAGAAAGAATGCTTTGCGAGAGCATAATCCTTCCGCTTTAGCTTTTGGCAAATGAAACGTGTAATTTCACGATGATTATCCTCATTTTGCAGCATGTTGCCATTACTTAGCATCTGCTGAGCACAGCCCTAAAGTCGTGGAGATGGGTGTTATGATGCATGGTGACACACGGGTGCCTCTGCCATGTTCAGGAGCTCAGGAAGGGAGAGGAAGCCGTCACTGGTTCCAGTGGCTCGTTCCTCGGGATTAGTCTTATGTTCCTGGATTTGGTGAAGGCCGCCAGTAAACTGCAATTGATTAGAGACTATTGGAGAATGAAGCAATTTCTCTGGCCTTTTTTAAACCTAGCAAATGCTATCAAATTTGAAATTTTGCATTTATTTTTTAGTTCAAACATCTGCTCTCTACATGCCTAACAATTGGGTAATGATACCTCTATTGATAAAATATTCTGCAGCCTTTAAAACGATGTTTCTGAAAAGCAGATAATGGCACAGAAGAATGCTTATATTTTAAAGTTAAAAAGGCAGACTAGAAAATTTCATTTTAAATAGATCAAAATTGTGTGATCTAAAAAAACAGCTGTGCAGAAAAAAAAATTGTAAAGAACCCACGAAAATATTAGTAGTTTTCAATGCGAAGTAGGAAATTTATTTATCCTTTTCCTGCTTTTATGTAATTTTCCAAATTTTTGTAATGTGTATATATCATTTTAGATCAACGCTGTCCCATAGAACTTTAGGCAGTGATGGGAGTGGTCTATATGTGTACTATCTAAGCCATAGCCACTAGTCACATATGGCTATTGAGCACTTAAAATGTGCTTAGTGTGATTGAGGAGCTGAATTTTTAATTGTATTAAATTGTTATTATCTTATTAATTTTAACTACAATAACCACATGAGAAGGAGCCCCAGTGGTGCAAGGGTTAGGCGCTTGGCTACTAATCAAAAGGTTGGTGGTTTGAACCCACCCAGCGGCTCTGTGGGAGAAAATACCTTGTAATCTGCTCTTGTAAAGATTAAACAAAAAAACAAATCAAACCCATTGCGTCCATTCCCACTCATAGCAACCCTCTAGGACAGAGTAGAACTGCCCCATAGGGTTTCTAAGGAGCAGCTGGTGAATTTGAACTGCCCACCTTTTGGTTAACAGCCATAGCTCTTAACTACTATACTACCAGGGCTCCTTTGTAAAGATTGCAGTCGAGGAAACCCTATAGGGCAGTTCTACTCTGTCACATAGGGTTGCTATGAGTTGGAATCAACTTGACAGCACCCAACAATAGCCACATGAAGCTAGTGACTACTTATTTGACGGTACAGTCTTAAAGTGTAAAAAATAATATAAAGTTATGTGAATTATATGTCAATAAAGCTGCTAAAATAATATAAGCACTTAAAATGTGTTTGCCACGTCAAAGTTTGAAATCTTATTGCAATGGAAGTTTCGACTTTATGATGGAGGATATGGACACAGCACAGGAGAGCCCTGGGGTTTTTATTTCAATAGTTTATTTTCTAGCTCAATAAATAGCGATCCAGCATTAAGCTTGCCCATCCCCGAGTTCGGTTTTTGACTAGGAAGAAACAAACAGTAAGCTTTGTATTATTGTATTAGTTGGCCTGCAACGAATTCTGCTACTGTGAGCAATATTCTTTTGTATACGTGTTTTCACTTTCATGTAAAGAGTTCAAACCCCTTGAGCAATACCTCGTCAGGTCAGAGCAAAGCCTAACTTCTCCACTTTACAGATGAGAAAAACGAGGCTCATGAAAGTTCAGTTCCCAAAGTCATGCAGAAGAAACAAAAGCAAAGCCTCTTAGCTCTTGAAGCCCAGAGGATTTTATTACTTTTCACAGTACGGAAAGAACAATTTCTGATAAATTGTCATGGGAAGGGTACTTCCCCAAGCAACTGGAAAGATTTGTTATCTTTGGTGAAATCCTTTATGAAGTTGGCTTTTGTTAGTTTTCTTTTTTTTTTTTAATTTCTATAACTGTCTTAAGATTTTTTTGCACCAGGCAGGGTGCTGCGCATCTATCAAAGGTTGCCCTTTATCTGGCTGGATCTGTGTTTTTATGCTTTCCATGGGAATGCCAACCAAAAACCCCTTGTCTTTTCAGGTAAATTTACTCTAGACCCCCACGGTTGTAGGCCCATCCCCCTTCCTGGCATCCACCACATGCAATCCTTCTTGCCAGGTAGGGAATCAAAAACCAAACAGTTGCCATTGAGCTGATTCTGACTCATGGCGACCCTTTGTGTGTCATAATGGGACTGTGTTCCATAGGGTTTTCAGTGGCTGATTTTTTGAAAGTAGATCTCCAGGCCTTTCTTGCAAGGCACCTCTGGATGGACTTAAACCTCTAGCCTTTCAGTTAGCAGCTGAGCACATTAACCATTTGTACCACCCAAGGACTCTGGAATTAACCAGCCATACGTGATTCCCCTCATAGGGTCGCTAGGCGTCAGGATCAACTCAACGGCAACAGGTTTTATGTAATTCCACATCTAGCGATTTAGGAAGATTTATAAAGGTGTGGAGCTCTCCTCAGACTGGTTCCCTAGTCTGCTGGAGTGCAGTGGACGCAGTATTACAGAAAGGACCACAGATTGGACGGGCCAGACACTTCCCCTTGCTCTCTTCATCTGGGTGGCCCCAAGTGTTTGCTAAGAGCAGCAGGCAGCAGTGCAATTTCTCACAAATGAACCCACTGAATGTTTTCAAACTTAAAGTCCCAATCCTTTTTGGTTCAAGTTCTAAGGAAAGATTGGAGCCAGTTGTGATTAAAAAAAATAATAATAATAAAAAATTGGTTCACTCGTCTGTCGGTACTGCCAAGAAGTATTCACATGAGCAGGGCTATCCAAAAATATGAAGAGTAGCTCTTTTCCAAGACAGATCTCTGGAACTCTCTCCCTCCCTTGCTCAGAACCACTTCCTCTCCTCAAATCTCACTTTAAAACCTTCCTGTTTGCTTTTGCCTATGACTGACTCAGGCCCCATTCATCTTTCTTTCCTCTCTCCCCATGACCACATCCTTCTACTCTCCCCTCACCCTCCACTGTGAGAACACTCTTCGGCCTCTTTCCTTCTTCCATTTTCCAGCCCCCTGGCACATCAGGCTGGCCTCACAAGTCACCCCATCAGTTGTGTGTGTGGAGTGTGAGGGCCTTCTCCACGTGGGTGCATATTCCTCTCTCTTGTCCTCAGAGGACCGGGTAATGATTTTCAGTGGTGCTACTGCCTAAAGAGAAGACCCTGGGTGGTGGAAACTATGCTGGACTACGAATATAAAGGTTGGCGGTTTGAACCCACCCAGCGTGGTTCCGTGGTTCCATGACAGAAAATCCTGGCGATCTGCTTCTGCCCTATGGGGCAGTTCTTACTCTGTAACACATGGGGTCACCATGGATTGGGTGAGACTCACCGGCAGCGGGTTTGGTTTTGGTTTTACTGCCTCAAGAGGCTCTTTGCAAGTTGTATTTCACTAGTTACAGACTCAGAAATTTGAGAAGCAGAAGGGCCGTGTAATAAACCCGCAAAGATACCAGCTCCTAGCCATGTTTCCCATGGGATACTTCAGGTAAAGCCTGAAGGAGAGGAGGGAATAAAACACAGGCCAAACTGGAGCTGCTGTTTTGCCTCCAGAATTATAATGGTCTCAACTGAGCTTCCTACTTTCCTCAAGTAATGAGGAA
This sequence comes from Trichechus manatus latirostris, assembly GCF_000243295.1. Classification (NCBI taxonomy): domain Eukaryota; kingdom Metazoa; phylum Chordata; class Mammalia; order Sirenia; family Trichechidae; genus Trichechus; species Trichechus manatus. The sequence continues at coordinate 15,370,209 of NW_004443961.1, forward strand.
AGTAAATTCCTAACCAAAGTTCTGAAGCAGAATAAAAACCAAAAAAACCAAACAGACCCTGGGAAAACAATCCCTGAGTAAGCCCAAGTATTTGGACTCTTTATTGTTAAGCATGTATACGCAGTACTTCCTAAAGAGTGAGGTTTCAACTCTGCTGTCTGGACAATGGGCAAGCTGTGGGTTTCCCACAACGCACCACTGCTCTCCGCCTCAAGATAGAGCCTTCTCCCACAAACATGGAAGCAGGTCAGTCTAGTCCTGTCTCCACAGGTGTCCCCACTGCTGGCTCCAAACGAAATCCTTCCAGAGCCAAGTGCCCCAGGTTTTATCTGATGAATCACATCCTTGTCTTCACTTTTGATCTTACCACAATAAGAACAGCTGCCATTTTTCTACCACATTATTGTTTCAAAAGCACATTTATATTTGTTATGTGAAATACACAAGGCAGGTATTAGTATTCTCATTTCACACATAAAGGACCAAGGTCAATGTGACTTGCCTAAGGTCACAGAAGTGGTGAGTGGTGGAGTTGGACTCCACATGGGTGTTCTATAGGAACCACTAAAGGCATCCCCAGATGAGCACAGTAGCATCTGGAAAGAAACTTTCCAGAGAGGGATTCCATTCGATGGATAATGAAAATCACAGTTAGAGTTGGCTTTCCAGTGGATTGTGGGGTTTTTGTTTGATTTTTGGTATCAGATCTCTCTCTCTTTTTTAAAAATCATGTCTGACTCATCTAAAACCTTACAAATGAATCAGCATTGCCCAAGCTCATCCAAACAGGTGGCAGAGTGCTGGGGCCCAAAATTATGCTTGTGGTTAAGCCAACACGGGATTAAGTCTGGAGCAGTTAGTTCCTGCTGTGTGAAAAACAGATACTAGTAATAATAAAACAATCGGAAAAACAGATAATAAAAAACAAATACTCAACCTCCCTTTCCCTGGGTGTGGCAAATGGTTAACATGCTCTGCAGCTAACTGAAAGGTTGGAGGTTCAAGTCTACCCAGAGGTGCCACAGAATAAAAGCCTGGTGATCTACTTCAGAAAAATAACCATTGGAAACCTTACAGAGCGCGGTTCTACTCTGACACATGGGGGATTGCCATGAGTTGGAGTCGACTCGGTGGCAACTGGTTATATATAATATATAATTAATTTACACATGTCATAAAATATGCAATTTCTATTTAATTGTGCATTACCTTTTCTCTTTTACAGGGACTTCTTTAATATCCAGATGTTTCTCTAAAGGTTAGTGCTTACCTTGCATTCCCGTGACAATGCAGGTCCAGCTTATGAGGTGTCAGAGAGAAGGGACAGATGATTTTGGGGAGGGGATAGAGAGAGTTGTTAGCACGGACTCTGGGACTGTGAGCGCTGTTTCTGAGTGGAGGTGAGGAAAAGGAAGCAATGGTGGTGAGGGTCTTTGGGTGGTGCCTCCAAGCTGCACCTGGGAACCAGGGCTTGGGAGCTGGCTGACGTGTTTATTTGGTGTGAGGTCAGCTACAGCTCTGAGGGCAATAACATGATCCCCATAAAATAGACCCCCCAGGCTGGGCCGCCAGCCTGTTTGCTGCCAAACCAGGGTGGTGGCCTCATAAATGAGACATTGCTGTCAACTCTCTGTAAATGGTGAATTCATTCACTGGATTATACAGCCTCTTCCTTCCCCTTCCCTGTTGGTCCCCCTCGCTTACTTTTGCTGCTGCTTTCAAATGAAAAACAGGGGAAAAGAGATTTGATTTCTGTGCTTATTAACCACTCCAACAGAAGGTTTTGTGGAGAAGGAAGTTAAAATTATTGGTACATGTTATAAAAAAAATTTCTAGTTATAAGAACAGTAGAAAAAGACCTGAACTTGAGAGTAGACCACAAATGAATGTGAGTTAATAACAGCTCTCTTCTCCAAGCCAGCCCGAGATGAGTATGTGTTTTACGCAAGAATGGGGTTTGTGCTCGTCACTCTTTCACATGTTATAGTCAGACCAGAAAATTCCCTGGGAAGTCCCTTCCATCACAGGGCAAGGAACTTCTCCATTTGAGTCTGATTCTGTTGGGTCTTGAAAGATTTTTTGATCTTCGGGAAGCTGTGATCACAAAATGGAGGAAGGGAGCAGACTGAGAAACAGGAGTCCTGGTTCCAGTTGCAGTTCTACCACTATGGACTAGGTGACACTAGGCAAGTCCCACCGTTTCCCTTGCCTCTGTGGTTCACCTGTAACATGAGATGATATGGGGAGGACGGGAAGCATGGAAAGCGTCTCACATCATGCTTGTAAGTGCTCCAGAAATGATTCCTGCCTGTTCACCCCAGTTTTCCATCTGTAAACTGAAGGGTTGGGCTAGAAGATCTCTGAGCCTCCTTTAGCTCTGCCACTCTGTGATTCTGTTGGCAGCACCTTGCGGAATTCAGTGAGGCTTAATCTATTAGATGACATCCAATTGTGCGAGCACAGTGATTTTAATTTTGTATTACGGTTTTTATCTTATTTTATTTGTATTTTATTTATTTTTATCTTATTTTATTTGTATTTTCTGTAT
>NW_004443961.1:15372856-15397287 GCF_000243295.1 Trichechus manatus latirostris
TATTAATATTAATTCCATAATAATATTAATTATTAATAATAATCTGCTTTTATTGAACATTTACTATGTGTGAGGAACTGTGCTAAGCACATTATAAACATTAGGTCATTTAATCCTCACAATAACCCTGTGAAACCATAGCTATTATCCCCACTGTCCAAGTGAGGAAACTTGAGTCTTAGCGAGGTCAAGCAACTTGTCCAAGGTCACACAAATAATGAGGGGCAGAACTGGGCTACAAATCCAGGTCAGGCTGACTAGGAGCAGTGGTATGGGGGCAAACTGGCTTTCAGAACAAACCAACAAACAAACAAAACCCTGATTTCTAGCACTTGCCTGTTTCCGTGGTGTAAATATGCCCACCATGGATGATTTCAAGCTAGAAAGAGTTTAAAACCATCTAAAAAAAAATCCTGAATATTTAAATACCAGCTCATGAGTACCAATAGGGGTCAGCTCCAACACACCCCAAAGATCGCCTGTGTTGGTCACTGCCTCCCTGGATCATAGTCTGTGGCTGGGGATGGTAGAGAAGAGATGAAAAGAGGAGATGATCATGGACAGAGAAAATGAGGAGATGACAAATTCATTTGTCCATTCATTCGTTTATTCCACAAAAGCTTACTGAGTACCCCCTAAGTACCAAGCCTCATGATATGTGCTTGGGATATAGTTATGAGTATAATGAGCAGGGTGCCCACACCTAAAGAACTCAATGCGCGTTGGGGTGAGAGAGACATATAAACAAATAATTGAACCCGTCATGTAATAGAAGCATGTAGAAGGATCTATGGAAACCCAGGTGAAGGAGAAATTAATTTTGCCAGCAAGCCTTGAAGGATGGAGTTTGCCACGTGTATATTGAGGTTTCCAGGTAACACACATATTTCTTACTTTCCAATTTATGGAAGGGTTTCTCTCATGGGGGAACTATGCTCAGCTTGTTGTTGTTGTTGTCATTGTTGTTATGTGCCATCGAGTTGGTTCCAACTAGTAGTGACCTAAAGTATAACAGAACAAAACGTTGCCCAGTCCTACACCATCCTCACAATCGTTGCTATGTTTGAGCCCACTGTTGCAGCCACTGTGTCGATCCATCTTGTTGAGTGTCTTCCTCTTTTTCACTGACACTCTGCTCAGCTCTCTGCATTTTAGAATCAATCAAAGAAACCAAAGGTGGGGCCAAGAGAGGGACAATGATGCAGAAAGTAAGCTCCTTAGAATTATGGATGTTGTACCCCAATATTCTTGACACTTCATCCTCTGCTGGGCACATAGTAGACAATGCCACCTCTCATGTGGGTAGTGGATGGTCTTGCTGAGAATCATCTGAGGATGGAACCATTCTCTGACTCAGACTCTGAGAAGCAGGAGGCCTTGTCACAAGCCTTCAGATGAATTTAGTGAGCTTGAGAATGCCAGAATTAGAGTTCACTGTTTTTCTTTAAAAGTTCAGTATGGGAGAATTGGTACAGTGAGGTTGGGGATTTTAATGGATGTCATTCGCATTTGTTTGTTCTTCTCTTCCCCAGATTATCTGAGAGGAGACAGAAGTTATGGAAAACCAGGGGGAGTCTGATTATTCTTAATTGGAGCTTAGGGCAGTGTTTGAATGAAATGGGGAAACCCTGGTGGTGCAGTGGTTAAGACTACAGCTGCTAATCAAAAGGTCGGCAGTTCGAAAACACAAGTCACTCCTTGGAAATCCTATGGGGCAGTTCTACTCTGTCCTATAGGGTCTCTATGAGTCGGAATCTATCTACTTGATGGCAATGGGTTTGTTTTTTTTTTTTTTTGGTACGAAGTGCATCTGCATGTATGTGTTGTATATTATATTCTTCGTAACAATCTGTAGATGCCTCCTAGTTTCCAAAGACCTTTTCCATAATTACTTTCTCAAAACAACCTCAGAACAACCCTATGAGAACGTTAAAGAAGATATAAATGTCTCATTTAACTAAAGGGGAAAGTGAGGCTCAAATGAGTCAGACCCAGAGTCACGCAGCTAAATTCCAGCAGAGCAAAGGGCTCAAGGTAGCTGATTCTAGTAAGGTCTAGAGACCCTACTTTCCCTGACTTCCCTTATGATAATGCCAACTTCCTGGACTGAGCAAGTTCTGGCTGAGACACAACAGCGGCCCTTCTCACTGTTTGAGAACTTCTCTTTCTATAGTAAAAAATTGAACCTGCCTGCCCCAGTTTTCCAGTCACCTCATGACTTGGTGAGCAATTGCTTTAACTCTGACAAAATTAGGCCACCTCCAACCTAAATGGAACCCATTTTCAGAATAAGACCCTGTGTGGAGGCCACTCTTCCCTGAACGGATAACAAAAGTGTGCTTTTGTGTGTCTTTTGTTGATGGAAAGGAATCCCCAGTGAGGCCTTTTTTCCCTCTGAATTCTCCCCAGTCCAGAACGTATCCAGGTTTCCCAGATTATCTCAGAAGAGTCATTCATCTATGAAGATGGCCAAATTGTTTTCCAGCTCGATGGACAGGATATGTGCGCGTGAGAGAAGGTGGGGGATGAGGAGAGGGGTGTGGGGAGAGGGTGAGGGAGACTAAGAGGAAAGAGTAAGACAAGAGAGAAGAAAATGGGCACAAACAAATGTGGAAGGGAAAAGGAAAGAAACCAAGGGGCCAGCCCTCACTCCGGGGTCCCGTCTGCCAGGGACATTTCAGCGGATTCCTTCTCTGACCTGTCACGGTCTGCCTGGTGCGCTGTCACTCCCCATCACTCGGCTCTCACTGAGGATCTTTGTGTCATTGCTGTCACTAAGAGCCTGGCAAGTGGCAAAGAATTTCCTGGGGCGCTACCTGATATGCCATTATTTGCCTCTTAGCATCTTAGTAGAGTAGTTACGCTGCTGTCAGAGGTAATGGAGACTATGCCACTAAGAAAATTGGCTGTAATTTATTTATCATTTGTTTCTGCATACCACAAAAGTGGCCTCCTACTTTACAGCTGGGTCTAAGGTATTTGAGAGACCCCGAAGTTCATGGTTTTCCGGTATTCTAAGTTCTACTTACGGCCTTTCCTGTATATGACACACAACACCACCCTTGTGGCTTGCAGGCTGTTTTCTTCTCTGCTTTCTTTAGTCACAAATCATCATGAGGCATCCCTTAAGTGCATTTGTATTGTTAAGTGTATCAGCTTCATTTGGTGTTAATTCAATTTGAGTGCCCTTAATATCTTGTGAGGATGATGCAATGCAGGCTGCCTGTACCTTGTAAAATGAGGTCCCAGGTCTGACTGGGAGCAAAGCACCTTTCCCATAGCCATTTACCAAAGTTGCTGATAAAATTTTCATAAGGGAACCTTTTTAGTCTGACCCTATTGTGTTATTCTACCATTAAGTCTCGGAGAACTGAGCTGGCTTCTAGTGACAGCTTATCACGTTCTCCATTATTGCTGCCTGCCTGTAGAGCGGGCTGGCTGGTATAGTGTGGGCTCCCTCCCTCCCTCCCGCTTCTGGTGCCTTCTGGGAAGAGCTTGTGGGCCAGCACCTAAGGGCTAATGCAAGGTTGTTTCTGTGGGTGCCAGCAAACTGAGCTTTCTTTCTGATGAGCAGGCTCCTTCCGCCTTAGAAACTTGAGGGGCCCTGGAGGACTTTGTCAAGCCTTGAGGATAGGACCAGAGGAAGTGAAGGGTGGGCTGCAGAGAGTGAGAGTTAGCGAGCACTTTACTTAAAACGCAACACCAAAAGCAGTAATTATACTGTCAGCATCACTCTGACACACCATTTGAGATAAAGGATGAGGCCAAATGTTTGTCTTGGGAATGTTGCAGTTAGAAATCTGACAACATCATTAACTCAGAAAGAACTCCAAAATCTAGGGTCAGAAGTGGGTTTGCTTCTGAGATCAGTTGCTTACCTGCTGTGTGATCTTGATCAAATTATTTAATCTCTGAGCTTCAGTTTTCTCATCTGTGAAATGGGAGTAAAACATCTACCTTATGGGCTTTTTGTGGCCGTGAAATGAGACAAGGCATGTAAAGAACGAGGTCAGTGACCAGCACATACACAGCATATACAGTGACAATCTTCAACCCACGAGGTCCTCGGAGGTCAAAAAGTGAGGAAGCAGGTGTCGCGGATTGAATTGTGTCCCCTCAAAATATGTATCAACTTGGCTAGGCCATGATTCCCAGTACTGTGTGATTGTCTACCATTTTGTCATCTGATGTGATTTTCCTATGTATTGTAAATCCCACCTCTATGACGTTAATGAGGCAGGTTATTGGCAGTTATGTTAATGAGATAGGACTCAATCTACAAGATTAGGTTGTGTTTTAAGTCAATCTCTTTTGAGATATAAAAGAGAGAAGCCAGTAGAGAGACAGGGGGACCTCATACCACCAAGAAATAAGACCCAAGAGACTGGCACATCCTTTGGGCCCAGGATCCCTGAGCTGAGAAGCTCCTTGACTGGGGGAAGACTGATGACAAGGACTTTTCCCCACAGCCAACAGAGAGAGAAAACCTGCCCCTGGAGCTGGCTTGAATTCGGAGTTCTAGCTTCCTAGACTGTGAAAGAATAAATTTCTCTTTGTTAAAGCCATCCACTTGTGGTATTTCTGTTACAACAGCACTAGATAACCAGACAGCTAGTCAGATGGCAAAGAGATTGTCCTGATATCACAAGATGAGAAAGAGAAAGAGACGCCTCCTGACCCCTGATATAAGTCTCTTTCCATCCCTCCCACTGTCTCTCTGAGGCTCCAGTCTTCGCTGTTCTCTGATCGGTGTGGGTAGCACACCTATGGATATAGGGAGCTGCAGCGGATTCACAGTGCATGGGGCTACTTCCACTTCCTTGATTACAAGATTTCTTAACTGCAGACTAACCCCTTCTAGGTCATTCTGCCTTGGTTGCGGGCTGGACCTAATGAATGGCTTAAGCCTACCTAACAGTGTGAACATTATTGTTGTAGTTAGCTGCCTTTGAATCTGGGCCCTGACTCATGGTGGCCCCATGCACTATGGAATGAAACATTGCCCGGTCCTCTGCCGTCCTCATGACCATTGTAATTTATAAGGTTTTCACTGGCTGATTTTCGGAAGTAGATCGCCAGGTTCCTTCCTAGCCCATCTTAGTCTGAAATCTCTGCTGAAACTTGCTTAGTATCATAGCAACACACAGGCTTCCACCGGCAGACAGGTGGTGGCTGTGCATGAGGCACATTGGTCAAGAATGGAACTTGAGCCTCCCGTATGAAAGGTGAGAATTTGACCACTGAACCACCAATGCCCCCATAGTATGAACATGGCCCCTGCTTATCTCTGCTGCTTCAGGTGAAAAGGCATGGTAGTCTTAGAAACAGCAGTGGGAGATGCTCTTTCAAAAGAAAGTATTATTATTATAAAAGAAATACAGGTTCACTGCAGAAATTTAAAAAAAAAAAAGATAAAATACAAATACTGTAATGAAAGAAAAAAAAATCATCTGTAGTCCTGTACCTGTAATACCTGTAACAGAGTGACAATATCCTGTGTTTTCCTCCAGTCTCTTTTCTATGCTCACTCCCTCACTCTTTCTCCATGGGATATTGCAGTGGTTAAAAGCACAGACTCTTGAGCCAGTCTGGGTTCAAAATCTGGCTCCATCACTTACAAAGCGTATCACCCTGGACAAGTTACTTAATTTTTCTACCTTTATTTCCTCATCTGTAAAACAGAGCTGCATGATAGTGCCCTCCTCAGAGGGTCATTACTAGAAGCAAACAAGTTGATCCATGTAAAGCACATGCCTGGGAAGAGGTAAACAGTGTATAGGTGTCTCCATTAGTGGTTTTATTATATATAACAGAAACCTGGTATAGCCTTCAGGAAGTGCAGCTTTGATAGGGCAGAGTTTTCTTTGCTTACATCCTTCTCTAGACTAAAATGCCTCCTTAAGTTGCTCCCCCAGTCAGGCTGAGCCCTGCCCGCCCCCTGGCTCAGCATACTGGGACTGAATGCTGATAACAGTGTCTTCATCTTCAAAAGGGTGGGGTAGAAATTAACACACAAGTCTCCAGCCTGATTCCTGGGGATGTTGTTAGATCCATTTTATAGGAGGGAGGATTAAGACCCAGTAGGAACTGAAGGGGCTTGCATGAGGTCTCCATGCAGATGAGGTAGACTTGCTGGCTACTGAGAAATGGACACGGCAGCTCATATAAATGGCTGGGTCAAGTTTTGGTCTTGAAACATTCTTTTATTACATTGGAGATTTAGGCTTACATGGAGCAAGCACTTAGGTCGAAGTCTAGGAGAAAAGACAAGTTCTCAGAAACAAGCATCTCATGGAAAAGCTCCAAGTCTCCTTGGTGTTTGTGTGTGTGTGTGTGTGTGTCTTACCATTTTGATGTTTATGAGCATCCTTTTGTGGGATTCAAACATGCTGAGAGTGAAAAATGATCATTCCAAACCAGACTGGGCCAGATAGTGTCATAAATCAGGAAGAAGACAGGCTCCAGCTTTGAGTGTGTGAGTGAGCGTGTGTGTGTGAGTGTGTGTCTGTATGTGTGAGCGTGTGTGTGTCTGTATGTGTGAGCATGTGTGTGTGTGTGTGTGTGTGTGTGTGTGTGTGTGAGGAGAGCATATGTATAGAGAAGGCGCCAGCGTGAGAGCCTCGCCGGGTGAGCGGGAGGAGCAGATGTGGTCCTGAGGAAGGGAGCTGGTTTTGATGAAATATTGGCTAATGCTCAGGGCACCGAAGGAGAAGAGGCTCTGGTCAGGGAACTGTGCTCCATTAGAATTTTTAATAGACTAGCTTATCTGCTCCTTGATCTTCAAGGGTATTTGGGAAGCTGAGAATGAGGCATTTCTGCCTTGATTTTTACATTGAGAGGAAACCTCTGGAACAGTATTCCCAGCCTTTCCCTCTGGGCAGCCCAAGGCGGTGAGAACTTGCTATTCACACCCCCGCCCAGGTCATTTAGAGGAGGTTGACAGTGCCCAGGAATGCTGACATGTTTCAAAAAATCACACAAAAAAGAGCCCACTCATAGTTCTAAGGGGAGTTGCTGTCGGCCCATCCCAAGCTGGATTTTAGCATTGGATGTGATTGCCGTGGCTCCCTTTCCACAGCAGAAGCACAAAATCCATATTCATTCTGTCCGTCTGCTGGACTCCCCCACTCCCTGTCCATCCGTCTGTCTGTCTGACTGGCTCTATCTCGCTCTCTGAGGTAAAGGGTATTCGCTATCATGAAAAGAGGAGTGTGCTAGGATGTTCCAGATGAGCTGCTGCCAGTGATGTTGCTTTAAACTCCAATGAACTGAAGCAGCCAGGAAAGAAAGAGCACGGGGTGAAGTCTGGTTTGATGTCTTGGCGCACTGGGGAGATGATTCATATAACATGAGACCCTCGGGGGCCTTGGTTAAACCCTAGCCTAGCACCCCCAGCTGAACTGGAACTCTGAAGTCCAGCCAAGGAGCAGGACTGGTCCTGCCTTGGCAAACAATCGGTGGGTCAGAGACAAAGGACAGGGGAGGGGTGCTTCTTTCACTGGAAAAATTACCTGCTGGGAAAGAAGTATCGTATGATGTGTGTGGCGGGGAAGTCCAGCCAGGGAAGACCTGGCTCTCACATTACGAGGCTGCTTTCAGGAGCCAAAAGGGACTTTTATTGCCTGAGGGGCCTGAGGACCCCGGAAAAAGTGGCTCTGGCCTGGCTCTGGAAGGGCGTGATAACGGGAGAAGGAGAGCGAGCTGCATGCTAGGGCTGAGGATACAGGCTAGGAACAAGGAAAGAGGGAAGCTGGGGGTGGGCTTTGACTGTCTTCAGACTCCCTCTCCTATGGCAAGAGGGAGACACAGAGGAGAGAGAAGATGCCCTATTTCTTCTCCAGCTATCATGGATTGAATTGTGTCCCCCCAAAATATCTGCCAACTTGGCTAGGTCATGATTCCCGGTATTGTATGATTGTCTACCATTTTGTTGTCTGATGTGATTTTCCTGTGTGTTGTAAATCCTATCACTGTGATGTAATGAGATGGATGGTGGCAGTTATATTGATGAGATCTATAATATTAGATAGTGCCTTAAGTCAATCTCTTTTGAGATATAAAAGAGAAGTGTGTAGAGAGACAGGGGGACCTCATACCACCAAGAAAGCAGTGCCAGCATTAGAGCGTGTCCTTTGGACCCAAGGTTCCTGCGCAGAGAAGCTCCTAGACCATGAAAAGACTGATGACAAGGATCTTCCTCCAGAGCAGAGAAAGCCTTCCTCTGGAGCTGATGCCCTGAATTTGGACTTGTAGCCTACTAGACTGTGAGAGAATAAACTTCTGTTTGTTAAAGCCATCCGCTTGTGGTATTTCTGTTAGAGCAGTACTAGATGACTAAGACACCAGCCAACTGCAATGGGGTCTGTGTCACCCCTGCTTTGGCTTTTATATGGTATTTAACATGGTTGGCCACCCTATCTCCGTTCCCCACTCCAACTTCTTAAACCTTTCCTCTCTCTTACTGGACCCTCCCTCTGCTTTGCTAACTGCCTTCATTTCCTTTTTTCTGGAAACTGCATGATCATTTTTTCACTTAAGGAAGCCCCTTCCACAATGCTTGGTTAATGTAAGTTTGGGTGGGGAGATTTGGGGGTATGTGACCCAGGCTGCCATGGTGATTAGCTTAAGGATGGGCCTGTGAGCCAAGAGGATGCAATCAGAGCCCTACCTGGAACTTTACTTGGAAAGTTCTGTTGGCACTTTTGGGAAGAAGTTCTCTTTCATCTGGGGTTGATGAGAGGAGAGGATAAAAGCCTGGAGCTTCCAGGGGCTACTATGATGAAAACGTTTGTCTAAGAGTGAAGCCACTGGGAAGTGAAGCAGAGCTAAGAGATGGGTAGAGAACACCTGATATCAGGATCTGCCCCTGGACTCCTCAGTTATACTAACCAAGAAATTTGCTTCTTTTTTGTTCAACCAGTGTGAATTTTTCTGCTATCTGTAGTTGAAAGTGGTATGTCTATAGTTAGGTCTATATACCTCTCTGTCTTTCCTGCATGGAGTCCCCTCTTCTCTTTCTGCTACTGATGTATGTTTTTCTCTCAAAGTTGAGTCCTCAACCTTCTGTGTCTTCTCTCCTCTTCCTCTCTCATCCATCTTGTGGTGTCAACTCTAACTTCTGTGGGAATAACCCTCATGCTCGCATTTGTGTTTCTAATTTATATCTCGTTGACTGTTCCTTCCTGCTCCCATACTGAATCATCCACCAAGTCTTCAAATATTTCTCTTGTGTATTTTTTTTTCCTCCATCCTCCCTACCACCATTCTGGTCTAAGCTCTCATCTTGATCATCTCAAAAGCCTCTTACCTGGTTTTCTAACACCTGTTTCAAATTATTCCATCCATCTGGCACTCTCTAGCTTATTTAACTTCCCCAAATACCTTTTTCACCTCACAGCTCACTGTCCTAGTTACTTATTGCTGCTGTAACAGAAATTCCACATGTGGGTGGTTTTAAAGAACAGAAATTTTTTTTTACAGCTCTAGAGGCCAAAAGTCCAAATCAGGGTCTCGGCCATGTTGATTCCTTCTGTGAGCCTTGCCCCTAGTTTCTCGTATCTGCCGGCAATCCTTGGTGTTCCTTTGCTTGTATATGGGTCGTCATGTGGCATCTGTCTTCCCCCCGTGTGTGTTTCTGTGCCTATTCTGCTCTTTTTGTAACTCAGGAGTGATTAGGTTTAGGACACATCCTACTCTGGCACGGCCTCGTTAATGTAACCAAAAAACCCCTCTTTCCAAATAGGATCACATCCACAGGTACAGGGGTCAGAACTTCACTACACATTTTTTGGGGACACAATTAATTCCCCTTAAAAAAAACAGAATTCCTCACTGTTTCTCATCTTCATGCCCCTCAAATATCAGAATTTCATGAGGCACGAGAAGCCACAGGATCATCTTTCAGGAACATTAAGTTTATTCCAAGATTTCTTGGGTTGTGTGAAGCATTTAAACTTAACTAGAAAGTATTTAAATGTAAACTAGAAATCAATAAAAACATTTTTATATTAAAACAGACCAGTCTTTTGTAAAGCAGAATGCATATGAATTTTAAAGATTTAACACAGATTTCAAAGTAGTTTTGAGATTTTAGAGTTTCATTCTGGCTACCATCCCAGAGTTCTGGGCTTCCTTTTTCTCTTCCACTGGGAGAAATAGTTGGGAGAAGCACCAGCATGTGGAATCAAGTCCTCAATTTTGTGTCTACCACAACTGGCCCTCTCTTTCCTACTCTTCTTCTTGTCTCCTTGTCTCATTCCCAACCTAATTTCATGCCACTCTCTCATATTTCAAATTATCTTCTCTCTCCTCTCCATCATCCCAAATCATCTGCTTCTTTCAGAATTAATCACCAGCTCACAGGGGTCTCTCCCTTTGTTACCTTGCATAGCTTTTGAAATCCATACCAATAAATGGATTATATACTGGACCAGAGTCACTCCCTTGCTCCAATGCCTCAAGTGGCTCCCTCTTGTCTGGCTGTGGGGTGAAGTCCTTAACATGGCACACCAGCCTTTGCTCAATCTGGTCCCTGCCTGACACTTCACTCTTAACTTTCCATGTGACCGCCCATTGATCTTTGCTATCCAAACTTCAAGACCCCCTGTAGTGCTCCCAAAGCCCAGTGTTCTCTCTCATCTCTGCCTTGAGGATGTGATGTCTTCCCCAACTCTCCTCCTTTTCTTCACTTTACTCATTAAGACTCAAATAAGGCATAATATTTTCCTTGACCATACCTACCATAGCCCCCTGAGTAGAACTTCATCTTAACATCAATTGGAACAGTCTGCTTACTTATCTCTCTGTCCACGAGATTGTGAGGTCCTCAAGTGCATGAACTAATCATCCTTGTTTTCCCTGCTACAATGTTTCTTAAATGAAAGAAAGAATGAATTAATAGGAGGTATCAGGAGATGTAGGATTCAGTGTCTCTGCCCCTTAGTCATGTGACCTTGGGAGACTCACTTTACCTCTCTAAGCCTATGTATTATTTTCTAGTGAAGTCTGTTTCATGGGCACAAATATTTTATCTCTATTTTCCAGAGGTCCTGATGGGAATGTCACTGGTTACATAGATCGAAGCTGAATACTGCGCATGGAACTGAGATCACAAACAAAGAACTGGAGTCAGTGGATGAGCAGGATCCTGGTTGCCTCCTCCCCTCCCAGATGGCATACTTTGGACAGAAAAACATCTACAAGCTCAGGTTTGGTTCAGGAGCTCTGGGTGAAGGTCAACAAAGGTCACAATTTTGGGTGAGACAGCATATTTTGATACATATTATTCTGTCCCAACCCACAGGGAATCTGTCAATTATATTTTTTAAATTCCAAGAGCACTTACTTATTTGCTGATAATTCTTTCTACAAGTACCCTGTTCTTGTTTCATGGATGCAGAATTTTCTCTTATCTGTTTTAGAACATTAATTATATTGTTTTAGACATTTGTTCTATTCTGTACCTTGTCTCTATTTCCTTTGCATTCCTTTTGGTTTCTTCCTCTCATGCTAGTGGCTTTCTTCAGATGCTAAGAGTAGAAACTTAAGAATTTGGACCAAAAGTTAACTGGAAAATCCACGTGCATGGATGGGACTATTAGATAGTGGGCATCACCAAATCGTGATCTGGCTGTTGGTTTGATGGGAGCCCTAGGTAAATCTTTTCTATTGGATTTTTCAGTTTCTGCTAAAATAAATCTTTCAATCTCCTATCTCGGGTAGGGCAAACAAAATGGGGAAGGGGACTGGGAAGAGGGATTTCAATATTCTCTTAGTCTTCCTGTTTTCAGTCTACCATTTCACCCTGACTCTCTGCTTTGTCTGATGCTTCTGAGTCCAGAACCCCTCTGGAACAATCTAGCCACAGAGTAAATCTCTTATCTTTTGCTGGGAGTAGGGAAGGTCAGTTGCTTGGAATCACTAGGTTGTACTATAGGATGGGATTTATGATTCTAGGCCCTTTGAAGGTTATCTACTCTCTTTTTTGGGAGCTTCTAGATTTTTTTTCCTTCATCTTTGATGTTCAAAGTATTTTAATGTGTAAAAGGATTAATTTTTCTCATCTATCTTGTTTGAGACTTTCTTAGTCCTTTCAATTTTTAATTATGAGAAATTCATTATCATTATTTCTTCAAACATTTTCTCCATAGTGGCTGTTTTTCACCTCTTCTTCTTAGACCACTATTATCCAGATGTGACACTTTTACTTTTATTCTCCATATCTCTTAGGTTGTCTGTAATATTCTCTCTTTAGCTCTACCTACTATCTTCTGTGAGAGTTACTTATATTTCGGCATGGTAATTGATTCTGTTGTTTTTCCAACTGTTGTTTCTTGTTTCAACTGTTACATTTTTCATACTTAAATCACCACTCTTTTCTTTCTTTTGGTTTATTGCTCCTTTGATTTACTAACATATTCTCTTACCTCTTTGAGGATATTTATGAATCTGCTTCACACAATACAGATTTTTAGTTTGTTGTCTTTCCTGTTTGGTGATTCAACTTTCTGGGTGCTAGGCTTTGGGCTTCTGAACTCAGGTTCCTTTAGGGGTATCAGCTACCATGTCTAGTTATCTGTATTGATCGAAGGGCTCAAATCCAGCCCATAGAAGAAGGGCGGGGATGAGCCTCAAGGCAGAGTGCTCCAGGTCCCATAGAACTGTAGCCCACCACCCCAAATTTTTGCTCCTTCATTAGGTTAGAACTTTGATCAGGATTTTCCTTTAAATGCTCTGCAAGAAGCAAGTTGAGAAGGAAACAATCTCTTTAGATAAGTTTTTCAAACTCTAGGTGGCAACTCATGAAATTATTTAATGAGTCAGCTAGTATTAAAAAGAAAGGGAAAGAAAAAGAAATAGAACAGAAGAGAATAGGATGAAAAATACAGAGGGCATCACACCAGGTAAGCATATTGTTTCATGAAACTTTCATACATAGAGGGCTGTGTGCCTATCGAGCCACAGTGTCAAATGTATTCCTTATTGGGAGTAGAAGTCAAAACCAGTTTAAGAGCACTGCTTTAGATTGTGATCTTCCAATCCTGAGGACTTGCAGGTGAGGGGCCTGGAGGAGGTAAAGGAGTGAATGCTCAAGGCCAGTTGGCTGGTCTACTTTTTTCAACTCTTTGCCCTGCAGGGTTTTGGCACTTCCCTGGTTTTACCCTGTCAACACCTTCCAACTGACTGGTGCTGCCGTTTTCTTTTTCACAATGGAGTGACGATGGAGCATGTGGAGCCCTGGTTGACGCAGTAGTTAAGAGCTTGGCTGCTAACCAAAAGGTCGGCAGTTCGAATCCACCAGCCACTCCTTGGAAACCCTATGGGGCAGTTCTACTCCGTCCTAAAGTCACTGTGAGTAGGAATCAACTTGATGGCAAAGGGTCTGGTTTGGCTACGGGTTATGGGGCAGGTAATTATCCTCCATAGGTACCGTGGGCAAGAGCAAGAGCAACACTTAAGAGCTTTTCTTCACCTGCCCTCCATCACTGCACCTAGTACCTCCTACCCCAGGTTGGCCCCCACCATGTATTTAGTCTACAAATGGCTCCCGTGGTTTTTATGTCAGTCTCCATATCCAGCTTTCCTTCTCATTTTTGTGATTCTTCCAGGTTGATATGTGGGAGGAAGCCAGCAGCCCAGGTTGTTTTCATCTTGCCAGGAACCAGACACCTTCCCTGTGATCTAAGCTAGGAGTGGCCAGAGTCCTCAGCCATGCCCCAGGCATCCTAGGCCTTTGGCAGCCTTCACCCTCTCTCCGCCCTGCCCCAGCCCCTCCCCTCAGTACATTCTCATGCTGGGTGTCTCTCTTTCCCCCCTGTGAACTATCTATTTTGACTTCTGCCTTTGCCTGTGATTATTGGAAACCTCAGGCCCCAGCCAGCAGGGAAATTTATAGCTAAACAATTACATTGTTGAAACCCTGACAAGTCCACCCTGGTTAATGGCTCTGAAAATATGGGAGAGGTGTGAACGACTAAATCTGTTAGGCTCCATATTCTGGGCCTGCAAAGATGGACTTGTAGGACCTGTTTACTTTGAAGAGAATTTTTCATTTTTCTTTCCATTTTACATTATTGTTCTAAATGCTAGTCTCACGCAGTCTAGATTCATTACCTGGAGAATGGCTCAGATATTTGGATAATCATCTTCTAAATAGTTTTTTTTTCCCCTTTCCTATTATCATTTCTGGAACTTGGCCAACAACAATGCAACAGGCAGGCAACAAACTGAGAAAAAAAGCAAACAGTGCTGGGTTACGTTAGTAAATTATCGTATATTAGTTGCAGGTGGGATTCCTCAGCTTCCCAGCCTGGGAGAAAGCTTTTAATAAAACAGCATGAGGAGGGAGGAGCTGCTTTTGGAGAGGTGGTGTCATGGAATTTAGGGAGGAAAGGAGGTGGCTAGATAGCTCAATGGTCAGGTAAGGTACCTGGGCACCATCTATGTGCCACCAGAGGAACTGGGCCCTTGCCTTACAGGAATAGATCAAATTATTGGTCCTGATGCTTCACTTCTTTGTAGTAGTATTGTATCCACACACCCTTGCTGTGGCCTCATGGTGGGTGGAGTATACTTCCCCACCTTTGGGCTTTAGGCTTAGCCATGTGATTTGCTTTGGCCAATGGGAAGTTAGCAGATGTGATATGCACAGAGGCTTGAAACACACTGGAGAAATTGGTCTTGCCCTTTTGTGTTCCTGCCTTTTGTCATGGGAAGAACATACCTCAGGTAAGTGCTGGCGCAGGGCACATGAGGGACACATGGCAGAGATGTAAACCCAACCCACAGGCTGCAGTCAAACCCAGCTGAGCCTGGCCGACATCAGCCAAACCTCTCTCTACTCACAAACGTGTGAGCAGACAAAAACAGAAAGCCCCACCAAACTTCCTGCTGATTCCCACCTACGGTTTTGTGGTTGTCTGTTGTCCAGTAAACCTGACTGATGCGCTCGCCTCACAGAGCTGCCCTGTTCTTTTCTAGGTTGAGACCTGACTTTTAAGAAGTGGTTGTGGTCTCAGTGCTCAGGAAAAATCTAAACCAATGCTTTCTGTGGCAAGATGACTAATCTAAATGACAGCGTACCTTCTCCAAGGTAGGGGTCTGGAGGTGTGAGTGGAGACAGTCTCCAGCACTGCTGAGGTAACGGAAGAATTGAAGCTTAGGTTCTAATGAAAGGCAGGGGAAAAAACAATTCAAAATGTTGCTTACAGTGGGAGGTCAAAGCGAAGGCCTTTGGGTGACCTTTATTTAATGTGCCAAGAAAAAGAAAAAGGAAAAACAAACAAATGCCTGGAAAGCTCTTGTGGTCATGGCTTAGTTAAGAGTGATCAGGAGTCCACTTTGCCTCAACTGATGTAACTTCCAATTCAACGCTGGAAGTTTCAGTGAGTTTATTTGACTGATACTAGGTTTTATACGTCAATATTTAGCACAGGGCTGAACATACAGGAGATGCTCAATAAATTGACTTGTAATTGATAGATTATCAAGAAATCTAGACCTAATCACAGTACTGCCATTAATTAATTACATGACCCCAGACTAAAAATTTAACCTCTTAGTTCCCTCATGTAGAAATGAGCAGAAAACCATTTGAAGTCCCTAACCTCCACAATTGCTGGGAGGGTAGAATAAGATGAAGGCGGGAAAAGTCTGCAGTGCTCCAGAAGTGATAGAACATTATTATTTCCCCATAGGTACTGCTGTATTAAGGAGCCCTGGTAGAGCAGTGGTTAAGAGCTACAGCTGCTAACCAAAAGGTCAGCAGTTTGAATCCATCAGCCACTCCTTGGAAACTATGCGGCAGTTCTACTCTGTCCTACAGGGACGCTGTGAATTGGAATTGACTTGACGCCAGTGTGTTGGGTAGAGCAACGGTTAAGTGCTTGGCTGCTAACCGAAAGTTTGGCGGTTCAAACTCATCCATCCAGTGGCTCCACGGGAGAAAGATCTGGCCATCTGCTTCCATAAAGATTACAGCTTAGAAAACCTTACGGGGCCGTTTTAGTCAGTCACATGGGGTCTCTATGAGTTGGAATCGACTCAACAGCAGTCAACAACAACCGCTGTATTGGGGGCTTAGTACTTGTGGAACAAATAAGAATGCTAAAGCAGCAATGAAGGTGATTCAGGGCAAAGCTCAACCTTAAAGAGGTCATAACTAGATATTTTCCCCTGTGGTCTCCACAAGAAAATGGGCTAAGGAGATGACAGCAACTGCTCTGTCCCTGTACCACATTAATTTGTGAGGTCAAGTAAGGCCTCTCGGTTACAGTACTACAACATGAAATCAAACTTTTTAGTATGCCCTAAATTTCATACTTGGAGTCCTGATTTGACCTATAATTATTTTTAAAAAGTCAAGTCTTCCAGCGGCTGCATTGCAGCAGTAAAACCAGCAACATCTCTGGTCACAGGCCATCTGGCCTCTTTTTAAAGATCCCCAGTGACATGGGATCTTTGTTTATGTAAAAGCTGGTTCCTTGTATTAATAGCAAAGACTTATATAGTGCTTACAATTTACCAGCACTGTTCTAGGCATTTTACTTATATTAACTCATATCTTCCTCAGAGCAATCCTATGAGAAAGCTGCTCATAATGTCCCTATTTTGCAGATGAGAAAACTGAGATACAGAGAGATTCAATAACCTGCCCAAGATTACAGAGTCAATATGTGGCAGAGCCAGGATAAGAACCCAGGTTGGCTCCAGAGTCTGTGCTCTTGCCTTCCCATGCAGTGATGTAGGGCAGTTCTAATGGTCCTCAGCTTGCTCTTGTAGAGAGCTGAAATTTGCAGCCTTTGTCTTAGCTCTGCTCTCTGGAGTAACACAAAAGGACTTCATTTCCACTCCTGAAGGACAGCCTTTCAGCTACATTTATATTATGGTTTCCAGAGTCTTCACTCTCCCAGGCACCCTCCTCTGAACATGCTCTACTTTATTAATATCACCATTAACTTACCACAATTCTCTAGAACCAAGGCAGATCTTCAGATATAGTCTGATTGGATTAGAAAATGGTGGAGTTATCACTTTCCCTGATCTAAATATTATATTGATTTTTTTTTTTTAGAACTTACATTACACTAATGGTCACATATTAAACTTGTGGTCAACTAATAATGCTAATCTTTTTATACTCACAGCTTTTAAGCAGGTATCTCCCCCGTCTATACAGTTCATTCTTTCAACCTAAGTAATGGACTTTGCATTTGTCTCTAATCATTTTGTTGTTTTTTCCTCAACATTTTTGACTGTCAAAAGTATTTGAACCTTGATTCTATAATTCATTGCCATTTATCATGGATGGTGGATTTCTTCACTGGGGTGTATTGTGAGAAGCTCGTCTTCTGGCATTTCTATCAGTTCTATCCAATTCAAGATGATTGAAGCCAAGCAGATACTTTGGTCTTAATTATATGACAATTTCAGGAAATAGTCATGTATGTGTGTGTGTGCATTTAATTTGTATGTATATTATATTCCAGTTTTAAAACTTGATTTGTCCTTTGTTTTCTCTGACTTTTGTAAGTGCCTTGTTTCCTACCTCTTTTTCTCTATCTCTAAAATATAATACTGAAACGTACTCATTGAAAGGCCATAACTTCCTCCAGGCTCATCCATCCAAGATGAGCACGATTAGGTCTCCTTCTCTGTGACCTTCCTATGGAGATGCAGCAAGTCAAGAATTCCAAACTGCTCACCTTTCTGGAATTCTTGGAAGATTGTCCTTTATGAGAAACATTGTTCTCCAGCCTGGAAGATAAAGGAGGACTAAACCGGTATCCTTAGCCGTTAACCAAGGAGTCTGGAATTATCTTCACATATTTGGCTCTGAGACCTTATCTAGTAGAAACACTGAGTTCTAAAGCCACCCCAAGTCTTCTTTTCCATGGTGGGTGACTTTTGTTTCCTTGAAAATTTTGGGCTCTTTCCTGCTGCATCTCTCCCCTCTGTGTCTTGCTGTCCCAGTCAGTAGCTGCTACTTCTGCTTTTGCTGATGTGGGGAATGTATTTGCTTCTCCTGACTGTACAACTTTTATAATGTTGCTGTATTGTTGTTAGCTGCCATTAGGTTGACCCCCACCTCATGGTGACCTCATGCACAACGAAACGAAAGGCTGCCCAGTCCTGCATCATCTCCATGATTGGTTGTGGATTGGACAGTTGTGATCCACAGGATTTTCATTGGCTTATTTTTGGAAGTAGATCACCACGTCTTCTTCCTAGCCTGTCTTAGTCTGGAAGCTCTGCTGAAACCTGTTCAGCATTGTAGCAATACACAAGCCTCCACTGACAAATGGGTGGTGGCTCTGTATGTGGTATATTGGCTGGGAATCGAACTTGGGTTTCCCACATGGAAGATGAGAATTCTACCACTGAACTACCAATGCCCCTAGTTTTTATAATATGCTCTGATAAAGTTTCATCTGGCTATTTACATCTATTTACAGTCCTCTCTGTCAGGGTACTTAGAATCCATTTTCCCAGGGCTAGATTGAGAATGTTTCATTAAAAGATGCAGAGTTACACTTAGAGACACCCCTACCTACTGACAGTGGAAAACTATCCCACATAAATTCCAGCCACACCATCAGAGCCAAAATTCTTCTCACCACTTCTCTTTGGAAGCCCATTGGGTTGTAAGGTGGATGTTGTTGGTTGTTTTCTAGCACCCTTTATCCCTTTCCTCCTTCCTAACAAAACCTTGATTTTCTAAAGATATTCAACCCCCACCCCCACTATAGCCCCATAACTCAAGGGAGGTTAACTCAGTTCCTGGTATAAGGGGTTGATCTCAGTTTGTCCAAGCCAGTCATAATTGCACCATCTTTCTCGCTGGTCATTGCCTCTGGAGCCAATTTATTGATCCAGAGGTGGGCATGGGTCATAAATTGGCTAAAAAAGACCGAAGAGAAAGATTTTTATCCCACGGTTGGGGGAGAGGTTTTCTCTCTTGCTCAGTAAACATGAATAAGAAAAAGTGTAGCCCCAGATGCTGTTGGCAGTCATCTTGTAATCATGAAGGAAGCTGGCCCAAAGACAGAGCTAGCATATGTGGGAGGGTGGAGCCAAGAGAATTTCAGAGCAGCAGAGTTTGGGTCATGATGTGCCTGGCCTTCCTGATAGAGGTATACAATGTTTCTTTATTGTTTATGCCTCTTAATGTTTATGTCTAATTGACAAGTCCTTAAGAAAATAGGAATCTTGTGGTCTGCTAGATATCATAGAACTCTTGAGGTGGGTTTGCCTGTGGAAGACCCTCAGGCTTTAAGTGTTGAAATTTGGGCTATGCTTATACAGTGCAACTGAAATGTTTGCTTTTTGTTGATTAGTTTTTTTTTTTTTTTTTTAATATCCAAGACAGAGATGCTCACTGATCCCTCAAAGGATTTATTCTCTACTGATCCAATATTTGGAAACCGTGGTGGCCTAGTGGTTAAGAGCTACGGCTGTGAACCAAAAGGTCTGCAGTTCAAATCTGCCAGGTGCTCCTTGGAAACCCTGTGGGGCAGTTCTACTCTGTCCTAAAGGGTCGCTATGAGTTGGAATTGACTCAACGGCAGTGGGTTTGGTTTATTTTGGTTTTTGATCCAGCATTTTGTCCCAACTATTCCATCTATCTTAACTACAGGATAAGGATGATCACTTGATAAGCTGGTTACTTCTTATATGAACTTGCATAACTATAAGGAGCTTACCAGTACCATACTAGTTCCTGCTCAGTTGACTCTGACTCATGGTGACCTCAAGTGTATCAGAGTAGAACTGTGCTCCATAGGGTCTTCAATGGCTGGTTTTTTAGAAGTAAATTGCCAGGTCATTTTTCCGAGGTGCCTCTGGGTGGACTTGAACCTACACCCTTTTGGTTAGCAGTCAAGTGCCTTACCATTTTCACCACCCTGGTGCAAGAACCTTAAGAAACCCTAAAAAACCTGTTAATTTTGTAAAGCTGTCTAAATTACATTGGAATTTACTTCTAATGTAATTGGACATTTAGCTCTGTAGACGTTTAGTTCACGTATGCTTTAAAAAATTAGATAAGTAAAAAGAAAGAGAGAGAGAAAGAGAGAAATGAATGAATATGTTATGGCCTTTCATTTCTAGGTTGCAATTCTTAGGAGAGGTATTTGGTGTTCTCCTCACAAAACTGGGAATATTCTTTGTACTATGTCACATCTCTGGTGATCTGGAGAACTTGGAGAATGAGAGGCTTTGTGTTGCAAAAGGTTTATGTCCTGTGTTTCTGATCAAATTTCTTACAAGGAAGTGAATCATATATGGTGCAAGGTGGTGTGTTACAGAATAAATTTGTTCTTGTCTTCATGCTAGTTATGATGATTTTTTAAGTTTTAGACATTCATTCTCTTGCCTTCTTGATGGTTTCATTTTAATGCCCAAGAATAGGTAACCAGGGGTTTCTTGAATCCCAAGTTCTCTTTGGTGGATGTAAACCTCCTTCAATATTTCTGACCTGGTTGTGGGGTAATATGCTTTTTAGGGCAGTGAAGTGTCAATTCTTGAAAAGAATAAACTTTCCTAGTTTCATTTCAGAGAACCCATCTGTAACCTCTGGGCTTTCTTGTAGCAGAACTTACGAATTTGGTTTGTGTGTGTGTGTACACACATGCATGAGCTTTTCATAAACCAGTAACAAACAACTTAGGAGATGTGGTCATATAGAATGGACTGCACATCCCTTTCATGAGTGAGAGATAATAAATCATCCTTCTCAGGTGGAATCTTTTATTTATGCTTTGGGATCCCATTTTATCGAGAAAGCTTTGGTTTTCCTTTTTGGCTTTGTCTAAGCTGTGCTTTAGCAAGTAATTCAAGTCAAGCTGACAGTTATTAGTGAGGATATGGTCCACTCCAATCTCATGTTCACAGTCCAGCTGTTGCTTTACCAGTTTTGCTGTGGCTTTTCCTATTTTTGAGTAGGCGTGTGAAACGGCAATGTTGTGTGGTTGCAGACGTACTGTTTAGAAGTAAGTAGAATCACAGTTTACTCTCATGGCAGAGGAACTGACTATCAAGGGTTTTTCTTTTGTCATTAAAAGAGTGGTAACCTAAAATCTGAGCAATCCTGGGGGGTAGGCAGGGCACATACCATCAGCCCTGTTTTATATATGAGGAAGGGCAACTCAAGGAAACAAAGTGATTTTTCCCATGATTGCTCGGTTACAAAGTGGCCGATCTTAGGGTTCAGACTCAAGAGTTTCTCAGTTCTACTCTTTCACCACAGGAAGAACCAAAGTTTGAAACAATGCTCTGAGATCCTGTCCAAAATATTGCCACTGTTGTTCTTGACATTGAGCAAGATCTAAGATCTTCCATGGAGATTTTAAATAGCTCCCTTTGTTGGAAAATGGAGCTGTTAATTCGGGTATCCTGGCTGGTGTGCCTGTTAAATTATTTCTGTATTGTTAAATACTTCTAGTTCTAGAAAGACACAGCCCTACATTCCTTTCTTTATTAAGGACCCAGAAATTCATATTCTCTAGGGGTGGAGCCTCTTTAGGTTCAGGTGTTGAAAGGATCTTTTGATATTGTTAGCTCCGCCTGTTGTTGTCGTTGTTGTTAGGTGTCATCCAGTTGGTTCCAACTCATAGCAATCTTATGTACAACAGAACAGAACACTGCCCGGTCCTACACCATCCTCATAATCATTGCTATGTTTGAGGCCATTTTTGTAGCCACTGTGTCAATCCATCTTGTGGACGGTCTTCCTCTTTTTCACTGATCCTCTGCTTTACCAAGCATGATGTCCTTCTCCAGGGACTGTTCCCTCCTGATAACATGTCCAAAGTATGTGAGATGAAGTCTCAACATCCTCAGTTCTAAGGAGCACTCTGACTGTACTTCTTCCAAGATAGACTTGTTCGTTCTGGCAGTCCATGGTATATTCGATATTCTTCACCAACACCATAATTCAAAGACATCAATTCTTCTTTGGTCTTCCTTATTCACTGTCCAGCTTTCGCATGCATATGAGGTGACTGAAAATATCATGGCTTGCATCAGGTGCACCTTAGTCCTCAAAGTAACAGCTGTCCTTTTCAATACTTTTAAGCAGTTTTTTTGCAGCAGATTTGACCAATGCAATGCATCCTTTGATTTCTTGACTGCTGCTTCAATGGGCGTTGATTGTGGATCCAAGTAAAATGAAATCCTTGACAATTTCAGTCTTTTCACTGTTTATCATGATATTGCTATTTTTCCAGTTGTGTGAGGATTTTTGTTTTATGTTGAGGTGTAATCCATACTGAAGGCTGTAGTCTTTGATCATCATTAGTAAGTGCTTCAAGTCCTCTTTGCTTTCAGCAAGCAAGGTTGTGTCATCTGCATATTGCAGGTTGTTAATGAGTCTTCCTCCAGTCCTGGTGCTGCATTCTTCTTCATATAGTCCAGCTTCTCAGATTATTTGCCCAGCATAGAGGTTGAATAAGTATGATGAAAGTATACAATCCTGATGTACATCTTTCCTGATTTTAAACCATGCAGTATCCCATTGTTCTGTTTGAACAACTTCCTCTTGGTTTATGTACAGGTTCATCATGAACACAATTAAGTGTTCTGGAATTCCCATTCTTTGTGAAATTATCCATAATCTGTTATAATCCACATAGTCAAGTGCCTTTGCATAGTCAATAAAACACAGGTAAACATCTTTCTGGTATTTTCTGCTTTCAGCCAAGATCCATCTGACATCACTAATGATATCCCTGGTTCCACATCCTCTTTTGAATCTGGCTGGAATTTCTGGCAGTTCCCTGTTGATGTACTGCTATATCCACTTTTGAATGATCTTCAGCAAAATTTTACTCGCGTGTGATATTAATGATATTGTTTGATATTTTCCGCATTCATTTGGATCACCTTTCTTGGGAACAGGCGTAAATATGGATCTCTTCCAGCCAGCTGGCCAGGTAGTCTTCCAATTTTCATGGCATAGATGGGTGAGCACTTCCATTCCAGCGCTGAATCTGTTTGTTGAAACATCTCAGTTAGTATTCTGTCAATTCCTGCAGTCTGTTCTTTTGCCATGCATTCAGTGTAGCTTGGATTTCTTCCTTTAATATCATTGGTTCTTGATCATATACTACCTCCTTAGATAGTTGAATGTCGCCAAATTCTTTTTGGTATGGTTAGTCTGTATTCTTTCCATGGAAGGATAACTCCATCGAGAAAGAGTTAAAAAGTTTCAATGCTCTTTCTGCATCTAAGAGAGATTGTTTCGTCCTGATTGCCGTATCTCCTGGAATTTCATGTTGTGATTTTAAGAACTTATTAATTTTTGAGGGTCTGTTATATCCTGGCAGGGCTAAGCCCCATCCTTCAGTCACTTCCCCATGTATTATTGTTTACAGGGAAAGTATTCAGGAACAAAAAGTCAAGTTTGCTGAGATAAGTGGTAGAATTTAGAGATTGAAACACTGGTTTTCTACTTGAGTAACTCTACTCTTATGGAATGTTTCCAGTGAGTGAATCATGGACATAGTGGTTCCTTTTAGACCTAAATCAATATATTCCAGAAGTTTTATTATTAACACTGAAATCTGTAAAGCAGTAAAGTCTATTTCTTTAAAATGGGAAAGAACATCTTTTGGTCTTTGGTGCCGTTTTTTGTTTAACTCTGAGGAGCACCCCTTGGTGGCTGGCTGCTCACTTTTCTCAGCCACTGATACTTTTTGCATTCAATATATATCTCTTTTTTTCCTTTCTCTCTCTCTCTCTCTTTCTCTGCTTGTCTTGTCTGTACCTTAGATACCCTAGAACTCTCTCTCAGGCCTATATAACTTGCTATCTTTCCTGTTTCCCTATTCCTACTTGGCCTTCCCAGCCCCCTCATCCCAGCATTCCTGGTTTTCCTCTCTGCTTCATACCCAGTCCAAGCTTGAACACAACAAAAACAACATCAATTTATTAAACCTGGTAAATATTAAGGTAACCACAAAGCAAAGTAACAATCCTACAAGTCAAAATAAAAAACTAGAAAAATATAAAGACTCAGCAAACACAAAATCAACAACAATGAAAAAGATGAAAAGAAAATACATAAAGAAAAATGACTCAGCACAGAAAATTCAGTGGAACAAAGAAACTGTGAACAACACACAAAAAAAGACATCAAAATGACAGCACTAAACTCATACCCATCAATAATTACACTGAATGTAAATGGACTAAATGCACCAATAAAGAGACAGAGAGTGGCAGATTGGATTAAAAAAAATACAATCTATCTATATGCAGCCTACAAGAGACACAACTTAGACTTAAAAACACAAACAAACTAAAACTCAAAGGATGGAAAAAATATATCAAGCAAACAATACTCAAAAAAGAGCAGGAGTGGCAATATTAATCTCTGACAAAATAGACTTTAAAGTAAAATCCACCACAAAGGATAAGGAAAGACACTATATAAT
>NW_004443961.1:15398693-15465519 GCF_000243295.1 Trichechus manatus latirostris
GTAAAGGAGAATGAAGAACACCAAAGACACAAGGAAAGTATTAGCCCAAGAGACAGAAAGGGCCACATAAACCAGAGACTTCATCAACCTGAAACCAGAAGAACTAGATGGTGCACGGCTACCACCAATGACCGCCTTGACAGGGAACACAACAGAGAGTCCCGGATGGAGCAGAAGAAAGGTGGGGTGCAAAACTCAAATTCTAGTAAGAAGACTAGACTTAATGGTCTGACCAAGACTGGAGGAACCCCAGAAAGCCTGTTCCCTGGACTCTCAGCCCAGAAATAAAACAATTTCTGAGACCAACTCTTCAAACAGGGATTGGACTGGACTGTGGGACATAAAGTGATACTCGTGAGGAGTGTGCCTCTTAACTCAAGTAGATACAAGGGACTAAACGGGCAGCTCTTGTCCGGAGGTAAGACGAGAAGGCAGAGAGGGTTAGGAGCTGGCTGAATGGACACGGGAAATCGGGTGGAAAGGAGGAGTGTGCTGTCACAGTATAGGGAGAACAATTAGGGTCACATAACAATGTATGTATAAATTTTTATATGGGAGACTAACTTGAAATGTAAACTTTACTTAAACTACAACAATAAAAAAAATTTATTAAACTGAGGTTCATACATTTTGGTAATCAGCACAGCATTACACAGCTACAAAGTGTAAAGTTTGAACCCAGATTATTCTCTTTCCCATCTGCCATGTCTACCTTCCCTGCTCATGTCCATGAGCATCTCAAGGGCTGCCTTGGCGGCCTCTAGGGGTAGACTTGATGTGGACTCATTCCATTCACAATGTCATAGGAGATTAGATCCAGGAAGGGTGTCAGATGTCATCTAACCTGATACTTTTATTTAACATATGGGAAAACTGAGTCAGGTTGTGGACATGGGGCTGGTGAAGTAAGGCAGCATGGCAGAATAAACATGGGATTTCACAATAGCCCTGGGTTCACGTCCTAGCTCAAACTGGTAGTGGCTTTGGCCAAGTCTCTTAATCTCTTTGAGCTTTAGTTTCACTGGCTATAAAATGAAGATCTCAACACCTACAAAACTAATGTGTTCACAGTGCCTGCCCATGGCAGGTTTTAATAGCTGACACTTATTATTGTTATAACTGGCGTAAGGTTAAATGGCAGTCTACTAGCCACCTCACTTGAATCCTGGGAGTGTCCCCACAGAGCCGGAGGACAATATGTCAAACTATGCCAGGTAGTCTCTCTTTGGCATAGGAGGAAGTAGCTTATTGGGCCCTGGTTCTCTACTCTTCTTCATCTACATTCCCTTCCTAAGTGATCTTGACACATGCAGCCTCAGAGCTCAACCCTTCTAAGAATAACCTGCTCTGGCTTATCCTCCTGCACAGAGCAGAACAGACTACACATTTTTCTGAAATTGTCCTTGACAAGATAACCACAGAATGGGCCATAGCTGGCCTCAACCGTTTTTTGCAGGTTCTCAACGCCATCTTGGCACGTTAAGTGATCTATTAGCTCATTAAGTGCAAGATACATATAAGCACCTCACCTTTGGATGGAGACTTAACATGCTAACGAAGGAAAATTGATCTCTTCCTCCATCCCAAAGAATTGAACCCTTGTCTAAAGAAACTGCATGGTCACCCCCAAGCCATGGACTCCTGCTTGAAGGTTGATCCTGAATATTTATGATAAATTTACATTTCCTTGTCTACTGTCTTTAAAAGCCCGCCTCCCCAAGCTCCCTGTTAGCAGTCTTGGAGGCAGCAGCCCCGACTGTTCCTTTCCCTGTGCAACAAAATAAAAGTGCCTTTCTGATCTCCTACCTTGGCCTCTTTCTGTTGGCTGTGACGAGTCCAATTGAGCAAAACCTGGGGTTTCCACCCACAACAGTCTTATCCTGTTCCAATGGCTTGCTGTATTAGTTGGAGTTTGATTAGGAAAACAGAAGTCACTATAGCTATTCTAGATGGTAATGGTTTTAATGCAGAGAACTAGAAGTTTACCAAACTATTGGAAGGGCTAGGGGAGTAAGGTTAGGGGCATTCTGACTGTTGATCTCAGCTGCCTGCAGCACCAAATGGGTAATTCTCAAAAGCTTGCTTGGGAGTCACTGTGAAATACAAGGGTCTCTAGGAAGCCAATACCACTGACCTTCAGTCTAGAAACGGGTGATTCCCAGGAGCTTGCTGAAACCCCAGCAGCTGACACAGGTCTGCCTAGAACTGGTGCTGCAGAACACTGCCTTCCAAATCTTGTGCAAGGGCCTCACAAAGAAAGACTCTAACCCACAACCACATGAGAAATGTGCTTACGTGCTCCTCCCTGGTGATGCAGATGAGAATGTTGCAGGAGATGGTGCTAATGCAAGTTATCAGCCTATAACAAAGGACACTGCCCATATTCATTTTTAAAGCATTGTTTTAATCCTTACTACATGCAAAACACTGCTGCAGGATGCAAGAAAGAATGAGACCAACGCTCCATCCTAAGGGCTCTTCTAAAACCAACAACCAAACCCGTTGCCATCAAGTCAATTCTAACTCATGGTGACCCCATGTGGTACAGAGGAGAACTGAACTCCATAGGATTTTCTTGACTGTAATCTCTATGGAAGCAGTTTGCCAGGCCTTTCTTCTGCGGCACTTCTGGGTGGGTTTAAACTGGAACCTTTTGGTTAGTAGTTGAGAGCAAACCATTTGTGCCACCCAGGGACCTTTTAAGGGCTCCTCTAGATGATCACAAATACAGACATGAATGTAATCGGAATTTGGTAACCTTTATCATCATCAAAAATTACTCATTTAGCCAGAAAGTAGGGGAATAAAATTAATGAGAGACAGAAACCAATGATGGCCTCATTTTAATCTACCTTTCTGCCCCCAAAGCATACAACTTCTCACCGATGAAGGTGAATATACATTTTTAAATTCAGATTAGTTATTTCAGTTACTCACTGAGCCTTTATCACGACTGATGAGTTTCAAATATCAGCTAAGAGTAGGAACCATATTCCAACACAAAGAGAGACAATTCACAAAACGTCTGGTGAAGTGAAGCACTTTCTGGGGATTAATACAATGAAGAAATATTCCTTTTTTTTTTTCTTCTTCTTCTTTTAAAGTAAAAGAGGGATAATTAGGGCAATAGAGAAAACAACTTTCAGAAAGTAGAGAATTATGTCCTGGATTTTCCCTCTGAGCATTTCTTTTTTTAACCCTCATTTCATCACTTCTTGCTTTCCAATCCCTTCCTTGCCTCACCCCATTCTGCCATTTGCTCTTCCCTTTCTGTGTTTTTCCAAAGAGACTTGGCCATAACCAGCGATGGTCATCCCCCACCTGGGAATCCTAATTGTATTAATATAAATCATCTGTGGCTAACAGAGGACGAATGGACTGCTCTGGCCAGTAGGTCTCAGAATGCATCCTCCTCCCAGAACCCTCCTCCCTCCCACACACATCTCCATCCTGGGATTTCAAATGCAGATAATGCAGAGAAAGAGATAAGGGCCTTTTTTTTTTTTTCCAGCGTTGCCTCCTCCCCACCACAACTCACCATTGTGCCCAATGGGAAAGAAGTAAGATAATTAAAATTTTTTCCTAAGAAAATTTGCAAGATCAGGCCCAAGAGGTGGAGCGGGCCAGATGTTGTGGAGAGCATGACCGCTCAGTCCCTTTGGCCACACATGCTGAAGTCATACAGTTGGGAAATCTGACTCAGGAATCACCAACCAGCGTGGGAGCTGACCAAGCACCAAATGCTCTGGGACAACTGGTAAACCAGCCGATTCTGGAGCTCAGGCCTGATCTGAGGGTATTCCCAGGCAGGGGTCAGTTGGAGGAGCCTGGGGAATTGGGACTGCTTCTAGCATGTTCTAGGTGAAGCCTGAAAGGTCAGATCTATTCAGGGGCTAGAATCAACTTGACTGTGGGTTTGAGCTCCCTGCGGTTGCAAGGTAAGCCCTGTCGATGCTGTTGAGTCTTCCTGGGCACCTGGAGTCCACGCTGGGTGAATGGCAGAGTACCTTGGATATTTACACCTAAGACACTTTAAGATAGGATGGCCAACAGGTTCAAATGAGAGCAAGTGAGAAAACACACACTTCTGTCCTCATATGCTTTTCTATTACAGCTACATCTTTATTGAAATTACAATGTGAAGCAGTCATCACTTTTTATAAGAAATGAACAAAGACATCAGATAGAACATGATTTTAAATATAAGCTCTGGGCTCAACTTGTTCTTCACTGAGCCCAATTACAGTCAGCTCAGGCCCTGTCTTACGCTATGGTTCCTGGTCTAAGTGGCATATTTACAACAGCCCTTATATACAGATTCAGAAGGCTTGAGCTCTAAGTTCATTCTCTCTGTCCAGGCTCAACACAACTTGGCAGAGCCAACAAGATCCTCATTCTTGGCCCCCCTGATGGGTTCTGGGGCCCAGCCCAGGCTGCCTCTGTTTCCCTGGAGTTCAGAGCAACCTCTGGGCTCACATGGAAAGACATTGCTGACCCTCCCCTCCCCCTAAACCAGTTGCTATCAAGTGGATTCGACTCATAGTGACCCCATGTGTGGCAGAGTAGAACCTCCACAGGGTTTTCAGTGGCCGAGTTTTTGGAAGTAGATTGCCAAGCCTTTCTTCTGAAGGTGGCTCTGCGTGGATTGGAACCTCCAACCTTTCAGTTAGTAGCAGAGCACCATTTGCACCACCCTTGGACCCTACAGACATTCCCCAGAGTCCTGTAGTCAGCATTGCCCCATTGCCTTGGCTCTGAAATAGGTTCGCGTAACAATCACCTGGGAGGCTGCCAGCCCCAAAGGCTGGGCTGGGCCCCCCACCTTGCCTCTTCAGTAAGTTTCCAGGGGAGTCTGACAGAGTTGCTGAGAAACGCTGGCTCGTCAGGACCTTCTTTTTGCAGTGAGCCTCCACATCACTTCTACCTTCGGGTCCCCCCACCCAGCAGGTGTGGACGTTCATGACCAGAAGCTCTGCTCTATGTCAAGGAGTTCTACAACTAGCTTTCCTCAGAACAGTAAAAAAACAAAACAAAAGAGCTCAACTTAAACATAGCCAAACAACTTGTAACGAAGCAGTAAAGTGATTTCCTCACTGGGCCCTGCTCTGAAGCTGATCTGAGGCGCTCAGTTCACTCAGGATCCATTTGCAAGTTTCCCCGGGCCCACCTCCGATCTACCCCGCCCCCCCAGGAGACCTGGACCGCCAGGAGGGATCTGGGCCATGGAGCATCACACCGGCAGATTTCAGACCTGCGTCCCTGGGTGGGTGGGAGCTGGCAGAGGGCTCGGCCACCTGGGGAGCAGAGCCCGGTGCCCGGGTAGCCCTGTGCGCCCAGCAGCCCTCCGAGGCCACAACGTGGGTGGTCAGAGCGCTGGCAGAGTGCAAGGCTGCAGGCGTTCAGGGCCCCTCTGGGGGCCATGACGAATGGCCTCGCTGACAAAACGTGGTCTGCTTTTCATCTCTGAGCCGTGCACAGTTTCGTTTTCAAAGCGGGAAAACAAACCACGGGAACCAGACACAACACGCGCGGGCCACAAATGATACAGCCATTTTCTTGTCTCAAATAAGGGACCTGCAAAGGTAAAAGGAAAACAGCTTGGTTGGAATTCTTTGATGAAAAGCAAATACGGAAAAGCAGACCGGAGGTTGTAACAAGACCTGCTTGCCCTGCCTCGCCCAAACTTCTGACTTGGTTGCGATTCAGCCCTCTCTGGTGGGCAGACCGTCCCTAATGTTGGCCTTGTCCAGGGCTTTTCAGACTGTGCTCCAAGCCCTGGAGGTGCCCAGGGGACCAGTGTGGAGGTGGGCGGGGCAGGCAGTGCTGGGCTCTCAGCCCCTGCTTCCCAACCAGCCCACTTGTATCTGATTCATTTAATACAGGGCCACCAAAATCTCTTTTGAAGAAAGGCTTCTGTGGCTAAATAATATTTGAAATATGCTATTCTACTTGAATCTCATTTGCCATTCTAATGGGTGGTCCAGTGAAGAAAGGAGAAAAGAATAGCAATTTTACAAGAAGGGCATTGATTTCTGGTCCCTCTTTGATGCTTCTACCATTTCCCCTTTTTACCCTCTGCTCTGTCTTCTGAGGGTGTGCATGATAACTTATGGTTGAGTTATCAAGAGCCGGAAAGAACTAGCAAAGAATTATGTTTCTGTGTATGGTAAATAGCAAGGAAAACATATTAGTTACCCAATACAATAGGTGAGTTAACCTGCCTCAGCCCCTCCTAGTTGACAGAAACACCTCAGGGGCTCCTGGGTCCTATGTGCTACCCTTACCTGTGGACACAGAGCCCATCCTCACAACACAGGAAGTATAACAGATAACTCTTGGCGTGGCTGCCTGATTAGTAATGGCTCATCCCCAAAATGAGTGCTCCCCATTGCTGGAGATGATGTCTACAGGCATTTGATAAATGTTATAATGAGATTAGCAAATATGTGACTATACACTGGGAAGGTTTCCCAGCTTCATTGTTTGTCATAGGAAATAATGGTCCTAGCATATCCTCCAACAGGTAAAATTCTCTAGAAACAGAACTTGAGCAAATATCAGTGTGGAATTTATCCATGTTTTATTTAATTATGTGGGACATTTAATGAAAGAATGAATTATTGAATGAGAACACTGATTGTTCCCTGTGTATGGCAAGAAGATCTCCTGTGTATGCTTAAAATACCTCCATAAAATGTAGCCAGGCCATGGTAAATTAAAGACAGGAAGGAAAAATGGAATGAAGTTTGAAAACACAACTTTGCCTGTAAGTCTGCATAAAATGGCAGCTACACCCTCGCTATCCCACACCCAGAATTTCAGCTGTCTCGAACAGTGGTGAGTCCAGCAGATAGTCCAAAAGAGGATGGAATGCTGTGACAGAAAGTTAAAGATGGGAGGACTACAGGAGATACTATGATTGCTGGGTTCCTGGGTAAAAGGAAGGAAGCTCTCCTTGGTTGGTGTACTCCTCCACATTGCTTTACCCTTCTCTGCCCTTCTCTGTGCCCTGGAAGGCTTGCTGTCTGGCTTCTGGATGGGCTTGGCCAATGGAAAGCCCTAGCAGGATATGGGCGGAAGGGAGGATAAAAGGCCTGGGGTGTTTATTCCTTTGGTTCCTTCAAGTGAAAGTTACTGCTCCTCTCCAGTGGGGTCTCTCCCCATTATACTCTCCTTCCAGGTTCTAGAAACTGCTCCCTCTCCTCCCTCATCCCTTAGGGCTTAGAGGCCTTAACAGCTCCCTTGTTTTTAGCACAGGGTACCCTGACATTCCTTGCATGGTATACTCTGCCCCCGTTTGTAAATAGCCCTTTTATTAAATCCATCTAGAATTCCTCTAATTTGAGTGTGCTGTTTCCTGCTCGGACCCTGACTGATATAGTTAGCAGTGATATGAGTCAAATCTTACTGGTGTCCAAGGCTGAGAAAACTGCCAAGAGGGAGACAGAAGGAGAAACCAGAAAATCAGAAAGAAGAGGGGGTAGGAGGGTAATGAAAAGTATCAATGGAGGACAGAGGAGTAGAGAAGGCAAGCTACCTAGTGGGGTAACACCAGCAGGGTGGATATGTGGTATAGCCTGGGAGCCTCCATCACTCTTACACACACCAGCCCATAAGAACATCCCCAGTGTCAAGGAATAGCCATACAAGCTGGTCTGCACAGATGGATTGGAGTGTTTGCTACAAGGGCAAATTGAGTCCTACTTAAGTTAGTGACCTCTGAGGACTTCACTGTATTAAGACACAATCAAGTAGTTGATGGTTAGTTTATATAATCTAACAATAAGCGATTGGCAATAAGGCTAGATTATATTCCATATATTTCAAAAAGAGAAAGTAATATTTGTTGAGGGTCTACTTGCCAGAACAAGTGCATAATCTTATTTAATCGTCATGTTGTTGTTAGGTGACATCCAGTCGGTTCCGACTCATGGTGACCCTATGTACAACACAGCGAAACATTACCCAGTCCTGCACCATCTTCACAATTGTTGCTGTGTTTGAGCCCATTGTTGTAGCCACTGTATCAATCCATTTCATTGAGGGTCATCCTCTTTTTCACTGACCCTCTACTTTACCAAACATGATGTCCCTCTCCAGGGACTGGTCCCTCCTGATAACAGGTCCAAAATATGTAAGATGAAGTCTCGCTATCCTTGCTTCTAAAGAGCATTCTGGCTGTACTTCTTCCAAGACAGATTTGTTTGTTCTTCTGGCAGTCCGTGGTATATTCAATACTCTTTGCCAACACTACAATCAAATGGATTCTTCTTCAGTCTTCCTTATTCATTGTCCAGCTTTCGCATGCATATGAGGCAACTGAAAATACCATGGCTTGCGTCAGGCACACCTTAGTTTTCAAAGTGACATCTTGTGCTTTTTAATGCTTTAAAGAGGTCTTTTGCAGCAGATTTGCCTAATGGAATACGGCATTTGATTTCTTCACTGCTGCTTCCATGGGTGTTGATTGTGGAGCCAAGTAAAATGAAATCCTGAAAACTTCCATATTTTCTCCATTTGTCATGATGTTGCTTATTGGTCCAGTTGTAAGGATTTTTGTTTTCTTTATGTTGAGGTGTAATCCGTACTGAAGGTTGTAGTCTTTGATCTTCATCAGTAAGTGCTTCAAGTCCTCTTTGCTTTCAGCAAGGTTGTGTCATCTGCATATCACAGGCTGTTAATGAGTATTTCTCCAATCCTGATGCCACGTTCCTCTTCATATAGTCCAGTTTCTTGGATTATTTGTTCAGCATACAGATTGAATAAGTATGGTGAAAGGATACAACCTTGATGCACACCTTTCCTGATTTTAAACCACGCAGTATTCCCTTGTTCTGTTCGAACGGCTTCCTCTTGGTCTATGTACAGGTTCCTCATGAACACAATTAAGGATTCTGGAATTCCCATTCTTTGCAATGTTATCCATAATTTGTTATGACCCACAAAGTCGAATGCTTTTGCATAGTCAATAAAACACAGGTAAACATGTCATAGCAGCCTGAAAGCATTATAGCGTTATCCCCATTTTATAGGACAGGAAGCGTGTTCAGTGAAATGAAGTAATTTGCCTGAAGCTACATAGCTAGTGTATTTCAGAGGTCGGAACTGAATGTAGCTTTTCTGACATTATCAAGCAAACATATGATCTCCAAAAAGGATGAACCAGTATCCAGAATGATCCATGAACATTTTCAGTAGTTGACGCATTAGTATACGTTATCTGTATTCTGCTAGTTTTTTCTGGACAAGCCTTGCTAAGACTGCGTTAGATATAAGGTACACCAGTTACAATGAGGCTCATTGAAGTAAATAAGTGGGTCTCCCCTAGTGGACCTGATCTAGCTCACTGGTGAGAAGTTGAGAGAGAGAGAGCAAGCGAGAAGAAGGGGGAGCAGGAGGAAGAGAATGAGAGAAAAGTTTGCATTCTCTCCTCCTTTGTAGTCCGTCCACTGTGCTCCAGATGGTCAGCTTTGTGTTGATACCAGGCAGTTTCACACTAGGAAACGCTGGAAATGCCTAGTGTCAGAAATGAGGGGCAAGAAAGTCTGAGCTTTAAAGGGAAAGTGGCACAAAAACAATCAGCCTAGCCTTTCGAACCAAGTATTTGCTTCAGTACAATCCAACAGTTGCTGAGAACACACAGAGCAGGTCCAAATCAAAGTTTCACATCTTTTAGCTGTGTGACTTTGGATTAGTTAATCAATATCTCTGAGCCTTTTCTCCCCTAATTAATAAAATGAGACTAATATTATTACCCTAACTTACAGGGCATTTTGAAGATTAAATTACATTCAGTCATATATTTAAAGTGCCTAATACAGTTCTTGAAAGGAGGCCTGGTGGTGCAGTGGCTAGCCAAATGGTTGGCAGTCTGAACCCACCAGCTGCTCCGCAGAAGAAAGATGTGGTAATCTGCTCCCATAAAGATTACGGCCTTGGGAACCCTATGGGGCAGTTCTTCTCTGTCCTATAGGATCACTGTGAGTCAGAATCAACCCTCTGGCAAGAGGTTTTTAGACAGTGCTTGAAATGTAGTGGGTCAAAAATAAATAGTCACCATTGTTATCGTTTATCATCAAGGACTTCACAACCTAGCTGGGGGGATATGTAGGTAAGAGCTGCTATTTAGAAAAATACATTCATTTTGAACACTGTATCTCAACAGAAAAAAGGAAAGCTGGCTTTGGTCCCTACACTTGAGTCCTGGGGTAAGCCATCTAATTTCCTTGAGTTTCAATTTTGGCATCTCTAAAATGAGGCTAATAAAGTAGATAAAATGAAACCTAGTACCTTAAAAAAAAACATAAACAAAACCAAAAACCAGCGGCCATCGAATCGATCCTAATTCATGGCAACCCCACGTGTTTCAGGGTAGAACTGTGCTCCACAGGGTTTGCAGTGGCTGATCTTTTACAGACAGATCACTAGGCCTTTCTTCCAAGGCACTTCTGACTGGATTTGAATGGCCAAACTTTCAGTTAACAGCTGAGCACTTAACCGTTCACACCACCCAGACAACCTCCTAGTACCTCAGATCATGGAATTACAAGGTAGTAGGGGAGCTTTTGACTTACAACCCAAGTTTTTGACACCTTCAATTGCCATCTCAATCGCGGGCGTTCCAGAACCAACATTTTAAAGACTGCTTTTCGGTTCCCAAAAGCAATTTCTTGCTTTCTTTTCCTCTGCAATGTCCCTGCTTGCAAGAAACAGACTTTTAAGTGTTAAATGGAAATGAGGGAGCAATAATAGTGTAGTCTGCTGTGCACACATGTAGTAGGTATGTTATGTTACACGTAAAATTGAGGCTACTCCAAGAACAAGCTCCAAATACTGAGGCAGGGAGCGTTCATTTTGTAACACTGACATGGAATTTTCACTAGGATGTAATAATAAGCCCTTATTTGGGAAAGTTCTCATTTGGAGGAGGTTTTTCACAATTTCTCTTGAAACAGAAAAACCTAATCAATATCAAATCCAGTGGATTCAACAACTGTTTAGTGAGTGAGTGTTATGTGTAAGATCTGGATTTGGAAATCCCGTTTCTTTAAGGTTTATTTAAAATGCTGAATTCTTGTCAGGTTCTCATGATTTAATAAAACACATAAAAAAAGAATTTAATAAAACAGAACACCACCTTTAGAGGGGTTAGCATCAGAATTGCTCTCAGCAGTTCCGGCATTGCCAACTGGGAGACACCCTATTCCCCTGCCTAGGGTTTATGGTCCTAAATTTAATTTTCAGAAAATAGAAAGGGGCAGGGGAAGCTCTCCTCCCCTGGGCAAGGAACTTGGAAGGGAAAAATCATTGCATGGAATTCTGGGAAGTCTCCAGGGAGCAGGTGGGTTGAAACACAAGGGTGAAGATGCGGTAGGTAAAAGAGATGAAGGGCAATGTAAGCGTGATTGCATCTGAAGATAAATCTGGTGTTTCTGATTCCCTGGTGCAGACCAGTTTCTAAGCATTCCTGATGTTGTCCTTTTCAAGAGAAAAACATCCCCGGCTCTTCTGGTGACTTCTTTTGCAATAAGCTTCTGAGAAGCAGGTAGTGAGGGCAGCTTTGTATGAAGTGCGGGAAGAGGCGAATGGAAAGGGGTCACCAAAACAACCATGAATGTGCCACAGATGGCTGCACTGGTGGGCTTCTCATGGGAGGCGACAGCCTGTGCTGGTGGACAATGGGATAACACCAGCAAGACAGGCAGAGGGCAAAACCAAGATATTTAATAATGACGGTGATTAAAAAAAACAAAACAACAACAACAGCCTCAAACAGATTTTCTTCTGCAAGCAGTTAGGAAACTCAGAGCAGACGTGAGAGAAGTTAGTATGTGTTGGCCAAGTCTGAAGATGAAAAGAAAGATTATAAAAACACCTACCCACCCTCTATGTGGCCATTACTTGGCTGAGGCAAAGGACGGCTTACAACAACTAGAAACTCTGAGAAACCAGCGCTGTGCGCAGATAGCTTTTGGGCCAAAAAAATCTAACTAATCCCTGCTTTGCAAAACATCAGCGAATGCATGTAATACGAGCAAAGCCTGAGCTTTCAATAAACCAGGAAACAATGAAGGTATTGTCTGCGTTCATCAAACAATCCTTTGCTCCCACAACTCAGAACACTTTAGTCTGTGTGCAGCCAGAACTCAGCCCAATCTTATCGAACCAAATTGATTTATGAGAGTTCAAACCTCAAAAGGGAAGCAGCACAATAATGATATTAATTCTAATAATGCATTGACTAGTGCTCATATAAATCACTCTCTCCACTTAGATTGATTTCATAAGAGTCAAAACTTCACACACAAGCCTACCTTCAGCCTCCCAGGGCTGCCTCTTGCAGATAGGGCTCAGGAAAAAGAGTGGGTGGGTCTGCTGAAGTTTGTAGGAATTTTGCCCGAGAAAGGCCTGTGGGATCAGCCCCAGAGGTACCGATGT
Source organism: Trichechus manatus latirostris (assembly GCF_000243295.1). Classification (NCBI taxonomy): domain Eukaryota; kingdom Metazoa; phylum Chordata; class Mammalia; order Sirenia; family Trichechidae; genus Trichechus; species Trichechus manatus. The sequence continues at coordinate 15,411,132 of NW_004443961.1, forward strand.
TAAGTGGCCACACACACAAATGTTGCCGCATCCGAACATTGTTGGCAACTCGTGAAAGCCTTGTTCCTAGAGGTCACTTGAGTGTCCAAATAAAGGGGGATTTTTGTTAGTGAAAACTGGAAAGAATAACCCAGCCCAGAACCAGGCTAATAGGGCCTGGCCTGTTAAAATGTAACACTGGGCTGGCCAGAGTTTGAAGTGTTGCTGGCAGGGATTGGGAGCAGCCGTCGGGAGAGCCAAGCATTGCTCACGAGGAAAACTTTCCTGTCGGTTCAGGAGAGCTTTCCCTGGCCCAGAGAGCCTCTCTGATCCACTTCTGGGGCAGGAGACCCACCTGGGGCAGATGGGAGCGAGCCTGGGCTGGTTTCGGTCTCTCCCTACCCTTCAAGAGCCCCTTCCCAGACTCCCTGCTCCACCCACCAGACTGGTTCTAGGCAAGTGAGATGCTGAGGCTGACCTCCAGGCTCTATTTCTGCACAGGGCTTGGGAACAACAGCAATAGCTCTCCATGAGTTTGTAGGGCGTTGACAGGCTTGGGCCAAGGGAGCTGGGGAGGGAAGCTGAGAAAGTGATGCTGCAGAAATAAGGCCACAGAGGACTGCTCTTATCACCAAAGGGCCCCAGCTGAAGAAAGTTCTACTGCTGTTTGCTTCCAAAGGAAATGCCTTCTTATACCATGGGCCAATCTGGGCCTTTATGTGCAGCAGAGACCCTTGGGCTCTGCCATCTACGTTGCCAGGTCAAATGCAGGATGCCCAGTTAAATTTGAATTTCAGATAAGTAACTAGTAATTTTTTAGTATAAATATGTCCCTAATTTTGCACAGGACATGATTATACTAAACAATATTTGTTGTTGATTTGAAATTCAAATCTAGCCAAGCATTCTATAATTTTTTTGCTGTTTTAGTTAGAATTCAAAGATGCCTCAATGACCCTCACGTGTATATAATCTTCTCTTCTTGAAAAAACCAGTTGAGTCCATTCCAAATCATGGCAACTTTATGTGTGTCAAAGGAGAACTGTGCTCCGTAGGGTTTTCAAAGGCTGATGTTTTGGAAATAGATTGCCAGACCTTTCTTCCAAGGCACCTCTGGGTAAACTTGAACATCCAACCTTTTGGTTACCGGCCGACTGGATTTTGCACCACTCGGGGACTTTGAGCGTGGACAAAACCTGTGAATAGGATGGGATATCGCCCTGTGATTATATAAAAAGGATTTTTTCAGATGTAATTAAGGATACTAGTCAACTGATTTTGAGTTAATAAAGAAAGGAGATGATCTGGGTGGACCTGTCCTAGCCACATGAGCCCCTAAGGGTCTAGAGATCAGGCACAGAGGAAGTCAGAGATTTGAAGCAGCGGAGACATTCTTCTGTCGGCCTTGAAGGAGCAAACTTCCATGCTGTGGAGAGGACCACGTGGCAGGGAATGGTGAGCAACCTCTAGGAGCTGCAAAGGACTCCCAACTGACAGCTAGCGAGGGAACAGGGACCTCAGTCCTCCCACCGCGACAAACTGAATTTTGCCCACAACCTGAGTGAGCTTGGTGGAGGCCTCTCGGCCTCGGATGAGATCGCAGCCCCAGCTGGCACCTTGCCTTCCACTGTGTGAGACCCTGACCAGCCCCAGCAGGCCCAGCTCCTGACCCTGAGATAAACAATGTCTGTTGTTTTAAGCTGCTCAATTTGTGGTAGTTTGTTGCACAGCAATAGGAAACTAATACATTTACTAAACTGACTGCCTTATCTGTATCCTATGCCTCTGAGACACACTTGTAGGGGTTCCTCCTGTAGGCAAGAACAGGAGATGAACTGAAGGGACAAGGGGGGCTTGGATATACTGGACATACTCTTAGCAAGCACAAGAAGGCAAATCTTAATATTGGCTACTCTGGTGCCCACATTCCTGGCAGGTAGGGTTGACCTGGCGTCCCGAGCCCTAGAGTCCCAACGCATCTGTTTAGACCTGTGGAGACATGTACACACACGGACTTGTTCTCCTACCCACCTTCCTCACCAGGGAGGAGTGTGGAGGACAAGGCTGCAAGCTTGTCTTGGAGACAGATGCAGTTGCTGGTTCAGCAAGTAAGCATGTGGTCTTGGCCAGAGCCCATGACTGCTCAGAAGCTGTAGAAACATATGTGCTCCATGTAAGGATAAACCTGTGTGTGTCTTTGTGTGTGTGTGTTGGGGCGGGATGGGGGACAGATATGAATATAAACAGAAGGCGAGGCTGTGCCAGTCTAGAACTTTCCTGGGCATGGATTCAGGTTTTGTTCCGATCGTGTAAACAGGCCCTCAGACTCTAAAAGAAACTTGGATATCTTTTTTAAAAGGGTCAGAAGACCTAGTTTTGTTTTTCCATTCTCCAAATGTTCTTTAGCTTATGGATTCCCCTAAACTCTCTTTCCAACAGCTTCTTCTGTCCCTCTGGCCTCACGTTGCCCTTGAAAGTGGCCAGAGGAAACTCTTAGGTGTCAGCCAGTCAGCTTGGAGAGGTTCTCTTTCATCCCCTGAGTGTCTGGAGATGCGAGTTTAATGAGAGGCATTGACCTTTGAATTATACAAATGGACCTCTTTAGCAATCACTTCCCTCCCCAGTCCATACTCACCCTCAGCTTTTAATCTTCTCAATTATATTTCCTTTTCATTGATTCCTACTTTGCTAACTTTCAGATTGAGTAGGCAGTAAAATCTCAGCCACACAGGTAATGCAATTGCTCTCTGAGCCTGATGCCTGCATCTCACCTCCTGAGGGGCCCACAGGCCCCCGACCTGCCCTTTTGGGTCTTGGCAAGTCCATCGGCCTTCAATTGATTTTGCAAAATGGTCCTTTCTATCCAAAAATCTGCACAATCCTAAGAAGATGGGATTTCAGTTCTGAGCGTTAAGTAGCAGAGACGAGGGGGGCCTGACAGCTGCCGGGTATGGGAAGGGTGCTCACAGACACCAGCTAATTACAGCGAGGCCTGGGAGTGGGCAGGTGACAGGCCTGGGAGCAGGGGGCTGGGGATTCTGTTCTCACCTCTGCTCTGACATTTTGAGCGACCTCGGTTGAACCGCTTAACTTTCTGTGCTTTCCTCTCAGTGCCATCTGTAAGGGCGAAGACAATGGTACTTGTCTGTGGAAACGCTTTGAGGGATACTGGCATAAAAGATGCAATGTGAAAGCAAATGATGGGTGATGTTTCCCATAAAGAGCCTCTTGTTTCCATCTGCAAGAGGCCCCATTTCAAGACAAAGAAGAAAAATGGAGAGATTTCCTTGATATCTGAAGCCAGGAGGAAGACATGGCTAGGGACCAGTTAGAAATCCCTTCTGAGGCGGGGAGCTGCTGGGCTGCTGCTGGGAGGTGAGCTCCACGAGGGGCATGCTGGGAACTGACCCCAGCACACACAGATTCGAGGTCTTTGCACCAAGCCCTGCGAGGGGCATGCTAGGAACCGACTCCCAGAACACACATATTCGGGATCTCTGCACCAAGCCCTATCAGGATTAGCCAAGGGACTTGCGAGGCCACGGGTGTGTGTGTGGGGGTGGGGGGGTGTTAACTCCGCATTATTGACGGGCATTGACGCAGGAGCCCGGGAACGGGAAGTCGGAAAAGTTTGGGGACATTTTCAAAACTGGAGGTCGTTCAACGGAAACTACTGAATAAAAACCAGGTTCCTTGAACTGAATAGATTAATTTACAGCTCACAAGGTGGAAAAAGCCTGAGACGTCACGATTCTGGCTGGGCGGGTCTCCTAAGTTTTCCTCCCTTGCCCTGCGGATGTGGTTTGGCGCTCTCACTCCGGGTACCCTTTCCGTAGCTTTCAGGGGCCAGCTTTCTCTCTTCTTGTTTCCCTCTTTCTCTGCTACTTAAATTTTTTCTGGTTAAAATTTTTCCTCTTCCTCTCTCTTCCTCTTACAAGCCTTCCACTTTGAACTTTCACCTCCCTTAAGCCCTATTAGAGAAGCCCCTATCATTTTTGTTTTCCGTATGTTACCAACTCTTTTCCCAAGATTCCCCCTCTGAGCTGCCTCCTCCTCCTCACCACTAGTCTCCAAGTCCCTCTTCCCTGTTTTGGCTTCAGGCCCCAAAGCTTCCGCCGTTCTCCAGGTACCCATGGTCTGTTTTTTGCACACCTCTCAACCTCTCTATTTTCCCCCCTCTGCCTTTTATCTTCCCAACCTTTCTCTTTGGTTGCCCTCTTGGCCTTTCTCAGCTGCTACTGCTGCAATTTGTCATGAGCATCCAGTAACACCATCACCTATTGACTGGGCTTCTTTAAGCTGCACTGAAGCAACAGAGTTCTTGAGGAGGCAGGAGCCTAGGAAGATGGACAGGACTAGATGGAGTAGACAGTTCTCCATATTGAAATTCCATCGTCCATCAATCATCCACCTATCCATACATCCATCCTTTATGCGTCCATCCTCCATCCATCCATCCCTTCATCCACTCAAGCCTTCATTTAATTATTCACTGATTTATTTGTTTAACAAACCTTTGTGGAGCATATGCTATATACCAGGCATTGGTTAGGCACTTGAGAGAATGGTGATCAAATGCAAACATGGGTCCTGCCCTATGGAGCTTAGTGGGAGAATACAACATAAATAATCACATAGCAAAATGTGAAAATTACAACTTCAATAACGGCTAAGGAGAGCTGGGTGGTACTAAGAGACTATCTCATCCGGGGATTTGACCCACTTAGGAAGGGAGAATTAGACTGAGATCTGAAGTCTGGGAGGGAAGAACATGCAGGCAGCAGGGACAGCTTTTGAGAAAGTCTACCCCTCCTCTTCCCTACCAAATCCTCTCCCATTTGTCAGCCAAGGACTCTAGTCATTTCAGCAGAAGTCAAGGCCATTAGGCCACAGAGTTTAAAAGTAACACATACTGTAAGGTGTAACAGTGATTTAAACATATTAAGACCTTTTTTTTTAGTCTTCAGTATGGATTACACCTCAACATAAAGAAAACAAAAATCCTCACAACTGGACAAATAAGCGACATCATGATAAATGGAGAAAAGATTGAAGTTGTCAAGGATTTCATTTTACTTGGATCCATGATCAACACCCATGGAAGCAGCAGTCAAAAAATCAAACAACATATTGCATTGGGCAAATGTGCTGCAAAAGACCTCTTTAAAGTGTAGAAAAGCAAAGATGTCACCTTGAAGACTAAGGTGCGCCTGACCCAAGCCATGGTGTTTTCAATTGCTTCATATGCATGTGAAAGCTGGATGATGAATAAGGAAGACCAAAGAATAATTGACACCTTTGAATTGTGGTGTTGGCAAAGACTATTGAATATACCATGGACTGCCCAAAGAAGGAATAAATCTGTCTTGGAAGAAGTACAACCAGAACGCTCCTTAGAAGCAAAGATGGCGAGACTCCATCTCATGTACTTTGGACAAGTTATCAGGAGGGAACAGTCCCTGGAGAAGGACATCATGCTTGGTAAAGTGGAGGGTCAATGAAAAAGAGGAAGACCTTCAACGAGATGGATTGACACAGTGGCTGTAAAAATGGACTCAAGCATAACAATTATTGTGAGGATGGTGCAGGACAAGGCAGTGTTTGGTTCTGTTGTGCATAGTGTTGCTATGAGTTGGAACCGACTTGATGGCACCTAACATAACATAACATTGTTTTAGTTGCTGTTAAATTGATTCTGACTCATGGTGACCCCATGTGTGTCAGAGTAGAACTGTGCTCCATAGGGTTTTCAATGGCTGATTTTTCAGAAGTAGATACCCAGGACTTTCTTCCAAGGTACCTCTCGGAAGACTCAAACCTCCAACCTTTTGGTTAGTAGTTGAGCACTTAACCATTGGCACCACCCAGGGATTCCATAGTCAGATTAAGAAGTAAATAATGGACATCCATCCTTTCCTGGGAGGAGGCTTATGGGGGGGGGGCACATTTAACACCTGAAGGTGGGAGATGTATAGGGAAGAGGGTCATCTCTGGGAGGTGGATGGGCATCTAGGATGTCAGTGCTCACTTTAGACTGTTGCAGAGTTGATCTCAGAGGACTGGGGGAGATTGTGCACGCCTCTCCCCCAACCTGTCTTCCAGGTATCAGTTGGCTTCCACAAGTTGCTCCTTCCCCCTCTGAGGCCTCAGTACTTCCACGGACTTTGGAGACCAGGCAGTTCTAAAAGCCCAACACCTCCCTCCTCCCTTGCATCCCCAGTGGTCACAAATTCAAAGCAGCCATTGGGTTTCATGGCTTGATGGTCTCCTAATTGTTACTGGAACTCGCCTTGGATCAATTTACGGTAATGAACTCACCTAATAGCAAACCAGTCATGGGCCTCTTTGCAGACAGGATCTTTCCTAAGTGAAGATATTAGAAAACCATTCTGCAAAGGAAAAGCAACACCAACTGGTGACTTCAAGTTTAGGAAAAACACCACTGTTTGGGTTTTTCTGTTGGCCTCTTACTTTAAATGCTTCACTGGCCAGTCGCTAACCAACAGTTTTTGGCCAAGGCCTTGTTTATGTTGGCACCAAATGTATGTATCACAAGCAGTTTGTTTATTTCTGGGCATGTGTGTATGTGTGTCTGAGTCTGTGTACGTTACAAACTCCAAAACTTTTGAACACAAGGTTTTGTGCTCTTTTTGCAGATGTTTCTGGCCAAGAAAACAGGCAACTGGCAGGCAGGGCATCTGAGAGCATTAACGACTTGCTTTCAGGCCACCCCACCCCACCCCAGCCACCTTTTGGTTTGCCTCAGCCTAACAGTGAGCTCTCTGGCCTCTCTGGACCCCTGCGCTACTGAGTTGAGAATGAGCAAGGTGGTCTCTGCCCAATGAAAGGGACTCTGGGGACGGTGGGTGATTTCTGTGTCACCTTGGGCTACAAGACCAGAGGACAAGTCATCAGGAACGCATGGGGCAAGGAGTTTCCTCCCAGCAGTCCAGAAAGGCCCTATGTTTTTGTGGCTTGGCATTAAGCAAACAACTGCCTTTTGTTCTTTCCTCAAATTATTTGCCCAAACAAAAGGCAGCTGTCCTGGGGAGAAAGGTCCAATGTTTCCAGCGTTTGCCCCTTTCTGCACCCCTTCTCACAGCATGCTTCCTTACTCTGCCTTTCCAGAGCTCAGGATCCGATTTCCAGCCTGCAGGAATGCAGGGTTTGCTGCTCGCAATGTGACAGCCACCTCCTGCCTCTCTCAGGCCTCCTGATCCAGCCAAACATCAGAGCTAAAGGCCACTTTCACAGGATGGCACCTCCTCTCTCCAAAATCCCAAAGGACTCCCCAAGCCTGTAAACCATGAGTCAAGAAACATTCCCTTCTATTACCAAATAGATAGAAGACATGTGTTAATACTGGTGAAGGGAAAGACAATACACAACATGGGGGAAGTTAGCAAAACATGACCAAGGCAAGGGAGGACACTGCAGAAAAGCAAAAAAGAGAAAAAAAGCAGCAATCCCTCTGGGACTGGATGTTTGGGTAAACAGTGAATCCTAGAGGAAAGAAGGCAGTTTTCCCTTGAACTCCCATTTCCTTAGAAGGTTTAGAAGTCAGATCTTCTGCCTAACAAAGGATTATTATTTAATTGAGAGCAATCCTTTAGAAAAGATATGCCTTATCAGTTTGAATCTCATTAGAATATGGTAAAATATGCTAACCAATAAATCTAAATGATATAGAATTTAAACTTCCTCTGAGACTCCCTGGGATTAGGCTGTGTCCTTATCTGCCCAGCACACTCAAGATTCACCTTCAAGAATTGGGGCAAATATCACCTTCCTGGTGAGGACTTCTATACATCTGGACCCTGCATGCCCTCCCTGACCCCAGCAGAATTAGTGCAGCCTTGCCTACAGCCCTTCTAGCACTGCCACATCGTAATTTTTAAACTTTTTATTCTGAAATAACTTAAAGAAAAGTTGCAAAAGGAATATAAGGAATTGCTGTATGCCAGTGTTTCTCAACCTTTTATTCATTATTGCTCACCCTCCAGGCGCCTTCCTAGGCATTTTTTTCCTAATTGCCCCCCTACCATGAAACTTGAATACCATATATATACCGTATATCTGTGCTTTATACATTAAAAGAGTCTTTGCCTCCAAGAACCGAGGTTCATTCCCTTGAGTGTGATATTATCTCCAGGGAGAATGCACACTGTATATCCTGTACTCAGATTCTCCAAATGTTATTATCTCATTCTGCAATTTTGCAGGCAAAATAAAGCCCCTGGTAATAGAAGTAAGGAGCTCTGGTGGCACAGTGGTAGAAGTGATCGATTGCTAACTGAAAGGTTGGTGGTTTGAAACCACCAGTGAGTGATTCCTTGGGAGAAAGATGTGGCAGTCCGCTTCCGTGGAGATTTACAGCCTTGGAAACCCTATGGCGTCGCTGTGAGTCGGAGTGGACTGGATGGCAGTGGGTTTTGTTTGTTTTGTTTTGGTCACAGAAGTGACTTGGTTAAGGTTACAGTGCAAGTCACTGGCAGAGCAAAGACTAAAATCCAGGGGTACCTCCTAGTCTGGGAGGTAGGATGCTTTTTTTTTTTCTCCTTTAGTTCCCTCATGAGGAAGTTTGAAGATTAAGGGGATAAGAAAATGTTTTGTTTCCACTTCTTCAAAAGAAACATTCTACATGAATTTAAATACTTCATGCACCTTTAAGATAATCAAAGGGCCCAACTAAGCATCATATTAAACCTGTGAGATCAAGAAACAGATAGGTGTCCTCATCTATTTTTCATTTCCTCATTCTGCGGATAAGACAAATTGGATCTAACTGAATGCAATGGTGGCTCTATGAGTTCTCCATGAAGCTCGGGCAGAGTTGAGGCAAGGACCTTCTTTCCTAACTCAGGTGTCTGTGAAGTTCCTATCAGACTACACTGTTTCTTAATGGAGGGGCCCGGTATTGTGGGGTGTTTATCTCCCTCTCATGCCTCCTTTTGGGTACTCCTTTCCATGGCCACATATGCCCACTACCATTACGGCATACCCAGGCTCCCTTTTCTTCCCCACAACTAGGCTTTTCATCCAACTAATAATAGTGGTATCCCATGTCCTAGGCTTTTTTCAAACCCTTCTTTCCATTGAAACATATCCATCCTGTGTCTGACTTCCTTATAGCCCCACTCCTGTTTAGGGCAAAGTGGGTCCCAATAGGTTCATTGTAAAAATAACGCATACCAATGAATAAAATAGGCAATGTTAGCCTACTCATATAATGTAATGCTATAACTAACTTAATATGCACATGGCTTTAAAAAATCCTCCTTGTGGTAAACTTAAATCTCTTTAAAAATTTAAATGTTTAGATTTACAGGATACAGCAAAAGAAGATACCAAGAACCTGGCTGATTAAAACCTCTTAGAATGTTCTTCCATTTTGAGAGAGACACAAGCAGTAATTTTAGGGGAGGTAATGATCAGTCTGAGAGTGAACATCTCTGAACTGGGTAGATCCAGGGTCAGGGTTTGGCTGGATTTACCTGAAGTAAATAAGGTATTCAACAAATCCAGTAAGTTGAAACGTTATTCACTGTCCCTAACTTGAAAGGCAAATGTACATCCAGAATGTATCCATTTGGTGAGGATGAATCACTGCCTTCTCTGTAATAAATGTGGTCCAGTGTAATGAACCTATCACAATCGTACCTCCCTGAGTATGATTGTATATTTGCGGCTCAGAATGGTGCCTGCTGTTGAAAAGCTACCTGATGATTAAGGACCTCCTCTGAAGTAATCACATGGGACAAAAAAGTCTTCACATTCTGGTACCATTCTTGAGAAGACCATACCCACTCTTCTTTTCTGTCTTCCTTGTCACCACCAATCCTGTAGTTTGTTTCTTCCAAGTCTTCAGTCTCCTAGCCAAACCTTAAGTCACTTCTTATGAAACAGTGTAGATCTGCACCTAAGTCCATTGAAGATCCTTCCAGTCAAAGTAGAACACAGCATATACTGTTCAAACTTCTGCCCTCTGAGAGGGTTCTTCATTGTCCTTCAGGGCCACCCCTAATTGAAGCTATAACATCATGGCTACTGATTTCAAGCTGGTGAGAGCATATTGCTTAGAGCCGTGTATCAACGAGGCATCCTTTTTGTTCCTTCTTCAGTCAACTCTTAGTCATAAGAAACTCCCCAAAACACAGATGTGGGTAAAGAAGGAGCAATGATGTGTCCGGGTCCTGCTTGATCTTACCCTCATATATGCACTTTTATTTGATATTGGAATGCTCCTGCATATGGTTTTGTGGATCAGATATTACCCAGTTCACTGTTGGGCAGACTGGTAGCACAGTCATCTAATATTCAATGGCCTGGTGTTCTGACTCTCCTAGGGGTCAATAGCTAGAGCAAAACTTTTCTTGATAATAATATAATGGCTACTTCCACTTCTGGACTTACTCTCTCACCATAAACAACTAGAAAACTGGACAAAATATATGACACAATGTTTAATATATGAATATATGTAAACATATGAAACAACAATTGAAAAATGCTAGTGTAAGACTAATCACTGAGGGAGAAGAAATAAGTAAAGTGGTCTTTATGACAACCCCAGCTTTTTGCCTGTGGGCAATTTCTGCATGACGATACAAGGAACTGGGAACCCAAATTGAGCAAGGTGGTCTCACTGAGTTAAGGTGATAGAGATCAGAGATTAAGGAGACCAAGGTGGCAATAATTTTCAGAGCAGAGACAGAGAAGATGGAAGGAATACACAGAGTCACACACCAAAAAGAATTGGTCGACGTTCAACCATGTCAGGGGGTAGCATATGATTAAGAAGTCTAAGCTGCACTGAAGGCACTAGCAAAAAACAAGTCTCCAGAAATTGATAGAATACCAATTCAGATGTTTCATCAAATGGATGCAATGCTGGAAGCACTCACTAGTCTATGCCAAAAATTTGGAAAACAGCTACCTGACTAAGTGACTGGAAGAGATCCATATTTGTGCCCATTCCAAAGAAAGGTAATCCAACAGAACACAGAAATTAGCAAATAATATCATTAATATCACATACAAGCAAAATTTTGCTGAAGATAATTCAAAAACCGTTGCAGCTGTACATCAACAGGGAACTGCCAGAAATTCAAGCTGGTTTCAGAAGAGGATGTGGAATGAGGAATGTCATTGTTGATGTCAGATGGACCTTGAATGAAAGCAGAGAATACTAGGAAGATGTTTACCTGTGTTTTATTGACTGTGCAAAGGCATTCAACTGTGTGGACCATAACAAATTATGGATAACATTGTGAAAAATGGGAATTTCAGAACATTTAATTGTGCTCATGAGGAACCTGCACACAGACCAAGAGGTAGTTGTTTGAACAGAACAAGGGGATGATGCATGGTGTGCACCAGGGTTGTATCCTTTCACCATACTGTATTATTCAATCTGTATGCTGAGCAAATAATCTGAGAAGCTTGACTATATGAAGAAGAATGCAACATCAGGATTGGAGGGAGACTCATTAACAACCCGCGATATGCAGATGACACCTTACTTGCCAAAAGTGAAGAATAGAAGCACTTACTGATGAAGATCCTAAAGACTACAGCTTTCAGTATGGATTACAACTCAACATAAAGAAAACAAAAATCCTTACAACCGGACCAATAAGCAACACCATGATAAACAGAGAAAATATTGAAGTTGTCAAAGATTTCATTTTACTTGGATCTACAACCCCATGGAAGCAGCAGTCAGGAAATCAAATGATGCATTGCATTGGGCAAATCTGTTGCTGCAAAAGACCTCTTTAAAATCTTAAAAAGCAAAGATGTCACTTTGATGACTAAGGTGAACTGACCCAAGCCATGGTATTTTCGATCGCCTCATATGCATGGGAAAGCTGGACATTGAAAAAGGAAGACCAAAGAAGAATTGATGCATTTTAATTATGGTGTAGGTGAAGAATATTGAATATACCATGAACTGCCAGAAAAATGAACAAATCTGTCTCGGAAGAGGTACAGCCAGAGTGCTCCTTAGAAGTGAGGATGGTGCAAGTTCATCTTGCTTACTTTGGACATGTTATCAGGAAGGACCAATCCCTGGAGAAGGACAACATGCTTGGTAAAATAGAGGGTCAGTGAAAAAGAGGAAGACCCTCAACGAGATGGATTGACACTGTGCCCGCAACAATGGGCTCAAACATACCTACTATTGTGAAGATGGCATAAGACTGAGAAACATTTCGTTCTGTTACATATACAGGCACCATGAGTTGGAACTGACTTGACGACACCTAACAACAATAACAACAATTTTTAGAAGTAGATCGTCTGGCCTTTTTTCCCACTAGTCTAAAAGTTCTGCTGAAACCTGTCCTCCATGGGTGATCCTGCTGGTGCTTGAAATACCAGTGACATAGCTTCCAGCACCATAGCAACATGCAAGCCACTGCAGTATGACAAACTGACAAATGGGTGGTGGCTGTAAATGTTAGCTACTACTATTATTATGTTTACTGTATGCCGAACCACTAGAAATATAGAGATGAGCAAGATCAGGCCCTTTTTCTTAAACAGCTCAGGTCTTGCTGAGGGGTATGCCTCAAGGATTGCCTTGAAAAATCAGCAGTAATGATTTAAAAAAAAAAAATTCTGGTTGAAGTATGGATTGGTTGGGCAAACTAAGGTTAGAGGTGGAATACCCAGGGTATTTAAGGATCAATGATTGCTTTCTTCTCAAAGTTATGGGTTGAGTCCTCCCATCTCAGTTGACTATGCCTGGAAGCTGGCATCAATGAAACATGCCCAGTCGGCTTCATGGAGAAGGTATCAATGAACATTAGGAACACCCCAAACTTCTATTTAGATAAGAATTTATCTGATTTTTGTTTTTTGTTTGTTTGTTTTTTAAATTTAATTTGACTTACTGGGGTGTGAGAACACCAAGGGAGGGAAAAAAAATCCAAACAAACCAACCCATTGTTGTCTAGTCAATTCCAACACATGGCAACCCCATGTGTGTCAGAGCAGAACTGCCCCACAGGATTTTCTTGGCTGTAATCTTTACAGAAGCAGATCTTCAGGCCTTTCTTCCACAGTGGCACTGGGTGAGTTCAAACCACCAACCTTTAGGTTAGTAATCAAGCATAAACCGTTTGCGTCATCCAGGGACCCTGAGGTGTGAGACTCAGCCAAGGTATATTAGGAGAAAACACCCTGGAATGAGATTCCTGTATTGGGGTTACCCAGGAAATGACTACATGAAAACCATTTCCCAGAGTTTAAAGGACTGAGGAATGGGATTGGTTAGGAGCAGAAGGGGGCCTGTGGGAGAGATGGAGTGAAATCACTTGCGTGGTCCACAGAGAGAAGACGAGAACCTCTGCATTAATGAAGCGTTTCTGTGACACCAAATGCCACTCCCAAGTGGTTTCCTAGGGTCCTGTAGAAGCTCCGAGGATGCTTGGTTTGGTTTGAGTTCTCGCTTTTTTTTTTTCCTTTTAAAAATGATCACCAAATTCCTGTCATTCTTTGTACGCAACACCCATTAAACCTAAACGATTCTCCAAGACAAAGAAAACACCACGCAGGGGGACATATGCCGGTAAGAAGTACATGACCTTCTCTTGCTGGGGCGCTGGTATTTTTATAGCAACAAATGTGTGATATCGAATGTCCGATCAAGGCTCCCTAACCATGCAGATCCAACAATTGTCCTGGAGAAGAAACAAACTGGTAAGTGCCCCAAACGATTATGGGGCGGCCACAAAAACAGGACAGCTAATTCCTCTCCCTATCAGGAAGGCAGGGACTAGGGGGAATGTGTGTGTGTGTGAGACAGAGAGAGATAGGGAAAGAGAGAGGTGGGGTGGGGGTGGGGGGGGGGGGGGCTGCTTGTCCTGGCCCTGGGAACCCACTGTCCCCTTATCAGAACAGGTGAGTACTATTGGACCTTTTGTTCACCCCTGTAAAAGCACAAGACACAGTATAAGTTCTGTAAGTTCTTGTTCCAGCCAGAGGTCTTGACCTCAGGGCAAAAACATAGACTGTTTTGGCCCTGCACAGGCCTTCTGGAATATGAAAACCCTCATCTGGCCGTGTCAGTAGCTGATCTAAGTGCGAGGGCTTATGTCGCAGAGCGAGGGCCTCAACGCCCAGCTAGGGACGCCCGAGGCCTGAGCAGGTGGAACTGAGCCAGGTCGAGGCCCGTCATGGCGTCCCGGGCCTTCTCCGTCTGCCGCCCCCGCCGCCAGGGCACATATCTGGTTCAGCAGCACGCGGAGGCAGAGGTTGAGGAAAGGGACATGCAGTCTCTCGTGAATTGCAGTATTTTGCTTCCTCTAATCCTGTTCAGGTGGTGACTGTAGCAAAAAGGAAAAACAGGCCAACGCGCAGGGTGGATGAAAACCCTGATTATTACCCCCACAAATGTGTATTGGCTGAATTGAATTCAAGTCCCAGTGATCCATTATTCATGAGGCTCAAGTTTTGACCAGGGGTTGGGGATGGGCTTGTGCGAAAATGGAGGGGGCGGCGACTGGTGGGTCTGCAGGGCGAGGGAGCAGGCAGCTCTGAGCCGGTCCCAGACCCCCGCTGGCCCCGGACCGGATTGTCTCCCAGGACCGCCTACCACACACCTGTGGCCCTGCTTCTCTCTCCCAGGGCTGTGCTACAGGTGATTGATTCGCCCCTGGAACCTCCCTGAGGCCGGACTTGGGGAGAGAGTATGGAGAGAGGGTGTGGAGGGACCACGCTCCATCTTCTGCATTCCCTGCTGACGGCCTCCCCAGCGAGCGCCCTGGAAGCACTGTCTTGCATGAATAATACACCTCCTCCTTTGCTCTTTAGAAGAGCTCAAAGCACCTAGCAGACAGGATGCTCTTCACCCTCAACAACTCCCAGAGGTAGAGTCGGGTTTTGATCCCCTCCCATTTTTTTTTTTAAATAGATGAGGAAATGAAAGCCCAGAGCAACTGGTCCCTGTGATTGAGCTGGGGTAACAGGAAGCAGGCAGGAGAGGGCTGACTTGGGCAGAAGTACCCTGAGCTAGCCCCAGGCCCAATCTCTGTAGCCACAAAAGAGGCACAACAATTTTAAAAGTCCTGGTATATGTAATACCTTGCCCCAGCAGCTAGTCAACTGATACATGGATTTTTTTGACTGTCCGTTTTAACTAGCAAGGGGGTTCTCTTCTAAGGGGATGCTACTCTGTAGTTGTTAGCTGCTGTCAAATCACCCCACTCATGAAGACCCCTGTGCACGACTGAACTAAATGCTGCCTTGTCCTGTGCCATCCCCGTGATTGGTTGCAGATCAGACCGTTGTGATTCATAGGGTTTTCATTGACTTTTTTTTTAAAGTAGATCATGAGGCCTTTCTTCCTATTCTGTCTTAGTCAGCAAGCTCCGCCGAAATCTGTTCAGTATCATAGCACCATGCAAGCGTTCCACGGACAGATGGGTGGTGGCTCTGCATGAGATGAATTGGCCGGTATTGAACAAGGTCTCCTGCACGGAAGACAAGGAAGAGAATGCTGCTAGGTCATGCTAAGTATAAGTGTAGAAATATCATTGCAACGCCATCTAAGCAGTTGTAACAGCCAGAGAAGAAGAGTACTTCTTCTTCTACTACCGCTTCATTCAAACGGTAGTTCCATTGGCCTCAGGAAATGAAGACAAAAATTCCCCATCAGATACCTCTGAGAGATGATTCTAAGGGTTTTCTGCCCAATGGATGGAATAAGAGGAGAGATTCAAGTTTTGATTCTCAAGTGTTTTCTCTATGGTAGGCTCACCACTGGGTGACAATGATTAGCCCCAGTCTTCTTTTGCCTTCATTATTGGGCAGACGCTTGCTAGCCTGTGTCACTGCCTGTGGTCTTTCTTTCACATTCTACAGCAAGAATGATCTTTGAAAAAAGCACAAATCTGATCATGTCACTCTGGTATTAAAACATTGACTGTCTTCCTATAAACTTCAAAATAAAATCCAAACTACTCAGCACAGCAAGGAAGGCCCCTGTCTAACTCCACCAGCCAAACTTCTGCTATTTTTTTACACTCCATGCTTTATACCGATTGCTCATTAATTCTTCCATTTGTTCAGACATCAAACAGGCATTTATTTATTGCAGGCAGTACACCAGGTACTGGTAATACATCGCTCCTGGCACTGCCTAGAATATGATAAAAGCAAGACTTGTGGAATCTGCCTCTGCCCCTAACTTACTTCTCTCTGTGTCTGTAACTCCCTCGTTACCTCTTTCACCAGCTAATTCTATGGGTCCAAGAGTTACCTCCTTCTTCATCCTTCCTGTCTCTCCCAAATGGAGTGCTCCAAGAGCACATGGTGCTATAATTGGTGTTATCTGTTTCTCTCCTTAATCTATGAGCTTTTTGAGGGAAGGGACATTGTCATATTCATATTTTTATCCCCAGTACCTAGTATAGGGCCCAGTACATGGTAGGTGACTGTAGCAGTTTCATTGCTACTACTGGCCCTGGCCAATGAGATGTGAGAAGTCTGCCGGGGGATTCTGGGAAAGAAACCTCTAAAAGTGACTGGGCCTTGTTTTCTCTAGATGTTATATCTGGAAGTGATCCCTGGAACTGTGAAGCCATCTTGCTGTCCAAGCTGAACTAGCTTTAGAATGAAGCCAGTGTTGAGAACAGCAGGGCAGAGAGATGGGAGGAACCTCAGTCTGAGATCACCCTACCTCTGAAGTTGAAGTTCCGTGAATAGCAAATTTCCTACCATTTAAGACATTCTGAATAAATGTCTCCTTCCCTGTCCTCCCTTCCCTTCCTTTCCTCTTCCCCTCCCTTTTTTCCCTTCTCCTTTTCTTTTCCTCCTCTTCCTCCTTTCTCTTTTGCTGCCCAAATCTTCCTAACTGATTCAGAGCTCAATTCCTGTCTTTCAGCGGAATGAGCGCGTAGGACCTAGCACCTGAGTCCAATTGACAACATCTGGTATTAATTATATTTATTTACATGTCTTATCTGCCCCGCTAAAACTATAGGCTCTTTGAGGGGAGGAAATCTATCGACCCAAATGTGTCTGAATACTCTTCTCTCTCAAGCGTCTAGCAAATGCTTGCTACATAATAAAATCAAACCAAAGCAAACCTGTTACCTTCTAGTCGATTCCAACTCATAGCAACCCTATCGGACAGGGTAGAACTGCCCCATAGAGTTTCCAAGGAGTGGCTGGTGGATTTGAACTGCCAACCTTTTGGTTAGCAGCTGAGCTCTTAACCACTGTACCAGCAGGGCTCCTTTGCTACATAGTAAGGAGCGCCATAAATGTTGGTAGAAGTGAAGTGAAAGCAGTTGAAGTCTTCTACCACTTTGATGTCCTTTCCCCCTAACCTGCAATTTATCACTTATCTCTGTGCCACACAATTTAGTATTTTCTTGTATACTTTTGTTCTCAGGTTGTTTCATTGTAAGTCTCACACTCCTCAACAAGATGCTGAAGTCCTGGAGGGCAGGAGTCGTCTCATATTTCTTCAATATTCCACATAGCTCTCAGCATTTGTAGGGCTCATATAAGAGGCATCTAATAACTGCCTGATGAGCTACCTTACCGAAACCTTGCACAGCATTGAATCCATACCTAAATTCACAAGTATGCACTTTCAGCTTTTGCTGGCCACGCTTGCATGTTTGTCTCAGTTCCTTGATGGTGGAGTTCTCACCTTCTTCTTCTTTATCCTACATCCTGTCAGGCACAGAGTCTGCATCAATAAAAATTTTGTGATTATTGGATGAGAATATAAAGCATTGTTACCCCACAAATCAAAACCACACAAGGCTGTTCTGATGACCTTAACCTCTTAAGGACTGGTGTGGCATTGGTGAAACCAATACTTTTTTTTGTATTTTTTTGTGTATGTATGTGGGGAGGGGGAGGGATGCTGTTATTGGAAGTGACGCTATGCACTGATGTTCTTGTCCAACCACTGAGACCATTTTGATATTATCTATGGGCAGTTCTGGAACCCACTTTGGTAACTCAATCTACTAGACATCTCTACTTCCAAAGTCCCACTTCTTAGGTGTGTCCTGCTGGGTCTCCAGCACTCCCAGCTACTATTTGCTGAAAGGGCACGTGGCACTGTAGATTCTGTCCTTAAGAAGGTCCTCTGACAAGATGCTCTAGCTGCCGTGTTTTACACCTTCCATGTGACTGATATTCAAGAATACAACCTAGCAGTTTAAATTATTTACACAAACTCCCAACAAAAACCTGAGCAGGGAGAGGTATATACAGGGGCCTATGCATTTCCATTTTTTCACTGCCACTTTAAACAAAGTTTCTCCTATCCTGGTGATGGATTTTGACCCTGGTTATAATACAGTATGTCTTAGAGGCAACACTTTAGAGCCTTAAAACCAAGAGAAAAGAGGAGTTGGGTAAGAGTCAACAAATCTGTCCTCATTTCTTCTTCCTTATTTTATTTGTCTGAAGTGGTCTAGCTTCTTTCTCCAAATCTGAGGAGCAGGTTTTCCCCTTGAAGAATGGTTATGCATTCTTTGCCTTTTTCAATTTTCACCTGTGTATGTGAAGAGGTCATGGTGAATTGTGTGTGTGTTTATGTGTTGAGACGATCCACAATACATATGAGGGAATGCCAGAAAGCAGGACTTTAAATTTAATCTCCTATGTTGGTGCTCCACAATCAATTAAAATACTCTAATTTCAGACAACTTTCCACACAGAAGGCAGTGTGCTACGTGGCCTCAGAGATACAAAGATGTGTAAGACATATTCAGACCCTCAAGGTATACTCTGGGCTATAAGAAATTCAAAAGAAGAAATTAAACTTTATTTGTTTTCAAAATGGAAAGTTTTCTTATTACAAAAATAATTCACTGTCATAAAAATTAATATATAAAAAGAAATGTATTAAGAGAGTAAAATTTCCACTTCCCCATCTTTAATCGCAGAGATAGACACTATTAAGAATTTTGTTGTAGCCTTTTAGATTTTTATGCATAAATTGTTATTGTTAGTTGTAGATGGCTCTGACTCATGGTGGCCCCATTTATGACAGAACAAAATGTTGCCTGGTCCTGGGCCATCTTCATGATCGTTGGGATGCTCAACTCCATTGTTGCAGCCACTGTTTGAGTGTCTTCCAACCTAGGGGACTCATCTTCCAGCATTATATCAGACAGTATTCTATTGTGATCCATAGGGTTTTCATTGGTTAATTTTCATAAATAGATAGCCAGGCCTTTCTTCCTAGTCTTAATCTGGAAGCTCTGCTGAAACTTGTCCACTTTGGGTAACCCTGCTGGTATTTGAAATACTGGTGGCATAGCTTCCAGCAACACAGCAACATACAAGCTACCACAGTATGACAAACGGACAGATGAGTGGTGGTTTATGCACATAGAAACATACATTCTTATGCAATAGGTTCATATTATAAGACTGTTCTCTTATGTGGGGATATATGCCATTTAAACATGGCTGCACTATTGACAGCTGCAGCCCCCACAGGCCTCTATGCTGCACAGCATGTTGAGACTTGTCCCCAACACGTTGAGACTTGTCACGACTTGTTTTCCCAAACCTATTGTACCTTTACTGATTGGCTTGTTTACCTGAATTCCTTCTCCCTTGCCCACACCCAAAGCCCATTGTTCTGTTATTTGCTTCACTCCTTGCTGTATTGACTATAAATAAACTTCTGGGACTGAAGCTGGTGTCGACTCCTCAGAGTGACCCTTCTGGCCCCACTTCTCTGTAAGAGTTGTGTTTGGTTACTGTCTCCGCCGTCCCGACATTCGCCGCCACTGCGACAGATGGTGCCCCGTGTGAGGGGCTGCAACACTCTTACCTGTATCAATACATATAGACACATCTTATCATCATTTTATTTCTCACTAGCTGCATAACATTCCGTTGTATGCAGATAACATAGTGTCTCCTAATGATGGACAATTGAGTTCTCTGAAGTTTTCTACTCCACTAGAAACTGTGTTGTAGTTAACAGCCTTGTTCATTTATTTTTGTGCAGTTGTCAAACCACCTTTTGCTTGGGGAGATCAGGGAAGATTTCAGTGAATTTTAATAGCGGCTGGAGGAGGGAATGGCATAAGCAAGGTTGGAAAAGTACAAGGTATATTCAGAGATCTGTAAATGGACCTCTTTGGCTGAAGTGTAGGTTGTGTGGTTCCATCTTGGGCAATTGACTCAAAGGTGTTAAGATCAAAGGGCAGTTGGCAAGGGAACATACGTTCAGGTTTAGACATTTTGAGTTTGCAGTGATGTCATGATACCTAAGAAGAAATATTCAACAGTTTTCATGGGAATGGAAGGTGTTGGGTGGATGGAAACTGTCAGAGAGCGAAGGTACCAGACTTTCCAGGGAAAGCTAAGACACATGTAAGAGACATAGTGAAGGATAGTTCAAGAGGGCTTGGTGACTTACTGGATGTGAAAGAAGTCAGTGGAGTGTAGAGGCACTATTTCCTGATCTATAAAATGGGTACAATTCTCACACCCTGGTGTCATTATGAATTTGAGTAAAATAATGAGTAAACTTTCATTAAGTAACTGTTACTACTATAATATCATTTCATTTGGCTATGGACTTTCTCTTTAGTCCCCCAAATAATGGTTCTCCCAACAGGGCTATTCAGAGTTTCTAGTTTATGGGATGAAGAGGGTGGACTACAATGACCTTTTGAGACAGCAACTGTGAAGTCACCTAAGGGAGTTGGCTGTTTTTTCTTAGTGATTCAGTGGAAACTTAAGGGTTACCACCAAAGATGTGAATCTGGTCTAAATACTTCGGGGCACTTTCACATCTGTGGTTACTGAGTTAGATTTTCCCTTTGATCTAATTCAATTCCCAACCCTCACCCCAAGCCCCCCACCAAATTACATGGACTTGTTTTTGCTTTTAGAGAGGAAAGGAAGGATGGGAAAATACACTCCAAATATTTAGTTAGTTTCAAAAGTATGTGTTATTCAAAGCACCTTCAAGTACTAGGTTTCTTGAAATAAGAAACTCTATTATCTTGCTCTGCTGTGTTCCATTTGGCAGCCACCCCAAACAATAACCATTCACTTCAAGCACATAACATGCAGCTATTTGTGGGGAAAGAATCACAGCCTGAGAGTCGGTAGAGCTAAATTCTAGGCTTAGCTCTTTCTCCATCTAGCTGGGACAACTTCTTTGGGCCTTCGTTTCCTTATCAGTAAAATGAGAGGGTTGAATGTGATGCTTTCTGTTCCTTATTTGCAGAATTTCATAGCCTATGGTCACAAACTCTTTCGTGAGGTCCATGGACCACGTGAGGTCTGTTTTGCAGATCTGGAAATGGAAAGCCAAAGAGGTGAATGGCTTTGCTAAATCCAACACGATTCCTCATAGATGAGACCAGAACCACTATCTTCTAGCTGATTTCTAGCAGGAAATCTACCCAAGTTTGGTGGGAGAAAGGCAGAAGGTCAACTGTCTGACTTTCTGCATGTGGACGATCACCCTCCACCCCTCGGTAGCCCCCACTCTTAGGTAGACCACTGCTATCTGTCTCTTACATTCCTCTTCACACTCTTATTCCAACCAGACTAAACTACTGAGTTCTTCTCATGTGCCGTACCCCTTCTTACCTTCTGATATTTGCATAAGCTGGGTTTATTGTTTGTTTGTTTTTGGCTTGAAAAACTCCCCTCCCCCCATCCATAAATCTCTTCCCTAGCTAACTTACTATTCCTTCAGGGTTTCCTTTAGTCATTTCTTCTCCAGATAGCTTTCTCTGACTCCTCTCTCCAAGCTGATTTAAAGGACCCCATAGCACTCTACTTCCCCTTTGTGATAATACCACCCCATTTGACAAATGTCTGTTTACTCATGTAATGGATGGAAAAATACTTCATGATATTCCATAAATTGCAGTGGCTTAAGCAAATTAAAGGCTTAATTTTCTTTCATGTAACATAAAGTTTGGAGACAGGCTGTCCAGAACTGATGTGGTAGCTTTATGGTCAACAGAAACCCAGATCCTTAAAGCTTTTTCTTCATTATGCTTAGTGTTGTCTCATGGTTGCAAGCTGGTTGGTGGAATATAAGCCATCACACCCATGGAAGGGGCAGGGACAAAGGAAATGTTTTCCAGATGAGTCAGCACCCTTTAGGAAACTTTCCTATAAGCTCTACCAAAAGACATCTAATTGCCTATTCTTAGCTGGTAATTGTAGTCTTTTAGACACTCTGTGTGCATGCATGCAAAAGCTGGACAATGAATAAGGAAGACAGAAGAATAATTGATGTCTTTGAATTATGGTGTTGGCAAAGAATATTGAATATACCATGGACTGCCAGAAGAACCAACAAACGTCTTGGAAGAAGTACAGCCAGAATGCTCCTTAGAAGTAAGGATGGCGAGACTTCATTTAATGCACTTTGGACATGTTATGAGGAGGGATCAGTCCCTGGAGAAGGACATCATGCTTGGTAGAGGGTCAGTGAAACAACAATAGACACTTTGAAAAAAAAAAAAATTGGATACTCTTGGTAATGTAGGAGAGAGTAGCTGTTGGGTAGGCGACCTACAGTCTCTGCCAACCAAACTACTCAAGATGTGGTAGGCAGTCCAGTGCTCGTGTGAAAGGAGAGTAGTGCAGAAATGTAAGCATTTAGAACCTTTTACAGCAACTTGACATTTACAGGACATGACGGATAGTAAAGCAACAACCACAGAGAGTCTGAGGAGCCCTCTCTGCCACAATTCATCTGTCTCCCCTACAAGACTGCAAGCATCATAAGGACAGGTTCAGCTCTGCCCAATGTTGTACTCACATGTCCTAGTGCAATGCCTAGTAAAGAGGTACTGAAGACCCTGTGGGAGGGAGCCCTCGTGGCACAGTGGTTAAGTGCTCAGCTGCTAACCAAAAGGTCAGTGGTTCAAACCCACCAGAGGCTCTGAGGGAGAAAAATGTGGTGATCTGCTTCCAAAAAGATTACAGCCTTGGAAACCCTATGGGCAGATCTATTCTGTCCTATAGGGTTGCTATGAGTCGGACTTGACTCAAAGGAAATGAGTTTGGTTTTTGTTTGATGACCCTGTGAGGGCAGATTAGCACTGAATCCACCTGGTCCTTGTTCAGCTCATCTGCTCTAATGTGTGTGAGTTTCTCTCTTCTCTGGTTTCCCCTCACGACCTCCTTTTCTTGCTCTCCTCTTGCCACCTCTCAGCAACTCTCGGTCCCTCTTTCTAGCCCACCCCTGAGTGGGAGGACTCGTCAAGCTTTAGCCCTGAGCCCTCTGCTTCCCTCTTTCCATATCCTCTCCCTCACAGTACTTGTGTGCTTCACAGCTTTAACTCTCCTGCCGGAGAGACTCCCAGGTCCCCATGTCAGGATGGACACTCTCCTGGCCCAGGTGTTTTCCAGCTGCTTGCTGAAATGGGTCCAAAACCGAACCCTCTCCTCCCTTGAACTGGGCTGACTTCTTGACTTTTCCATTCCCAGGAAAGGAACCACAACCCCAGGCTTAAACAAGGAGAGAGGAAGTTGTTGCTGCTGCTTTGTTTCTGTGACTCTCTTCTTTCTCCTCCTCCTCTTTTCCTTCTTCTTCCTCTTTCCCTTCCTAAAACAAACAAACAAAACTGTTGCTGTCAAGTTGATTCTGACTTATAGCAACACTATACAACAGAGTAGAATTGCCCCATAGGGTTTCAAAGGCTGTAATCTTTACGGAAGCGGGCTGCCACATCTTTCTCCCACGGAGCAGCTGGTGGGTTTGAATCCCTGAACTTTTGGTTAACAGCTGAGTGCTTTAACCAGTAAGCCACCAGGGCTCTTTTTTATCTTCATAATTATAATTAGACTACTTAATAGCAATTGAAGTTGGGTTCACCAGGATGAAGACTCTGAGACAGAGGTCAGGGCATTTATTAGGGAGGATCTTTGGGGTCACCCTCTGTGGAAGGGATGGGGAAGAGTAGGGTAGGACAGAGGGAGACTCAGTCCATGAAGCAGGCCCACGACAGCCTCCCTGGAGCTAGAATGGCCCTTCCGAGGAGTCCTAAGTTGGGCCTAGGTGGTCACACCTAACTGAGCCGGTTTGCCCAGTGCTGAGGCGTGTCCCAGGACACAGGACTTTCGGTGCTAAGACCGGGAGTACCTGGGCCAAGTGGGGTGGTTGTCACCTTTACATTTCTGCATCAATCAGCCTTAGGAGGTGGGGAGATAGAGGCTTTACACCTGAGATTAATAATATCAGGTGTAATTGAGTGTTTCCTTTATTAGGGGAAAGGAGAGAAATATCTGAAAACTGATTTAATAACCTTTAACCTTCCCAATGAAAAATTTTTGAGAAGAGAGTGACAGAATTTTCATCATTATGCTTCCCTCTCAAAAACTTTTGTTGTGTAGCTTGTGTAGCTTGACATTTCCAGCACTCCGCAGTCTGAACAAAGCTCCAGGAATCTTTGCTACTGTCTCGGCCCTGCTCTGAAGGGGCCTTCTGAATTTTCATGGCTTCCTTCACCTTTGAGCGTAGGAAGCCCACGTGGACACAGCGCACGCTGCTTTTTCCCCACTGTTCAGATTCGCTCATACTCAAGGCCCAGCCCCTCTTGGGACTATGTTGAGCGCCACTAGCTTCTGGGGACTGATTTCCCTGCAGGCATGAAGAGCCTTTGCTCTGGGGTTCATGCTAGAGAGGGCCCCTCACGTGACAAACAGAAAATGATTAAAGCACGCATGGGTGCGTCTGGCGATTCAGACCTCACGCTCAGTGCTACACAACATGACCACTTACCCTAAACATCCACTCTGTGGGGAACACCATTCAGGCCCCAGAGACAGCTTCTCCACATCTCCTGCCCTGTGTCCTCTAAAAAAAGGCAGCTGCACCCTAATGTTCTGAAGTGCTGTGCCACCGTTGACATCAGAGACGGACATCGCTTTGGA
The DNA here is from genome assembly GCF_000243295.1 of Trichechus manatus latirostris. Lineage (NCBI taxonomy): Eukaryota > Metazoa > Chordata > Mammalia > Sirenia > Trichechidae > Trichechus > Trichechus manatus. The sequence continues at coordinate 15,436,017 of NW_004443961.1, forward strand.
GTACAGGGAGGTCGTGGAGTGGCAGAGACGCTTAGGTTGGGAAAAAGACTAATTAATTTACTTTTCAGGTCCTTCTTCTCAGATATCACGAATGCAATACTTTCTCGCATAATAACGTGTCATTTGCTAGTAGGTCAAGTGTCCATTTTATTTCCTCTCTTCATGTTCTAATTCATGGTTCAGAAGTACTCACAAGCTAGTACAGTCTCCACAGCTGCAGCACACAGGCACTAAGGGGTATTTTGTGATATTCAACAATTCCATCTGGGTGTAATAGGCATGGAGCATGATAACCAATTCTTTAAACTAGAATTTCAAAGGGTTTTATTTTTAAAAAATGTTAGGTACAATTTAATAAAATTTTTAAACACATGAAGTAAAAATTTAGATTTATTAAATAATTTTGGTTTAAAATACTGATATTCACTAATAACAATCTGTATTTTAATGGATAATTTGATATTTTAGAAGAAAAGTAAAAATTTGAAAATGAAATGATTTTAATATTCACTTTATATCTTTGATAAAATATATATTCAAATTTTGTGCACTTTAAACACAATTAGGTTTATTTTTAGTCCTCTAGATCAGGGGTCAGTAAACTTTTTTCTGTAAAGGGCCAGAGAGTAAATATTTTAGTCTTTGCAGATCATACACTCTCTATTGCATGTTCATCTTTTTTTAAAAAAAACAAACATAATATAAAGTAAAAACCATTCTTAGCTCAAAGGCCACATAAGAATAGGCCACAGGCATAGCTCACTGATCTATACTCTAGCTCTCTACTGTCATTTATTGTTATTATTGTTGTTAGGTGCCGTCGAGTCGCTTCAGGCTCATAGCGACCCTATGTGCAACAGAATGGCACACTGCCGGATCCTGCGCCATCCTCACGATCATTGTTATGCTTGAGCCCATTGTTGCAGCCACTTTGTCAATCCATCTTGTTGAGGGTCCTCCTCTTTTTCGCTGACCCTCTACTCTACCAAATGTGATGTCCTTCTCTAGGGACTGGTCCCTCCTGATAACATGTCCAAAGTATGTGAGACGTAGTCTCGCCATCCTTGCTTCCAAGGAGCTCTCTGGCTGTACTTTTCCAAGACAGATTTGTTTGTTCCTCTGGCAGTCCATGGTATATTCAATATTCTTCGCCAATACCACAGTTCAAAGGCATTGATTCTTCTTTGATCTTTCTTGTTCATTGTCCAGCTTTCCAATGCATACGAGGCAATTGAAAACAGCATGGCTTGGGTCAGGTGCACTTTGGTCCTTAAAGTGACATCTTTGCTTTTTAACACTTTAAAGAGATCTTTTGCAGCAGATTTGCCCAATGCAGTGTGTTGTTTGATTTCTTATCCGCTGCTTCCGCGGGCGTTGATTGTGGATCCAAGTGAAATGAAATCCTCGACAGCTTCATAGTGACAGATGCGTGGGGAGAAGATCTCAATAAGAACAATATAATCAGCAATTTTGCTGAAATGAAGTCAAGAAAAACAATTTTGTCTTTATTTTATTATTCACCCAAACTTCACCGGCCCATCAACAGAATACCTGGACATGTACAATAATAATTAAATTCTACGTTTATATTTTGCTGATTTTCTGTTGTAAAGAAAAATATAGCTTTACAAATATTGTTAGTTGTTTTATGATGAAGATTTCTTTGCAAAGAAGTATGACAGCATGCATTTTAGGGACTGGTTTGCTAGCCTAATTTAGAACTTTAAGATATTTAGACACACAGTCCCTGGGCCTCCATTTGCCCTCTTGGCCTGGACCTCACAACCGTTAAGATCTGGCCTGAGATGGTGGATGTGGCCCGTTCCACAAACTAGTGTTTTTTGTGCTGGGGAGGGGTTCTGTTTGAGATACTCTCCCCCTTCCCCCAAGGATGCATCTTTGGTCACTGTCAGTAATTGCTCTTCCCTGATTGAGTGGAAGGCCCACCCACTGCGTGCTCTTTCTCCAGGCCTTAGGTCCAGCCTTCTCAGGACTCCACAGTCAATGGTTCCAGAAAAGGCAGTTTTATTCACTGAAGTCACAGATCAATGAAACCAGATTTGCATATGAGTTTAGTATATAAATCCTGGGGTGAGGTGACCATTTGTTTCCCTGCTGGCTCTTGATTTTCCCTCCTGCTCTGTCTCCTCGCCACTTGCCTCTTCTGCTCTTTTGTCCTTCTCTTCACTAATAATGTCTTCTCCTTTCTGCCAGGCCCCTGTAACCCTAGCTGGGGAAGGCGCCCACCTCTTTGCTCCGCATGCCCTGCATGGTGATTATTTGTTATTTTGCTTCCCTTGAGGCCACTGGGTGGCGAAATGGTTTGCACTGAACTACTAACTTAAAGGTTGGCTGTTTAAACCCACTCAGCAGCACCGCAGAAGAAAGGCCTCACAATCTGCTTCTGTAACGATTACAGCCAAGAAAACCCTGTGAGGCAGTTCTACCCTGACACACGTGGGGTTGCCATGAGTCAGAACTGACTCGACGGCAATGGGTTTGGTTTTTTGGTTTAGTCAGCCTTACTCCCCTGTCTTCCCCCCAGTATTCTGTGAGCAGCCTGAGTGCAGAGATGACACTTCCCTCTCGGTCCCTACCCCTGAGAGGGACTGCCTCATCACAGATGCTCAGTACAACTATGGAGCTCATGAGTCTCTGACGCTCTTCCAGGGACGGATTAACCGGTAAACAAGATACGCATGGGTTTACAGTAAGCAAGGTACACACGGGCTTAAATGAGTTTACTTACTAATCTGTAGTGCACAAGTTTCACATGGGTTTCAAAGATGTGGTGAAAAACAGGTGAAACTGTGCACTACAGATTAATAAGTAAGCACAAGTAAGCTCGTTCGTACCTTGCTTATCGGGTAATCCATCTCTGCTCCTCCCCTGCTTCTTGCTTTCTCCCCTCTTCCCTCTTCTTTTCTCCCTTCCTCCCCTCGTTTCCTTCACCTTCCTTATGTGGAAGACACATAAAGGTGACTGGGAAAAGGGGCGCTGGTATATAGCACCGCAGCTGGGTGGTCCACATTCCAGAGGCAGAGGGGCTCTCTGGGGGTAATTAGGAATTTTCTCCTTGAATGGCAATATCGGCTGCTACAGGTGGTCCCCAGCATGCTCCCCGACATCCAAGGGACCTCAAGAACATGATAAATGTTTGTGCCCTTGTCTTGACTGAAGGCTTTGGGAGCCTTACATCAAGGCAGAGCCACTGCTTGACCAAAATGGTGTTGAGGAAAGCTGTAGAACCTGGTCTTTGTAGGTCTCTCCAGGAGATAGTGTCCACACGCATCTCTGTTTTTATTTTCTATCTTGACCAAAAATTTGTGATGTCTGTGCTGTTTCACAGCAGATACAACTGTTGGTTTTATTTTTTGGCAACTCCATTATGTTTCCTGGAAACCCTGGTGATGTAGTGGTTAAGCGCTACAGCTGCTAATCAAAAACATCGGCAGTTCGAATCTACCAGGTGCTCCTTGGAAACTATGGGGCAGTTCTACTCTGTCCTATAGGGTCGCTATGAGTTGGAATCAACCCAACGGCAACGGGTTTGGTTTTTGGTTTGGTTTATTATGTTTCCGATTCGTGTAACTATTTTTCCCCTCCTGGGATATTAAAAAGTAACACTGGCACATTTAAGAGACTTCTCCTTAGTACTAGACTTACATTTAGAGATAAGCAATATTTTCTCTGGAGTCCCTGAGTGGTCCAAGTGGTTAACACAGTCGGCTGCCAACTGAAAGTTTGGAAGTTTGAGTCCACCCGAGGCACCTCAGAAGAAAGGCCTGGAGATCTACTTCCAAAAGATCACAGCCATTGAAAGCCCTATGGAGCACAGTTCTACTCTGACACACATGGGGTTGCCATGAGTTGAAGTTGACTCAACAGCAACTGATAATATTTTCTCCAAATAAAAGTTGGCGTGGGTAGTTACCCATTACCATGGTAGTTACCATGCCCAGAGAAACTCCTGCGTCATTAAATATCAGAAAGAAACCTCAGGTCCTATCTCGTGTGCTGGCTGGTTGAGATCAGAGACTCTAGGGCTTTGTCTTGTTATTTATAATAACGTTAGTTGCTACCATCACTGTAGCATGTTACTATGTGTCTCCGCATAGTCTCGTATTTGATTCTATGTTAACTCTCAAGAGGTCTGTAGTTGTAATTGCATCCATTGTAGGTAAGTGAATTGAAGCTCCGAGATATTATGTAACTTGCCCACAGTTCCACAGCTAGGAAGCACCATCTAAAGCTCAAACCCAGATCTGCTGCTGCTAAATACTTTGCTCTTCCCCTTGTGTCGCATTGGCAGTTGAGAGCCACTTCCAGAGTCATTAGCATCACCAGAGGGTGCTTGATCTGAGTCACCTCTCACCCTACTGGTGGGTGCCACTGTCCTGGATGACAATGTGGGAAGGCTCCCCTGAGGAAGCCCACTTTCCCAGGGACAGAAAGCCCTTTCTTTGGTAAAGGATGTGCAAAGAACTGAGTCTTCCTGCTCCAGCCTCCAAAAACATCTACCAGGATCCAGTGATACCAGTTACCAGTTGCCGTTAAGTTGATTCCAACTTATGATGAACCCATGATTTCAGAGTAGAACTGCTCTATAGGGTTTTCATGGCTATGACCTTTCAGAAGCAGATTGCCAGGCCTTTCTTTTGAGGTGCCTCCGGGTGGGTTCGAATCACCAACCTTTTGGTTAGTAGCCCAGTGCTTAACCATTTGTGCTACCCAAGGACTCTGGATCCAGTAATAAGACAACCTTAAAATTCTTCCTCTCTCCTCTTCCTGATATCTCTGCATATTTTTCTTTCACTGGGGCTCTTTGCCCCATCTTCCTTTCTCCCTCCTGCCCTCTGATCATACCGAACCCCATTAATATCTGTTGTCTTGGTCAAAATATTGTGCAGTTACTCTCCTGTCCCAACCTTTGCTGAAAAAGAATCTGGTTAATTAACATTGATTGCAATCCACCAACTGCAAGTAAAAATCGATTGCTGGGGTCCCTAATTTGAATGCACCTCTCTCTCCTTATCTTCTGTGACAAAGAAAGAGACAGAGAATGTGAGAAAGAGAAGAGGTAAGAGGAGAGAGAATAGTTTGTAAGCAGTACAATTTCCAGTGTCCCTGGTGAGGGACATTAGTGATGTGCTGTCCTTAGATCCGGCCTACTCGCCTTCAGCACAGCCATTTTTCAGCGTGACGTCTAATTGCTACAAATAGTCATTGTGCACATTTGGGCCTTGTTCACAGCTCCCTTCTTTATTGGGAGGAGCAATGGTATTGATTCTGGATGGCCAGGGAGAATGCCAGAGAATATTAGTAAGGAGCGGAGAGAACACAGTACATAAACTTTTATGACACGATGTCAAGCTGGATGGTGAAGACATAAATGAAAAGGACAACACGGTCTGTAATTACCACAAGCACATCTTGCATCTGTTGGGGAGGGTGGCTCAGGCTGGTTAGGCAGATGGCGAAGGGGGATAAATTGTTCAGCTCACAGGGATGGTGGCCCATTGTGGTTGCTCCTCATTGTTGAGAAAGAATATTCCCAGTTACCAAATGCCCTCGAGTTAATTCCAAGTCATGGCAACCCCATGTGTGTCACAGTAGAATTGGGCTCCATAGAATTTTCACGGCCGTGATCTTTTGCAAGTAGATTGCCAGGCTTTTCTTCCAAGGTGGCTCTGGGTGGACTCAAACCTCCAATCTTTCGGTTAGCAGCCGAGTGCATTAGCCATTTGCACCACCCAGGGACTCTGAGAAAGAATATATGGGTGGTAAAAAGCATTCTTCATTGATCATAGTGTGACCTGATGAACACCCATGGATTCTAATGTCAGCTTGGCCACTTACTGCTAGCCATATGACATTGGGCCAGTCACTTAACCTATCTGAGCCCCAGTTCCCTGACAGGTAAAACAGGGATGATAATGTCTGCTTTGCAGGGATGGTATAAGGATTAAGTGAGATAATGCATGCAAACACTTTGCATGAAGGCTGGAAGATAGTTGGCTCTCAGCACGTAATAGATACTGTAATTGTTATGCATTTTTCTGATTCATCAAATATTTATGGGGTGCTTGTTATGTGCCAGCACTGTGCTAGATGCGGGGGACACGGTGGTGCCCCAGGCTCATGGATCTCAGAGCTCTGTGGGTAAGACCAACATAATCAAATAGTGATCCCAATAAATGTAACAATAGTCCTGCAGTGGGTGCTGGGGAGGAAGGACCTGATGCTTCATGAGAGACTCAGTGGGGGGTTTCTGATGTTCCTGCCTTTTCAACAATTCACATTTATCTGTTTGTTATCTGTAGCCCCCACTACAATGTAAGTTCCCTAGGGAGACAGACTTGGTCTGTTTGATTCATTGCTCCATCTCCTGGGCCTAGAATAGAGAATGATGCATAGTCAATAGATAGCTGCCATCAAGTCAGCTCTGACTCATGGTGACCTTATGTACAACAGAATGAAATTTCTCCTGTTCCTACATCATCCTCATGCCAGCATGTTTGAGTCCATCGTTGCAACTATTGTGCCAATCTATCTTACCAAGGGTCTCCCTCGTCCTCGCTGACCCTCTACCAACATGATGTCCTCCTCTAGCAATTGATCCCTCCTGATGATGCAGCCAAAGCCAGTGAGTTGGACACTGTTCTGTTGTAATCTATAAGGTTTTCATTGGTGAATTTTCAGAAGTAGATTGCCAGACCTTTCTTCCTAGTCTGTCTTAGTCTATAAGCGATGCTGAAACCAGTCCACCCTGAGCAACTCTGCTGGTATTTGAAATACCAGTGGTATATCTTCCAGCATCACAGCAGCACACAAGCCACCAGAGGACAACAAGCTGAGAGATGGGTGATGGTGATACACAAGAGGTCCTCAATAAATATTTCCTAAATGAAAGAATAGCAATGTACTTATGGTACAGAGGAGTAATTAGTACCAGATTTTTATTATAGTTGAATGGCATACGGAAGAAATACATAACATTTTAAGATACAGGTTGGTTTGATGGTAGATATTTCTATATACATGACTGTAGGTGCTCCTTATATATTGATATAGACAATAGAGCAAACAAGGGGCATAGTCAGGGAAACCTCTTAGACATAACCAAACACCTTGTGGGATGAAGTTCCTAGGCTCGAAGGTAAAGGACCATAGACTCTGGGGACATCTGTGTCAGTTGGCATAACATAGTTCATAAAGACAATGTTCTGCATCCTACTTTGGTGAGTAGCGTCCAGGGTCTTAAAAGCTTCTGATCAGCCATCTAAGATACAACTATTGGTCTCTTCCCATCCGGAGCAAAGGAAAGTGAAGAAAACCAAAGACTCAAGGGAGCAATTAGTCCAACAGACTAATGGACCACGTGAACCACAGCCTACACGACCCCAAGACCAGAAGAACTAGATGGTGCCTGGCTACCACTACTGAACCCTCTGACTGGGATCACAACAGAGGGTCCTGGACAGAGCAGAAGAAAAATGTAGAACGAAAAATCAAATTCACAAAAAAGACCAGACTTACTGGTCTGACACAGATTGGAGGAACACTCAAGACTATGGCCCTAAGACATCCTTCTTAACTGGAACTGAAGCTATCCCCAGAGACCACCTTTCAGCCAAACCATAGACAGGCCCATAAAATAAACAATAACACCCAAGAGGAACGTGCTTCTTAGAAGAATCAATTATACTAGATCAAAAGGGCAGTATTTGCCCAAAAGCAAAGATGAGAAGGCAGAAAGAGGTAGAAAATCAGGAAAAAAGGAAGCAGGGAACCCAGGGTGGAAATAGGGAGAGTGCTGACACATTGCAGGGAATGAAACTAAGGTTATGAAACACTTTATGTACAAACTATTAAATGGAAATCTAATTTGCTTTGTAAACTTTCACCTAAAGCACAACTGAAAAAAAAAAAAAAGAAATCGTTAGTAGGCTTAGCTACAAAGTCACAGTTAAACTTGTACCTTGAAAACTCTGTTTATCTAGACACTAGCATCATGTACCAGTGGGGGGCCTGATAGTGTATAGTGGGCTCCTTGTCGCAAGTGATGAAAGGAAATGGAAAGACGACGATAGTCCCTTCCTGAGGTTCAGTGCTTCGGTTCACACGAGATGAGTGAGTTAGTCAGGCTAGGCTAACTGACTTAGCAAACGATTTCCAAATCTCAGCAGGGAGGGGCAGCAGAGCCTCCCAATAGTACCCACATTTCCCAATACTGCTCTATGCAGTATTCAGGGTACGAGCTCTGCCAGGTTCTCGGGACTTGGGGTCTTCCACTGAACCTCTACAGCCAGCTGGTGGGTGAGGGAAGAGAGACCTAGAATATTGGGAAACAGACCCACTCGTTACCAGCCTGGAGGTGGCCATGTTGCTGGGGCTCTTGTTTCATTGGTGAGAACAGGCCACATAGCCTCGCCTAGGTGCCTGGGAGTAAGAAAATGGAGACAAGTGGTGTGTCCAAGAGAAGGAGCTCATGAGCTCTGCATGTCTCTACCACAGTGAGTTCAGCAAATACCTAAGGAGACTCTACTATGTGCCAAACACTGGGATCCAAGATGACGGGAACTCAGAGCCCTCCAAGAGGGCGCCATCTAGTGTAGGAAAACACACAAATAACTGTAATAAAAAACCAAAACCAATCAAACCCACTGCTGGTGAATTGATTCCAACTCATAGCGACCCTATATGACTGAGTAGAACTGCCCCATGGGGTTTCCAAGGAGCGGCTGGTGGATTCAAACTGCCAGTCTTTCGGTTAGCAGCAAGCTCTTAACCACTGCGCTACCAGGAATCCAGTGCTATAATAGAGAGACAGTAAATGCTATGGGAGTGGAGAAGAAGGACAAATTAATTCCATACAGATTGTGGGATAGTTTCAGTGGGCACGGTTAGATTTGAAAGAAGCGTAAGACTTTGACCTCTGGTGAGGTGGAGATGGCTTACCACGCGCTGAAGCCTTGTGTTCCCCTCCCATTGTATAGACTGTGGCTGGTCAGCAGCCCGCCAGCCAGAGACTTCATTTTGCCACTTTCCTTGCATCTAATAATGAGACTTGTGACTAGTTCTCAAGGGTGAAGTTAGCCAAGGGGGTGATTATTACTTCTGGGCAAGTCAGTTAAGAAAAAGGTGTTATTTCTTCATCCTGTCATTTCCCATCCATTGGCTAAATGTAGATGCTCAGGTCACCTTGTAAGTCTTACTTTGAGGATGGCAGTGATGCCAACCAGTAGACTGATTTGTAAATGACTGTGCGGAACAAATCCACCTACCCGCAACACTTTGCTGACATAGAACTGCCTTGAACACTATGTGAATGAGAAGTCAATGTCTATTGGATTTGAGGTATTGTATGTTTTGGCTCTATTTGTTACAGAGATTAGCTTATCTTAATTAAAAAAAAATTCCACTACCTTTGAGTCGATTCCAACTCATAGCGACCCTATAGGTTAGAGTAGAGCTACCTCGTAAAGTTCCTAAGGCTGTGAATCTTGACAGAAGCAGACTGCCACATCTTTCTCCCTTGGAGCAGCTGGTGGGTTTGAACCGCTGACCTTGCAGTTAGCAGTTGAGCGCTTAACTACCATGCCACCAGAGCTCTTTAACTTACCTTAATAGCGGTGGCTAATGGGAGAAGACCCAGGCAGGAGCCAGAGGACTTTCCAGGCAGAGGAAACAACAAAGACTCAGAGGCAAGAAAGTAAAGAATATGTTAAATCTTTTACATTGTTGGTACGACCTCTCTGAAAAACAGTTTGATAGTTTTTTTACAAAGTTAAAAAAATTCTACTCTTATGTTTTTACCCAAGATAAATGAAAAGATATGTTCACAAAAAGATGTGCTGGAGTGTTCATAGCAGTTTTATTTGTAATGGCCCCAAACTGCAAATAGTCCAAGTGTCCACTAACAGGTGAATGGATAAAAACATTGGGGTATGTTCATATTATGGTATACTCTTCAGCATTAAAAAAAGAATGAATTACTGATACACGCAGCATGAATAAATATCAAAAACATTATGTTGAGAGAAAGAAGTAGAGTGCAAACTGTATGATTCCTTTCTATCCAGTTTAAGGCAGGCAAACTGATCTATAGTGGTAGAAATTAGGACAGTGGTTGCCTATGGGGCTGAGGAATGACTGGAAGGGACATGAGGGAACTTTCTGGAATATGGAAATGTTGAGCAGGTGATTATGAGGTTGTATACATTTATCAAAACTCATCAAATTGTACTCTTACGATCTGTGTATTTCACTGTACATAAATTTTACTTTAGTGGAAACAAAAAGGAGTGTGTTGAGGGAAAAATGAATGGACAATTTTGATTAGAGCTTGAGGTTCTAGAAGGGGCAATAGGGGTGAAATACAGTAGCATAAAGACTGTACAGAGTTTGGGCATTTAATACCAAAGGAGCTTGGACTTTATTACCTAACAATGGGGAGCCATCTGAGGCTTTTGAGAAGGTCGAGTGACAAGGTCATGTGTGTGTTTTGGGAAAGGAAATGGTGGCAGGGTGGAAGATGGAAGGGAGTACGAAGACAAATTTTGTTTGGGGCAGGGGTCCCCATAAGTTACTCACACACTGGAATTTCCCATCCATATGTGCAAAGGCCAGCCCAGGGAGGCTGCTGGCCATCTAGAAACTGTGTTTGCCAAAGGTAGAACCGTGAAACAAACTGTTTCTTTCATACAGAAAATATTTTTAATCCCTCTGACTCTATAGCAGATTAGGCCATGTGTTGCTATTGGAAAAGCTTTCTATCATTAGTTACTATTACTGCCCTGGGACCGTGGAGTGCCAAGGCTTGAGAAGAACTGGGCAGGACCCAGAGCAAGAAATGGTTGGTGAATTTTGCATTTTCCAGAGCTCAGCAAACAGTCCCTCAGTCTTGCAGCTACTCATTATATGCTCATTCACTCACACCTCAGGCTGTGTTCTTCAGTCTGCATCAGAAGCTTCGGAAGCACCAAGAAACTGGGAGTGGCGAGACAGTGGTGACTGGGTGGAAGCCCGCTGATGGGGCAAGCGAGGAAGGTTGAGGGTACTGTGTCTCTGGAAAGCGATGACGGTGGAGCCATAGGTACAGGCTCAGAAAGCGAATGATCACCTAGACCCACTGCTGAGCAGCCGAGTGTGTTTCTCGAACACTGGAAAAGACAGTGGAAGAAATGCCCCCATGCCATCCTGAGTTAGTGTGCAGGGTAACCTCACTGATTTCTTGAGAGTCCAGACAAGATGTAAAAGCTACGGAGGCAGATGAGAAGACTACTGTTTATTAAGCTGACCACTCAATAGGTAATTTGTGAGTGTTTACTCTGTGTTGGGCACGGGAGCAGAGAAGTAGACAAGACACGCGAGGCCCTGCCCCATGTCTCCTGTTTCATTTGTATCCCCCACTAGCATTTCCAAGTCCTATATTTTCCAAGACAGCCCTAAATTTACGTGTTTTTTTCCTTTTTCACCAAAGATGATTCATTAAAGATCAGACTAAGTGTGATCTTATTTTAGGACCTTTGTCAGATATTTATTTTAAACCTATCCAGAATTCAGAGCAACCAATAAACAGGGTCTCATAAGTAGTCATATTTACAGTTGTATGTACACAGCAGGTGCTCACTAAATGCTTTGAATGCTGCATAACTTCAGTTGCACGGGACTCAGAATTAAAACCAGACAGCTGCTTCCCAGGGTCCTTGTCACCCTGGCTGTGAACCCCAAGGAGCTCCCATCCAACTGCAGACGGCTGGTGGTCAGCAATTTCATGGTGATAAGACTTCCTACTGAATTGTTGCAATGTTTTCAATCCCATGGTGGCAGGGGTCTCTCGGTGGCCGTAGGGGGCCCTCATTTAGTCAGCCAGCTGTCCGGCATGTGTAATCCTCATCAGGTTGAGAGTTCTTCAGAGTATCCCTGCCCTGCCCTGAACAGCAGTGGCTTGGACACGATGAATCAATCTTCTTGGAAGCTGCAGATGGTCAAATTTCCTTCCTGACTTCCCTGGGGGTGGGCTGAATTTCCAGAGATAACTGGCTTTCTCTGGTAGGGAGACCTGTTTCTACTATGGGCAAATCTGTGGACATCAGAATCTTGCCACACACAGACCTTTGTTATGAAAAGTCAGCAAAGCATAGTAAAAAGTTTTGGTGTCAGACAGGCCATGGTTTGAATCCTAGCTCTGCCATTTACTAGTAATGAGACCTAATCCATTTACCTCCAAGCCTCAGTTTCCTCATCAGTAAATGGAGATAATAACGGTAACCATTTACATTAGTCGGGGTAAGTAATGTCAGATACCGTAACCAGCAACCTTAAATCTCAGTATCCTAACAACCATTGCTATCAAGTTGATTTCGACTCATAGCAACCCTATAGGACAGAATAGAATTGCCCCTGGTGGCTCAGTGGTTAAGAGCTCGGCTGCTAACCAAAAGGTTGGCAGTTCGAACCCACCAGCAGCTCTGCAGAAGAAAGATGTGGCAGTCTGCTTCCATAAAGATTACAGCCTTGGAAACCTTATGGGGCAGTCACTCTGTCCTATAGAGTCGCTATGAGTGAGAATTGACTTTATGGTCAAGGTTTTGGTTTGGTTAATCTTTATGGAAGCTGACTACCGCATCTTTCTCCTGCAGAGTGTCTGATAGGTTTGAACACCCAAACTTTTGGTTAACAGCTGAGCTCTTAACTACTGAGCCACCAGGGCTCCTTCAATATCTTAACATAAGAGGAGTTGATTTCTCATGTGTGCAGAGTCTAATGTGAGGGTTTTTGGCTGGCAGCTCTTCTGGATGGCTCTTTTTTGGAACATGAATCAGAGATCAGGGTTCCTTCCACTGTGCACATCTCCCATCTTGTAGGGATAGGGACCTGGAGCCCTATGTTTCCAACTCAACTTGGAGGAGGCAAGGGAGAGGGAAAGAGTAAGACAGAGAGAGAGATTAGGTTTAAGATCCACTTACTCTGGTATGACTTCGTTAAAATAACAAAAGAAAATCCCTATTTTCAAACAGGTCATATTTACAGGTACAAGGGTTAGGACTTCAACATAACATTTTGAGTGACACAATCCAATCCATAACATGGGCTATTATATTATTTCTGCTCACATTCTATTGACCAGAATCCATGGGGGTGAGGTGGTAGTGTTGGCTGTTGGGAAATGTGCTTTAGTTGTGTACCTAAGAGGCAGAGAAGAAGCGAATATTAGAAATCACTAGCACTCTCAAACACCCTACTCTATGTTAGGGATTCTGTGAGAGTTAAATGACCTGATCCAGTTGGGGTCTTTAGCTCATTGCTGAGCACAGTATAGATGCAAGTGAATCTCAATTATAATTATATTCTGATTAGTATAAAGACTCAGAATCCTTGTCTGTGCCATAAGCTCTTACCTGAGCTTATATTTTCTACCATGAGAAAGAAAAGGGAACTGAAAGGCTAGTGAATTTGGAAACTGGGTGGAAAAGAGAGACAGACATTGCAGTGCAAAACTGCAGACCCTGAACTAGTCCTAGCTCTGCTACTAAGAAGCTGAGTGACCTTAGAAAGCCAGCCACTTCACTTCTCTGGGCCCCTTTCTCCATTTCTTAAGGAAGGAGAGTGAATCCATGTAGAGAATTGAGGATCTCCTGCAGTGATGTGCTGGAGCCAGCTTATACTTGCTTATGAGAGCCAATTTTTAAATCTTTAGGAATTTTGCAAGCTGGTTATTAAACACAGTCATTATTAAAAAATTACATTATATAAACTTATAATTAAATAAATTGCATTAAAAACAAAGGTAATAAATAATAAAAGCTCAAAACTTCCTAATTATTTGACTACATTTTACTATTACTTATACTCTTGAGACTACTTACATCTATTATATCAGTATGGCAGAAATAGTGTAGGACAGTGTGCTACTGTGCATTTCTTTCCACTTTTGGAGACATCACATTAATATCAAGAACTTTGAAAGATCTGAGATTTCATCCAACTTGCAAAGTAACAACTTAGTCTGCCACAGTTTCATGGATGCTGGCAGAAGACATGAGTCTCCGGGGTCAGAGACAAAGGACTTTGTTAGTTATAGCCCAGCAAGCAGCATGAACTTCATGGTTGCCCTGGTTGCCTTTGCCCCTCAAGTACCACAGGGGCAGTGAGGAGCAGCCCAGATATATCCTGTATATGCAGTGGATTGCCTAAAGCTGAGGAACCACGAGCTTAGGAAATCCCAATATTTTATAATGGGCTGCAAGAAAACCTGCCGAACCTTTGACCTACAGAGAAACATCATCTTTATTATGCTGGACAACAAACAAACCTACTCTCTGCTCCACAGAGAGATATCACTATTTTCCAAGGCTCTTTGCTGTACAAATACCTTTGAACAGATAGTCCAGAGCAAAACCTGTCAGTACCTCTGCTCACAAGACATGGAGAAATGCAAGAAGTTCAGTGAAGAATTGTCTCACAAGAGTTGGTAGCTTGAAATTGGCCATGGTGGGAGTATTTACACCACAGAAATGGGCAAACACTACAAATCAGAGACTTTTCCTCCTAGAGAAATCGTTGTTATATATTTATGAGAACATCATTGGTTCCCTGCAGCTCTAAGTTTATAGGCATTTTTGGAGTTCAGCTCTCTTCTCAAACTCTTTGGGGCAAATGATGCTTGAGAAGTTAAGGGATCCTATTCTTAAACACTTCCAGAGGAGCAGGCTCTAGTTGCTATAAAACAAAGAGTAGCCTCTACCAGGATTCAAATCCAGTTCTACCAGCCTCTAGAGGCTATGTACTTTTTGCTGAGTCACACTTTGCTTGAGAGACAAAGTTCAGAGCTTTGCCCATGGTGGGTAACATACATCTCACATTCTCAACATGGGAAGCAACACTCTGGTAGATCAGAGCCACTCTCCACCTGCTCTCCCTAATGCTACCTCAAAGTATTCCCCCATTCTTGACCTCTTTCCAAATGCTACTTTATGCTACCAGAGTTGGGAGATTTGGAGGAGCTGTGTAAGCTTGGCGAAAAGACAATCTTCTTTGCAACATCCGCACATACGAGAGCCGTCTTCTAAAAATAATTTTTAATCATGCACAGCATGTACCTATGCACATGCCATGTTTCCTAATCTTAACATTTCCTACTTTTGCCATTTTCTTTTCTGAGACCTCTGGGAACCATTAACAGGGCTTTCCTGCTACCAAGGATTTGCAGGAGAATGCAGATGGGCCCAGAGCGTCCCAAGTAACATATGGAAGGATGTGATAGAATTTGCTACTGGAACCTCTGCTCTTCTTACCTGTAGTGAACATTCATCATCATTCTTCAAAATAGTGCATACAGAACAAAGGCTTCTCCAGGTCCATGGGCTAGCCTTGGCATAAGTCTGTTTGCTCTGGAGGAGTGGGCTGGGCTGAGGGAGCAGGGGTTAGCTTCAGTCATCATTCTGGTGAGGGGAAGGCATGGCTCAGTGCATTTCTGTTTGTTTTTAAAAAGTCAGTGGGACCACCCCCCACCTCCACCACCACCCAATTTGCAATCAGACCTTCTCCAGACTCTGGAACATAGCCTCACACAGCTACAAGCCCCAAACAGCAGTGGATGAATGGCAAAGCCTGAGATGATGTCAACGGCTTGTGTCAAGGCCAAGGAAAATATGCGGGGGCCCTCGATGGCTTCATCCCTGTGCTTGTTGCAACGCAGCTGCGAGTAATAAGTTTTCCTTCAGAGCAGACAGGGTACAGTACATCTGAACTCGATGCTGAACCTCACAGACCCTTTCCAGACCTCCCCTCTCCCCCAGCTCCCCACCTTCCTTGAAGAACTAAAGTTCTCTAAGCGAGCCAGAGAGGGGCGTGGAGTGGAATGTGGTGTGGCCAGAACTGGTGGTAATTTGGAAGGTTTTTTGAGGGGTTCTTAAGGTACACAAGTCATAGAAATAGGGATGGGGGAGGGAAGAATTAGCCAGCAGGGCGAAGGGTGTAAGAGATGGAATGTCTTAGCCAAAGTGACCGGGAGAGTCGAGACAGCTGTTTTGATAATTCAAGTTCTCATGCCTACTTTCTCCTGATTTATAGAGGTTTTTACATTTTGTTTTGGGTTTTGGAGGTACAGGGCTTGAATTGCCTGAAATCATCGTTCCAATCTTCCACTTTATTTTACCCATGGCGACAGACCCAGAGGGTCTCTGAGGACCCACTTATCCTTAAGGCTGCTTGATAGCAGACCTATCTCCATGGGCAGTGATTCTACTTTTGAGCCTGGATCACACCAACGCAGCCTCAGTGGGCTATCTTAAATACTCAAGCAGTGGGTTTTATGTATCAAGTGACAGGTCAGTGGAAGCTGTATTATTTTTGAGTCCAGCAAGGCTGTGGAGCCTGGGAGAGGGAGCAGTTAAGCATAACTCCCTGGCTGCCTCCTTCTCCTCCTCCCATCTGCCTCCTTCTCCCCTGACCCTCTGCAAACTGCTCTGGCCAAGAGAAGTCTGGAGAAAGGGTCTGTGCGGCCTGACAACTTGATGGGATGCAGGACCTCTCCTCCTCCATGCTGACCACTGGGGCTGGGCTGGGCTGGGCGCAACCGGAGACCGCCAGAAACACTGCCTCTCCCCACTCTTGCTCCCACCCCACCATCCTGACGCTTGGCTTTAATTTTATGATTGTGTTTATACAGTAAACATACTTTGGAAAAAGAAGAACTCTCCCATGGCTGCCGGCCATACCACCTTGTGATCGCATAAGCAGAGCAGGGCTAGGTCTGGTTGCTGGGTGCTAGGGGTCCACCCAAGAAGACTTAGGTGTTCGGAGACAGTGGGGCCAGTGACTCATGCCCTGGCATTCTCTCTTCTGAGTCACTTGCCCCTGTGGGAAGGAGGCAGGGCTTCAGGTCTCTGGAAGAATGTATAAAGCTAAGCCAAAAAGCCAGAGACCCAGACTGTGTTAGTACCTGTAATGGCTATTCTCTTTCGCCAAGAATAAAATAAAATAACTGGATAGCTGCTAGCTTCCAAGAACATAAGGAGTATTCCCCAGACTTTAGCTGTCATCACTACTATTAATGTACAACTAGGCACTGTCTTGCTGTTGTTGTTAGGTATCGTCCAGTCGATTCCGACTCATAGTGACTCTATGTACAACAGAACGAAACACTGCCCAGTCCTGTGCCATCATCACAATTTTTGTTATGCTTGATCCCGTCATTGCAGCCACTGTGTCAGTCTGTCTCATTAAGGGTCTTCTTCTTTTTCGCTGACCCTCTACCAAGTATGATGTCTTTCTCCAGGGACTGGTCCCTCCTGATAACAAGTCCAAAGTATGTGAGACAAAGTCTCACCAAACTCCCTTCAAGGAGCATTCTGGCTGTACTTCTTCCAAGACAGATTTGTTGGTTCTTCTGGCAGTCCATGGTATATTCAATATTCTTCGCCAGCCATAATTCAAAGGCATCAATTTTTCTTTGGTCTTCCTTATTCATTGTTCAGCTTTTACATGCATATGAGGCAATTGAAAATACCATGGCTTCTGTCAGGCACACCTTAGTCCTCAAAGTGACATCTTTGCTTTTTAACACTTTAAAGAAGTCTTTTGCAGCAGATTTGCCCAATGCAATAAATCATTTGATTTCTTGACTGCTGCTTCCATGGGCATTGATTGTGGATCCAAATAAAATGAAATCCCTAACAACTTCAATCTTTTCTCCGTTTATCATGTTGTTGCTTATTGGTCCAGTTGTGAGGATTTTCGTTTTCTTCAGGTTGAGGTGCGATCCATACTGAAGGCTGGAGTCTTTGATCTTCACCAGCAAGTGCTTCAAGTCTTTTCACTTTCAGCAAACAAGGTTGTGTCATCTGCATATACAACCTATGGGTTTTTAATGAGTCTCCCTCCAATCTTGATGCTGAGTTCTTCATATAGTCCAGTTTCTTGGATTTGTTCAGCGTACAGATTGAATGAGTATGGTGAAAGGATACAAACCCGACACACACCTTTCCTGACTTTTAAAGATGCAGTATCGCCTTGTTCTGTTTGAACAACTATCTCTTGTCTATGTACAAGTTCCTCATGGGCACAATTAATGTTCTGGGATTCCCATTCTTTGCAATGTTATCCATAGTTTTTTATGATCCACACAGTTGAATGCCTTTTCATAGTCAATAAAACACAGGTAAGTATCTTTCTGGTATCTCTGCTTTCACCTAGTATCCATCTGACATCAGCAATGGTATTCCTCATTCCACGTCCTCTTCTGAATCCAGCTTGAAATTCTGGCAGTTCCCTGTGGATGTACTGCTGCAACCACTTTTGAATGATCTTCAGCATAATTTTACTTGTGTGTGATATTAATGATATTGTTTTATAATTTCCACATCATATTGGATCACTTTTCTTTGGAATGGGCACAAATATGTATTTCTTCCAGTCAGTTGGCCAGGTAGCTGTCTTCTGAATTTCTTGGCATAGAGGAGTGAGCACCTCTAGTGCTGCATTTGTTCATTGAAACATCTCAATTGATATTCCATCAATTCCTGAAGCCTTGTTTTTCACCAATGCCTTCAGCGCACCATGAACTTCTTCCTTCACTACCATTGGTTCTTGATTATATGCTACTTCCTGAAATGGTTGAACGTTGACCAATTTTTTTTGATACAGTGACTGTGTGTTCCTTCCATCTTCTTTTGAAGCTTCCTGCACTGTTCAGTATTTTCCCTGTGGAATCCTTCAATATTGCAACTCGAGGCTTGAATTTTTTTCTTCAGTTCTTTCAGCTGGAGAAATATGGAGCATCTTCTACCCTTTTGCTTTTCTAACTCCAAGTCTTTGCACATTTCATTATAATACTTTGCTCTGTCTTCTAGAGCCTTCCTTTGAAATCTTATGTTCAGCTCTTTTACTTTATCATTTTTTCCTTTCACTTTAGCTACTCTACGTAGCAAGTTTCAGAGTCTCTTCTGACATCCATTTTAGTGTTTTCTTTCATTCCTGTCTTTTTAATGACCTCTTGCTTTCTTCGTGTATGGTGTCCTTGATATCATTCCACAACTCCTCTGTTCTTCGGTCATTAGTGTTCAATGTCTCAAATCTATTCCTGAGGTGGTCTCTAAATTCAGGTGGAATATACTGAAGTCATATTTTGGTTCTCATTGACTTGTTCTAATTTTCATCAGCTTCAACTTGAACTTGCATAGGAGCAATAGATGGTCTATTCCACAGTTGGCCCCTGGCCTTGTTCTGGCTGATGATGTCAAGGTTTTCCATTGTCTCGTTCCACAGATTAGTTGATTTGTTTCCTTGTGTATTCCATCTGGCGAGGTCCATGTGTATAGTTGACGTTTATGTTGTTGAAAAAAGGTACTTGCAATGAAGAAGTCGTTGGTCTTGCAAACTTCTGTCATGCGATCTCTGATGTCATTTCTATCACCAAGGCCATATTCTCCAAATACTGATCCTTCTTCTTTGTTTCCAACTTTTGCATTCCAATCACCAGTAACTGTCAGTGCATCTTGACTGCATGTTTGATCAATTTCAGACTTCAGAAATTGGTAAAAGTCTTCAATTTCTTTATCTTTGGCCTTAGTGGTTGGTGCGTAAATTTGATTAATAGTTGTACTAACTGGTCTTCATTGTATGCATATGGATATTATCCTATCATTGACAGCATTGTACTTCAGGATAGATCTTGAAATGTTCTTTTTGACGATGAATGCAATGTCATTCCTCTTCGATTTGTCATTCCTGGCATAGTAGAACATATAATTGTCTGATTCGAAATGGCCAGTATAAGTCCGTTTCAGCTCACTAATGCCTAGGATATCAATCTTTATGTGTTCCATTTCATTTTTGACTATTTCCAATTTTCCTAGATTCATACTTCGTACATTCCACATTCCGATTATTATTGAATGTTTGCAGCTGTTTCTTCTCATTTTAAGTAGTGCACATCAGCAAATGAAGATCCCAGAAGCTTGACTCCATCCACGTCATTAAGGTCAACTCTACTTTGAGAAGACATCTTTTCCCCAGTTGTATTTTGAGTGCCTTCCAACCTGAGCGGCCCATCATCGGCACTATATCAGACAGTGTTCCGCTGCTCTTCATAAGGTTTTCTGGCCAATTTTTTTCAGAAGTAAACTGCTAGTTTCTTCTTCCTAGTCTGTCTTAATCTGGAAGTTCTGCTGAAACATGTCCACCAAGGGTGACCTTGCTGTTACTTGAAATACTAGTGGCAAAGCTTCCAGTATCACAGCATCACACAAGCCACCACAGTATGACAAACTGAGAGACACATAATGGACTGTCCTTTTGTTTTACATATATTTTCTCTAATCCTTACAGCAGCCCAGCAAGAAAAGTACTACTATTCCATTTTAGAGATTTGCTTCAGAGAAGTGAAGTAACTTGCCCAAGGTCACATAGCTAGGCAGGTTGTTGTTGTTGGTAGCTGGGTAGTTCCCTAAACCATGGCGACCCCAAGCACAATAGAATGAAACGTGGCCCAGTCTGGTGCCATCCCCATGATTGGTTGAGGATTGCACCATTGTGATCCGTAGTGTTTTCATGGCCTTATTTTTGGAAGTAGATCACCAGACCTTTCTTCCTAGTCTGTCTTAGTCTGGAAACTCTGTTGACATGTGTTCAGCATCATAGCAACACACAAGCCTCCTCTGACAGACGGGTAGTGGCTGCACATGAGGTGCATTGGCCAAGAATCGAACCTGGTCTCCCACATGGAAGGTGAGAATGTTGTCATTGAACCACCAATGCCCCCAGGCTAGGCAGGTGAAAGGCTGTCTAACTCCCAAGTCTAAACTCTTCATGCAAAAACCCACAGCCTTCTAACACTTTTTCCCTTTCTTCTTTTTCTCTGTTTAGATGGGCTGTGCAGGGACTGACCACAAGTAGCACTGGATCCTCAGGGTCCACAAGGCCCTTGGCCTCTTCTCAGACAGAAACTTCCTCCTTGCTTCTGCTTCCCCTCAGCCAGTGCACTGGCCTTTGGGACACTTCAAAGAACCCCTGGCGTGTTTCTGAGAGGCAGAGCTGTGAAGAGTGGTGGTCCTTTGGCCAAATGCCCTTTCCAGTGCTCCTCATGGAGTTGTTGAGAATATCACTCAAGGGTGGGGTTGGCTTGGACCTCAGACTGTTGCCTCCTGGGAGCAGCCTTCCCACACTGCTGCCTTCATCTCCATGTCCTCACCACCTACACTGTGGTGGTGAGATCCATGCGACTCCGGGAGACTTGGCAGAATGAGCTTGCACAGCTGTGAGGGCGAAGGGAGATGGCCAAGAGGGGGAGAGGTCACATAGTCAGGCCCTGAGGAGTAGGTCTGAGGAGGGAGGAAGCATGTAGAGCTGTTGCCCACCCACAGAGTCCAGTAGGATCCCTGAAAGTCATGGCCACTTCAGCCAGTGGGCTTCCAGGTTTAGTAGTCACTGAGAAGCCACAGAAAGAGAGAGCAGCCTCTGACTGCAAAATCTGTGGGAAGGAGGACCCCTCACCTCAGTAGGCACTTTAATCCTAACGTCCTCTTCTTCATGGTATGAACTTCAGTTTAGTCAAGCAACTGAAGCCTCAGGTGGTGTATGTGCGTGTGTGCGCGTGCGTGTGCATGCATGCGTGTGTGTGTGTGTGTGTGTGTGTGTGTGTGTAAATGAAGGCTGTCACTATTCCCAGAACCCAGACCTCCCATGCCGGGAGAGGGGCCAAGAGGTCTCCAAGATAGAACCTATGGCATGGTTTAGTGGGAGCTAGGCAGGACATCCCCGTAGATCCATACTGGAATAAAACAGTGGCTGCATAAAAGAATCAACAAATGAATAAGAACTAACAGATGAAATGAGGTATCTATGTGGGGCTATTATTCTGGTCTTCCACTCTTTTTCCTTTCCCTCTATATTCAAATTCCACAAGCTACCTAGAGAGCCCTGTCTTCTAATTTCTGACTGGATAACTTCTCAACAACCCTTAGAGACAATAGCTGGGTCATTGCCAAGGTGAATACCATCTCCACGGCCTACTCTAGACAGTCTGTAGAGGCACTAGGGTAGGACTCACAAGACCCACGTTTTAGCTCCAACTGTCCCCCAATTAACAGTGAGATCTTAGTCTCTTCTCTGCCCTGGACATTAGCCACTGCCTCTGTCAAAGGAGAGGAATGGTCTAGGTGATCGACTGGAGCCCATCAAAACCTGGTGTCTATAAGTGGCCTTTGAAGTTGTTCATAAGCACCGCACTTGATAATTCAACTGTAGCCCCTAAAGGGTCTGTAGCTTTTGAAGTCACCCTTTAGGGGCTACAGTCAAGTTATCAAGACTCAGAAACTCAGACCTTACGTCTCCCAGCTCATGGCAATGAGGTGGCTGAGGGAGCCTGACAGGGTGGCTTCTAGTCCTGTAGACAGGCCAATGCTTGGAACGGCACTCAGAGTGGGAAAGAGGGATAGAGATTCAGGATGAAGTGCAACTAGAGTTGAGGGTGAGTTGCAGGGCTGGGTGCCTCTCAGAAAGACAAAGAGAGCAGGCAGGCGGGGAGGAAGAAAATGCAGACTTTTCTGGGTTGGGGGCAGGGGGCAGTAGGTCACTGTGGTGGGTTTTAGTGCTGCAGGGTCCCCCCTCTCCCACTCCCTGCCTGTAATCACGACCCTAGAGAGGAAGTGGGAGAGAAGGGTGAGCTGGAGCTCTCTGTCATGTGTCAGTGGCTCCATACTCAGATAATGGTTCAGATGATTTAGTGATGATAACAGAGTTAAAGAGACGCTGGAGGAAAAGCATAGCTTACCAAAAAACCTCTCTGGGAGTTTGGGTCAGAGAGGGAAAGGTGTCAGAAAGAAGAAAGATCAAGAGAAAACATCTGCAGGCTGGGTTGCGGCCACGGGGAGGAAAAAGCCAGCATCCCACCAGCACAGCTGCCAAGGAATCTGAGCCGCAAAGCATCTCCCTGGTGAGGGCAGAGGAGCTGCAAGGCCACAGGGTGGGAGGGCTAGGTGGGCTGGGGGCTATGGGCCCAGTCTCTGCACCCCAAAGCAGCAGGCTTCAGCCCTGCTCCACTTCCAGTGCTGGCAGCTACTGAAATTGCAAGCCACGGCCAATGAGCAGGGCCCCTGTTCTTCCTAACATCCAGCCCCCCAACAGCTTTAGTATATTGTTTGTTATCAGCCACTGTGGAGTCAGTCCCCGACTCATGGCAACCCCATGCACAACAGAATGAAACACTGCCTGGTCCTGGGCCATCCACACGATCAGTCACAGATCATAGTGTTGTGATCCATAGGGTTTTCATTGGCTAATTTTGAGACGCAGATCCCCTATAAAACCAAAAAACTAAACGCAATGTCACTCAGTTAATGCTTACTCTGTGAGAGCTAGACGGGACATCCCCATAGATGATCCCATGTGTTAACAGAGTAGAACTGCTCCGTAGGGTTTTTTTGGCTGTAATCTTGATGGAAGCAGATTGACAGGCCTTTCTTCTGTGGTAACACTGGGTCAATTTGAACTGCCAACCTTTAGGTTAATAGAGGAGCACAAATCATTTACACTGCCCAGGGACATTAGATTGACTAAGTTGTTGTTAGGTGCCATTGAGTCAATTTTGACTCATAGCGACCCTATGTACAACAGAGCAAAACGCTGCCCAGTCCTGTGCCATCCTCACAATCGTTGCTATGTTTGAGCCCACTGTTGCAACCACTGTGTCAATCCATCTTGTTGAGGGTCTTCCTCTTTTTCGCTGACCCTCTATTTTACCAAGCATGATGTCCTTCTCTAGGGACTGGTCCCTCCTGATAACATGTCCAAAGTACGTGAGATGAAGTCTCACCATTCTCCCTTCTAAGGAGCATTCTGGTTGTACTTCTTCCAAGACAGATTTGTTCATTCTTCTGGCAGTCCATGGTGTATTCAATCTTCTTCTCCAACACCATAATTCAAAGGCATCAATTCTTCTTCGCACTTCCTTATTCACTGTTCAGCTTTCACATGCATATGAGGCCATTGAAAATATCATGGCTTGTGTCAGGCATACCTTTGTTCTCCAAGTGACATACTTGCTTTTAAACGCTTTAAAGAGGTCTTTTGAAGCAGATTTGCCCAATGCAATACATGAGTTTGAATTGCCAGCCTTTAGATTAGTACAAAAAAAAAAAACTAACAACCCATTGCCGTCCAGTTAATTTCGATTCATAGCAAACCTTTCAGACAGATAGAACTGCCCCATAGGGTTTCTAAGGAGTGGCTGCTAGATTCGAACTGCTGACCTTTCATTTAGCAGCCGAGCTCTTAACCACTGCCCCAGCAGGGCTCCTTAGGTTAGTAGAGGATTGCAAATTATTTATGCTACCCAGGGACCTTAGATTGTCTATAGACATCTGGGATTCCATCATGAAAGCTTTGTCATTTAAGGAATTAATGTGAATGAGAGAAAACTTTGACCTAGCACGTACTGTGCCAGGAATTGTGCGCAGTCCTTCATATATACATGACCACTTTTAATCCTTACAACAACTTTTTAAAGTGGGCACTAGTCTAATCCTCATTTGCAGGCAAGAAAACTGAGACTGGAGAGGATTAATGAATTGCCAAAAATAACAGAACTAGTAGGTAGCAGAGCCAGGATTTAGACTCACAAGTGTTTTGATTCTGGAGTCCACACTCTTAACCGCTGTGCTGCACTGCCTCCCTGGTTTTAGTCCCAGAAATGCTATTAAAAGACACTTATCCTTGGGGGACTATCGTGTTAAGTAATGATCTGTGAGTCTCTTGTTCATTCCATCCTTCAGATATTCTGGGAGTATCTAGGATGAGCCAGACATGAAGTGTATCATTCTGGTTGATTGTCTTTTGTCCCCTGGGTCAGCAATTTTCAACCTTTCTCATCCCTTACACCAATATCTGACTGGCATTAATGAGTACACCCAGCATTAGTGGTAACACCCAGTACAGTTGTTTCTCTACCCTTGTATTGCACTCCAAAAGCACTTTCATTCTAAGATCGTAGATTCTCTGAGACCCATCCCAGAAGTTCATTTACTCATGAATTCCCAAAGGGTATCAAATTGCATTTGGGGCCTCTACTTTCCCAAAGAATGTTCCTTAGAAAGGAGAATGGCCAGACTTCAACTTGCTTATTTTGGACACATCATCAGGAAAGACCAATCACTAGAAAGGACATCATGTTTGGTAAGGTAGAGGGTCAGTGAAAATTAGAGAAATCCTCAATGAGATGGGATGACACAACAGCTGCAACAATGGACTCCAACAAACCAACAATTGTGAAGATGACGCAGGACCAGGCAACATTTCCTTTTGTTATACAGAAGGTCGCCATGAGTCAGAGTTTCCTTGACAGTAACTAACAACAGCAACAGCTTTCCCACATCAGTTACGGTGGTTGCCCTGATGGATGGAATCCTGGGGGTCAACCTTCAGAGACCAGACCATCCACCTCTCACCTGCCTTCACCGCCAGGGGTCAAGACCCTGTCACTATCCTGCCTGTGCTTAGAAATACAGCATCCTTTTTCATTTATTTATTTTTATTTTTTGAGCAGTTTTAATTTTATAGAAGAATTACTCAGAAAGTACAGAGTTCCCATATTCTCCTTTACACCCAACTCCTTGTATACAGTTTGTCCTACTACTAACACCTGGCATTAGTGTGGTACATTTATATCAATTGATGAACCATTATTGATATATTAATATTGAAGTCCATAGTATACATTAAGGTTCACTTGCTGCGCAAGTATCTTTTCAAACACCAAGTCAAAGGAAAGGAAAGAAAAGGAAGAGAAATTTAATTCCCATGAAGAAGGTTGAGAATATGAGAATATATGAATTTGAATTTGAGAGTAAACTTTTCCAGAAGGAGGAAGAACCCAAGAAAATGAGACAAGAAAGAGTCTATAAGGTCCGTTCCGCTGGCCAGCAGCCACCTCCCACGGCTCCATTTCTCCACTTGGTCCCAAGACCTCTCCCCTATCTGCCTCCACCTTCTTCTGTATTGGGTGGATGAAAAAGGTCATCAAAATTACCACCTTAATCCCTACTAGCTGAGGCCCCTCACACTGTACATAAACACAAGACAAGTGGTTCCAGCCACTATGAAGCATGAACTTAACATGTTGTAGACCAAATGTCAAGTGCACACCAATCACTGAGATCCTACACTATTTCTGCTGTGGAGAAAATCTGCCTCATAAAATGCCCGTTCCACTGTGGGGGAAGAAAAGAGAGAAACCAGCGCTCTTGACACGAAGCCCACATGCTGAAGGCGTGGTGTTTACTGCTTTGCTGGGTCTCCCCTGTGCAGGCGCCAGCCACTAGGCCTTAGTCAGCACCTGCTCTCCACCAGTGCCAGGGACTGGCTGCAGGAAGAAGAGACGCAGACAGATGTTGCTTCTCAGGTTGCAGAGTTTTAGGAGCCACTGGTTCCATGAGATTCAGATACCACAGGTATTTCTCGACTTGAACAAAGATGATCACGTTACTACAGGAGACAGAGCCTCGTTATGGTCAGAGACACGGATTCACAGATAATGCTGTGTGGGCTTCGCAAAGTTGCTCTTTAGGCCTGAGTAAGTCAGTTGATCAGTCCCATCTTCTGCATTAGAAACCCAGGTTTCCTTTCTGTTTTCTTTATCAGAGAACTGATTCAATAGCATTTTATCCCAATAATGTTGTCTCCCTGAGGATCTCTCTGATCACAAAATCTGCTCTCCAGGGAGTACCAGTTAAGGGCAACACACATTGTTAGAGTGTTCCCCATGGTGGCTAGCTGTCTCTTATTGCCATGAGTTGACAATGAAAGGACATTATGGCATGTGAAAACCCATTGCAGAAGTTAGTAACATGTACTGTCTCCACTTGCATCAGAGGAAAATGAAAAGGAAGAAGAAAGTGGAAGATTGACACATGGTCCAGGGCCACCAAAACATTTCAGCCCCACATGCATAGGTTACACCAGGATAGGAGAAAACTCATATTTCCACTGGTATTTGGAAAAGAAAGCTATTCTCTATCTAACCTGTCAAGTTGCTGTTGAGTCTATTCCAACTCATAGTGACCCTATAGGACAGAATAGAATGCCCTATAGGGTTTCCAAAGCCGTAAATCTTTATGGAAGGAGGCTGCCACATCTTCCTCCTGTGGAGCAGCTGGTAAGTTGGAACCGCCAACCTTCTGGTTAACAGCTGAGTGCTTAACCGCTACACCACCAGGGCTCCTATTCTCTGTCTAGTGAATATCAATTGCATATTTGTTAGGAATTTTCCTCCCTCTCTTCCTCCATCCTTCCTTCTCTTCCTTTTCTCCTTTTTCCTTCCTTCTGCTTTTCTGCCTTTAATTCTTTGATAAACATAGAACAATATCTATAATGAAGTAAGAGTAAGCAAAATTGCAGAAAATAGGTCTTAGACCTTCATGGTATAGGATTAGCTCCTTGCTCTTGGAATACCTTGTTTTGGATTTCCTTTGTGTTTACTTCTGAAAATCAGAATTTTAAAGCTAAATTATTCACTCAGAAATCATCTAGTCCAATCCCCTTTTCTTTTAACAAAGGAGGAAGCCAAGATCCAGAGAAGTTAAGATTCCTGCATTATCACACAGACAAGACTAGTGCTAATGTCTGACTGAGTTTAGAAAAGTGGTGCCAATTGCAACACACACACACACACACACACACACATATGTGTGCATACAATCATACATTGCACTTATATTAAGCACAAAACATTTAGGCATGAGGTCGTTCCTAATTCATTAAGCATTAATTGAGTGTCCTCACAGTGCAAAGGTTTCTACCAGGTGCAGGGGCAGGTGGAAACTCATAGAAAAAGGAATAAGAATGGTCTTTGCCCTCTAGTAAAATTCCTTTTCCATTGCATCTGAACCAGGTTACAAATGTCTGACTTACAGACAACTTCTACTTAAGAATGGACTGCCATAATGAGTTAAATACAATGGTTCATAATAACGAATGCGCGTACTACTTTGTGATACTCATGAAAACATTGCCCGGTTTGGAAGTGTTTCTTAAGTGTCTTATATGCATAGAAAGGTAAAATATATATTATATACTAGGACAAGCATTTGACTAACTGAAGCTAAATAAGAACTGTATCTACCTGTTCCAACTTACCTACAAATTCTACTTAAAGACGGAGTTAGGAACAGATCTTGTTTGTAACCCGGGGACTGCCTGTGCTTATTGTAATTGTACCCAAAATTTTTACATTATAAATGATTTGTTTTACGCTCACATATGTTCTGAAACTTCAGCATGCCGTTACTTTAGATTTTGCTTTTTTTTATGTCATTGTGTCTTTTGAATTATACACTGGGTTGCAATTTTGGAATTCTTGATGAGGAATAATCCCAGTGCTGAGGTCACACAATTAGTTCTTTAAAATAAGATTAAGAAACTCTGCATTCTGGATGGAAGATCCTGTCTGGTGATTAGTTGCCTGGAAGAGCTTGTTACAAGCCAAATAGAAGGAGCTGTTATCCTATTGATGGTTTCCAGGGACTAAGGCTCCAGGACCTGCAGTAATTTCATTTGTCATCATTGCAAAACCAGAGAGTCACGTGAGCTGCCAAAGCCTGCAGCAGAGGCGATTCACTTGCCAACTGTCCTCAGGACTCAGAATACAAGGTAGACAAGGCAACTGCTGGAAGTGAATTATTTCTCACGCTTATATTATCCTCATCATGAAAAACAGAGGCAGTGAGGCAGAATACACTTGTAATAATTTCTCAACTCGAGGCAAAAACTTTCAGTGCTGAAGATATCCCTGGAAATGTGAAGATAACTGCTTTCCTGTCATTGTAAGAACAGGCTCTGAGAAAGCTTCAGTCAGACAGGGTAACCACACAGGACCAGGAAGAGGAGGAATAAGTGTTACCTGGTGGAGCCTCCCTACCAGGGTGTTACATCTGGGCTGGAGGAAATTCACCTGGTTGGAGAGACAGCAATACAGACTGGGGCCCAGTGTCCCAAGGATATAAAAGCACAGGCGATAGTCAAGCAACAGTACCAGTGGGAAGTGGGGAGGATTGTTACTCCAATGGGTGGGCAGGGCAATCTGTCTTTCTGTTGATTCATGGAAGTTTCTCAGCTGGATCCCTTGCACAGAGGCTGGGAAACCAGTTCTGGTTGGTGAATTAATCCAGCTGCTGTCCAGTCAATTCTAACTCATGGCAGTCGCATGTGTGTGGGAGTAGAACTGTGCTCCATGGGGTTTCAATGGCTAATTTGGTAGCTGAAGATGAAAGGATGAGAGTCCCAGGGAAGGGATAAGCAAGAATTGAAAACAGCACAAGCCTGACATTAGTCAGGATGGGCTAGGTTTTGTTGTGGTAACAAAAGAAACCCCAAAGTTCAGTGACTTAAAACTGCAAAAAAGCTATTTCTTGCTCATACTACACATGCATTGCATATTAGCAAGGGACTTAACTCATCACTGTCACTCAGGGAGCCAGGCTGACTGAGAGTTGCCATCTCAAAT
>NW_004443961.1:15466343-15470911 GCF_000243295.1 Trichechus manatus latirostris
TAAGACTTGAAAGCAGTGTTTCATGGAGTAGTTCAAGACCACCTGTATCAAAATTACGAGGGAGCTTGTCAAACATGCAGTTC
The DNA here is from genome assembly GCF_000243295.1 of Trichechus manatus latirostris. Taxonomy (NCBI): domain Eukaryota; kingdom Metazoa; phylum Chordata; class Mammalia; order Sirenia; family Trichechidae; genus Trichechus; species Trichechus manatus. The sequence continues at coordinate 15,466,427 of NW_004443961.1, forward strand.
TCTGGGCTTCTCCCCAGGTTTGCTGGATCAGAACCTCTAGGGATGGAGCCCAAATCTGCATTTTCAACAAATTCCCCTGATGCAAACTAAAGTTGGAGAAATATTACCTAAAAAAAAAAAAAAAAAAATGGAGTATGACTGTCATTGAGGTGGCATGGGTTGATTCTTCATGGAAACAGAGAAGGAAAACCTATGCTCCTATCAACCTTATATTCCAGGTCCCAGCCTAAATATTCTAATGGATATCACTAATTAGTCCTGTTTTAATTCTGGTTCATAACTTTATTCTGGCTCCGACCTCCAAAAATATTTCAACTTTCGCCAGCATTTGCTGGAGTCTAAGCTACCAGTTGCTGTGAATGGGAAAGACAGGTGGCTGGGCCTATGGGGTAGGGGGATCTGCTCTCCGCAGGAGACAATTACATGCTCTGAAAAGGACAACCATGGCTTGTCCTAGGCAACAGAGGGGAACTCTTGTCAGCGTTTTGAAAAGCTGGCGCTATGCTTGAAAGGGGCTGACTGGAGCCACTGATGGGGCTGGCTGAAAAACAACTGCTTATGAGGAGGATCAGTGTCAACTTTGAAGTGAGCCATGCTCGAATTAGCACCACCGTGGTAACAAGCAGAATGAGCAGGGCTGGAATGACATATTTAGTCAGGAAAGAGGCCTGTGTTTAAGTGAAGGACTCTTTCAAAAAGAAATCAGTGCACGAGAGTTGGATGAGAGGCCTCTGGTTCCTTGTTTGGCTGGCTGAAAGAAAATTCAGGAAAATTCACATTTTGTTTAGTGGCTCATTCTCTGGATCGAGTTGTGTGTATAGCTCCCACATTTCCATTGTAGATGGGACCCTTCCTTTCTGGATTGTTGTACTGGTTCCACCATTCATGTGTGTATGTCCTTAGAAGTCATTTAGGCTCGATGTCCTCGAGAATGTCCAAAGGTTGGGTGTCATGGCTTCCCTGATGATGAATGGCTTTCTATGTAGCTGGTTGGAGAAAATGAACCATGATGAACCTTGGGAACTTGAGTGCATCATCCTCTCCTCCTTAAGGATAATCTCCCTCTAACATATTATATTTGCAGGAAGTGATTGTATTGTTGTTGGTCATGATGCAGAGTTTGGTGAGTGGTGTCGTCTTATGTCTGCTCTGTTAGTTACCCTCTTCCCAGCCTCTGCTTTCATTGGTTCTCCCCATTGCTTTTTGCTCTGCCATGAGCTCCCACACACTTAACTTCTACTCTCAACTCTGAACTCATGGACTTCAGGTTCTTTCATCTGAGGTTGCTCCTTTCTCCCCACAAAGACCTCCGGTGTCTTTGTAATGGCCAAATTAAGTTCTTGGGCCAGGTCTTCTTCTCCATCCTAACTCTGTGTGGGTGCTGGGGAATAGGGCATGAAGTTATTCTTCCAACTGCACTTCCTAAGCCTCATTTTTCTCAGCTTCCTCAGGTATAGATGTGGGACCAATACCTCCCTTAAAGGTGGCACAAACTGCTAATGTGTTCAACTGCTAACTGAAAGACTGGAGGTTCAAGTCTACCCAGAGACCCTGAGAAGAAAGCCTTGATGATCTACTTCTGAAAAAACAGTCATTAAAAATCCTCTGGAGCACAGTTCTACTCTGACATACACGGGGTCACCATGAGTCAGAATTGACAGACAACAATAGGTTTTGGGGTAAAGATACACTATAGTCTATAAAAGGCCTAGCTCAATGGCTGGCTCATAGAGGATTCTCAATACATGTTAATTCTCTTTCCTGATATGTAAGTAGATGTTATTTTTATATATTTTTTATTATTCATTTTTTATCCCCCTGCACCTAGCTCAATGCCTGGTAAAAAAGTCAGCAGGCAATATATATTCCCTGAATTTAATTGGACTATTTTTATTAATATTGCAAATGATATTATTAGGATATTTACTTCCTATTTTGAAGTAGCTTTGACTCAGGCTCCTACATCAGTTATATTACAGATGTCACAAAAGGCAGGATTTTTATTCTCTCTGTGGCGTACAGACACAACAGCTCTACTTGTCTTAATTTAGAGTAAAGTGTTTTTGCCTCTTTACTCTCAACAGCATTCTTCAACCAAGCCCAGAGAACGCAGTTGGAATACATTGTCCAGTTTATACACGGAATCAAGAGTCTATTACTTGCTTTCTGGATATACACGGAGGAGTTACTCAACACTTCTTCATCCTGGCCTCTCCATCTGTAAAAGGGGGAACAATATTCATTTTCCTGACGGTCATTTCTCAGCTGTTTTATAAAGCTCCACAAAAGAACCTCCTCAAAAGTCAAAGTTGTCGTGGTACCCCAAAGCCTTAGTTGGTGTTTCAGTTCGTTGTTGGAAAATCTTTCAAAAAAAAAGATTTTGCGTGGGGGAGAAAGAAGATATGTTAAAACTACTCATTTAGCCATTTAGGTAACACTTGGCAACTTACATACAGATTGGAAGTCACTTCCGGGAGGTTATGGAGTGCGAGTGCGGAGTGCGTGTGTTAAGAGTAACTTGCATCAAACAAAAAGCTTAGCGCAGCTCCTCACAGCTCAGCCATCTGGCGAGTCAGCCCTCCCTACCACCCTTCTGTTGGGTCACCTGGTGGAGCGCCTGCCCGGGGACAGCAGGGGGCAGGCCTGCAACTCCGATGCCATGCTGGTGCTGCTGCAGCAGCAAGCACAGCATTCCAGCCACGAGACAGGAGAGCCCATTAATTGGCTAATTTTGCTTATAATGTTTGGTCACTGCTTGGCAGGCCCAGCTGTCTCTCGGGTGGTATTTACTTGGGCTCATTTGGAGAACTGGCCTGGTTTGGAATTAGCTTTTCAATGGCTTAATGACGTATCTTCTACTGGCTTCACTCTAAGATGAACTCTCGTCTCCCTCTTTATCCTACTCCATTGTCTAGATCGTGTCTTCTGACCCTAGTACATCTGACCAAGTTGGTTCGAAGGTGAATCTCAGTAAATGTCTCAAAATTTCTTCTCCTCCCTAACCTCAGACTTTCTTGTTTCACATGAACATGGCTGGGCACTCTAAGTAAGCCCTACCGTGCTTTGGGAAATCTCTTTAGACTAGCTTCTTAGATCAAATGGGTCCTACCCAAGGGAAGTGTGGAGTCTCTAAATCATCCTATTTCCAACACCAAAGGAAATAACACTCTCCAGGTGTTTACTACAATCTGGGCTTTGACATTTTCTCTTGAGGGACGTGTGTGTGTGTGTGTGTGTGTGTGTGTGTGTGTGTGTGTGTGTGTGTGTGTTCCCAAGGTGTTTTTGCTTTGTGAAAATTTGCTAGAATTTGCTGAACAAAGATCAATCCCTGACTCTAGCCTCTCTTTGCTTTGTGCCAGTTACCACAGATGTTTTTCTAATTCTTTAGAATTTTGTCTTTCAAGCTTCTTGCTTCTTGGAAACATGCTCTTTTCAACCCATCTTCATCTTAACACCTCACCCCAAATTCTTCTTCCTTTAAACCTTGAAAGTGGCCAAGTCTCCCACTATCATTTTCAAAGTCTTTAAGAACTTCATAATCTTATACTCCCCTTCTTTTCTCTCCAAGAAAATAGCACTGCCACTTTCTCTATCTCTTTTTATTCCTGTGCTGGAAATGCTTTTTTATTCCTTACAGTTTGCCCAGCAACCTGTTTTATTTGTCAGCCATTCCTGAAATCTCATTTCCTCCCCAGTGACCCTTCTGCCCACTGGAGGCAGGTTGGTGACTTACCTCAACACCCAATGCACACGTGTCATTCAGCCTTCCAGCTCCCCCACCTTTCACATAATGAAGATGCTTTCATTTTTTTATGTGCCCAATGTCTGCCCCTTGGTGTGTGTGACTTCTCATCCTCTCAAGTTTAACTTGTGTAAACTAAACACCAGATGTAGTCTTTACCGAATTTTGTCTATTCACACCTGTGGCTCCAGGTACTTGGGGAAATTTAATTTTCTTGGACAATGATGAGGAGCTGGTTTATACATGGCAAAATGAGGGGCTGATAGAGTCCGTGTAACAAATTAGTGGCTGTATCAGACATTGGGTTAATCTTCCAGAGCATGAGTGATTTGGTCACATTCTCTAGGGCCCTTCATTTCTTTCCAATCCCACCATGTATGTACAGACATGTAGCCATTCTTTCAGTCTATGTTCTGCACCATTTCTCCTACCACTTGGTGGACATTTTATAAATGCTATTTGATGAAATTGAAAAAAATTCACATTACAAAGAGCAACAACATTTGAGCCTTTATCTAGTTTTTAAAATTCTAAGAAGCGCTCAGAATATGACTTGTTTTTCTTAGGGAAATAATAAGTTAATAGCTAGTTATTGTTCTTTTAAAGGGTAAGATAGAGTCACTGAAATCCAATTCCTTTTGAAGTTTTTCTTGTTAGTGAAAATGTGACTCTGAGAATGTTCTGGGCCATGCGTCTGTGTGTGTGTGTCTGTGTGTGTGTGTGTGTGTGTGTGTGTTGGGATT
>NW_004443961.1:15471011-15489939 GCF_000243295.1 Trichechus manatus latirostris
CCAATTCCTTTTGAAGTTTTTCTTGTTAGTGAAAGTGTCCCATGATGATCCTCCAATACTGTGCGTCTGAGCTTGTGTGTGTGTGTGTGTGTGTGTGTGTGTGTGTGTGTGTGTGTGTGTGTTGGGATTCTGGTGAGAAGAGCAACAAAAATGTAAGCATCTTGGAAGAAAAGTTCCTAGCTAAATTTGAAGTTAAGAGCTCTTCCCTGAGCTCAAGTTTCACTGAAAACCCCAAACTTGGGCCAAATTCAGCAAAGGGCTGATTAGTGGTTATGACCCTTGAGGACAAACTGGGCAAATTTGATAGTTCATCAGAATTAGTTTCTGGGGGACCCTGCGTCTGTCTGTGGGAGAGAGTCTGTGTCCAGTTAGGACTTTGTGTGTGAGGAGGGTTTACTTCTGATCGAACCAACAATTTAGGGATTCTCTAAAGAGGAACCACACATGCCTGCATACTCATAGACACACAGTCAGACAGACAGACAATTTGTCTGGCTTTTATAAAGTTTGGATGTGAGAGGCTGTTCCAACTTCATTTTTCTTTGATAGTTTCAGGTTCAGAGTACTGGATTAGAAAAAAAGAGGAAATTTTCTGTGGTAAGAAATTCATAAAATTGAAACAAGGGAGCGAGTGGTTTACACCCTCCACGGGCTACATCAGCCACGTTTTCACTCCTCCAACCAGGCCCCTCTGCGAAGAAGGGTGATAATCACTAAAGCTCACTTGGGAATTCCAACTTTAAAGAGACATTTCTGACATATAAATAATTTGCAAACACTGGAGCTGGAAAAGCCTGGTGTGTTTTGCTCCATGAGAATCGTTTTACATAAAGCAATTATATCTGCCTATGTATCTTGTCACTAATCAAATCATTGCTTTGGTGCTAAAGCAAGACAAATACGAGCCCGCATTCCTTGCTCAGGGAGAAAGTGTAAGTGAATTGTTTTGAAAATTTGATTGTGAGATATGCCTGTTCTCTCTTAAAAACTCTGACAGAGAGAGCAAGAAAGAGAGTGGGATTGTAAGAAAGGGCAGAATTGAATGGCCATCCCTGTCCTATAAAACTCCAGCTGTAGTCAAATAAGCTCCCCATGTTTGCCAATAGATGATGGTAGAGAAGAATTAGGAGGTTGCTGCTTTTTGGAAATACTGTGAAAAAAGTAACATAAAAACAAGACAAAAACAGCCAGTGGGAGAAGAGAATGGAAAAATAGTTTCCAGGCAGCAGTTTGTTACGGAATAAAAAGAGCAACGTCTTTCTCCCTCATGCTGATCAGTGTTTTTCTTTTTCTTTTGACTCCAATTTTACGTCTCCACATCAAGTATGGTAGATAGCAAGAAGACTGGATTCTACAACATGGTTGACACTTTAAAGGAAAGTTTGTTACATGGTAGATGTTTAGAAGACCTTTGTTCTATACTAGAGGGAAGATAAGAAAAAGATGGGTGTGTGTACGTGTGTGTGTGTGTATCTGCTCATGCAGAATTTGTATTTCAAAACAAAAAGCCTGTGTGTCTAGAAATAATTGAGACCCCCACATGATATATAGTAAAACCAGTGAAAGCTGGAACCTGTGTAAGGTGGAAACCTGTCAGAGAAGGAAATCTCAATTGTTTTCTACTAAGAGAGAGCGATAGAGAAGTGGTAAGATTGCACCCTGTCAAACGCAGGAAACTTGTGAGACCGGGAGAAACAAGGCAGTCCCGATGAGTTCTGGCTCTCACAGGTTTCACTATATAAATCAATGAAGGAAAATGTGTAAACAACCCAGATAGCAACCGAGAAACAGATTAACGTAAAATAATATAATTCTGTGACACGTTGACTTCTGCCTTCTTTTCAGGTAACGAAAACACATGTTTGCACAGCCTGGTTTTCAGGACCTTCCCTTTAAAAAATCTTCAAAAACAGTATCTTATCTCTGGCCCACTCCAGCCTTCACCCTGAGTCTGATGTTTCCGGGGTAATGATGGTGAATGCTCATGAAATCCAGAAAGCAAAATGTTAACCATACGGTGCTCAAACTGTGCATCGACAGAGGCACTGCTATGTGCATATTCTACGGCACAGACGCCAAAAGGACGGAGGGGCCTTTATGTTGTTTGATAATGCAGCTCTTTGAAACATTGCTTGCGGACTCTCTCTTCACATCATGTCACACAGGACAAGAAACGGGACAGGCCCTCTCTGCTTCTCGATTCATCGACCTGCCATACAATACAACAAACCAGCTTTTTCAAGGCCCCCTGAATGAAGGCCTGTGCCTGCAAGGGAAATTTAATTGGATTTCTTTATGGGTTGCAACAATCCAATGAAAAATTATGTAAGAATGGCATGATTCAGTTTCAGCATGCACTTGAATAATAATAATTTTTTTTTTGTAACAAGAATTCTTTAAAAAAAAAAATAAGAAGAATTTTTAAATGAAAACACCCTGCAACAGCACTTTTCAGCTCAACTAGACCAGGCAGCCCAACTTTATCCACGGCAGGCTATGTTGTGTGGATGTTTGTGTCATTGTCCCAGCTTAGAAAATGCTTTTAAATGCATAGAGTGCAAAGCATTTAGAATAAAGTTGGGGGCATTCAAAAGCACTTGGTTTGACTTTCTGGAAGAATAGTGTTGTCTTTAACAATGCTCCCTGCTTTGAACCAAAAAGTATTTGTTCATCCTGGAAAGTAGAAAAATGTCCATCATTCCATCCATTCTTTGGAACATCTTTCTGACATTTAGCGATTAAGTCCTCTGTAGACTTTGGACATCTCCAAATTGGTTGAAACAGGTTTGAAGCTTATTTCTTATCCTCCTCTTGGAAGTGGGCAAGTGGCTAGTTATCTTCCTAAAACTCCTTTCTTGATAGCTCTATGCTGTGACACTTCCTCCAATTTCCTTGGTTCCAGGTGTCTTTTCTGCCTACTCAGGCAGCAGCTGGAGTTAAAAGGAGCTCTCAGCACATACCTCCAGCCATAAATAGTCACACAATTGAAATACAAGATGACAGATAATTTACGTTGATCTCCTTTGTGACCTCAGATATCTTTTCACTTATTTATCTTCCTTAATTCACCAAATCATACGCTGTTCCCATCACATCTTCTTCACCTACTTCACCTGGACAACTCATACACAACCTTCAAGAATGGATTCAAATGTCACCTCCTCTGAGAGGCATCTTACAACCCTCCACCTATGTGGATGGCACCCGTGTTTTTTCCTCTTTGTGCACATAGCCAGTTCTATGCACCTCTCCCTTATTGGTCACATCATATTGTTGTATCTGCATTTATGGGTTGGCCTCCTCCACCAGACTGCAGACTTCTAGAATACAAGGATTATTGGCCGCATTTATCATTGTACCCTCAGCACTTGATGCAGTACTTGGCACATAACAGGTATTTAACTACTAGTTCTTATGTGTATGATTGAATGGACACATAGATTGTTGTTAGATGCTGTCGAGTCAGTTCCGATTCATAGCGACACTATGTACAACAGAATAAAACACTGCCCGGTCCTTTACCATCCTCATGATCATTGTTATGTTTCAACCCATTGTTGCAACCACTGGGTCAATCCATCTTGTAGAAGGTGTTCCTCTTTTTTGCTGACCTCTACTTTACCAAGCATGATGTCTTTCTCCAGGGACTGATCCCTCCTGATAACTTCTCCAAAGTACATGAGACAAAGTCTGGTCATCCTCACTTCTAAGGAGCATTCTGGTTGTACTTCCTCCAAGAAAGATTTCTTCATTCTTCTGGCAGTCCATGGCATATTCAATATTCTTCTCCAACACCATAATTCAAAAGCATCAATTCTTCCTTGGTCTTCCTTATTCACTGTCCAGCTTTCGCATGCATAGGAGGTGACTGAAAACACCATGGCTTGGATCAGGCACACCTTAGTCTTCAAGGTGACATCTTTGTTTTTAACACTTGAAAAAGGTCTTTTGCAGCCGATTTGCCCAATGCAATGCGTCTTTTGATTTCTTGATTGCTGCTTCCATGGGTGTTAATTGTGGATCCAAGTAAAATGAAATCCTTGATAACTTCAATCTCTTCTTCATTTATCATGATGTTGCTTATTGGTCCAGTTGTGAGGATTTTTGGTATCTTTATGTTGAGGTGAAATCCATATGGAAGGCTGTGGTCTTTGATCTTCATCAGTAAGTGCTTCAAGTCCTTTTCACGTTCAGCAAGCAAGGTTGTGTCATCTGCATATTGGAGGGTATTAATTAGTCTTCCTCCAATCCTGATACTTAATTCTTCGTATAGTCCAGCTTCTCAGATTATTTGCTCAGCATATAGATTGAATAAGTATGGTGAAAAGATACAACCCCGATGCACACCTTTTCTGACTTTAAACCATGCAGTATCCTCTTATTCTGTTTGAATGACTGCTTCTTGATCTAGGTACAGATTCCTCATGAGCACAGTTAAGTGTCCTGGAATTCCCATTCTTTGCAATGTTATCCATAGTTTGTTATGATCCACACAGTCGAATGCCTAGCATAGTCAATAAAACACTAGTAAACATCTTTCTGGTATTCTCTGCTTTCAGCCAAGATCCATTAGACATCAACAGCACTATTCCTCATTCTGTGTCCTCTTCTGAATCTGGCTTGAATCTCTGGCAGTTCCCTGTTGATGTACTGCTACAACCATTTTTGAATTATCTTCAGCATAATTTTACTTACATGTGATATTAATGATATTATTCAATAATTTCCACATTCTGTTGGATCACCTTTCTTTGGAATAGGCATGTATACGGATCCTTCAGATACTGAAGATAAAATACAGGTAACCGTCACGTGCAGCACTCATTTATGGTACTATGATGGTTTGCATGTGGCTATGATGCCGGAAGCTATGCCACAAGTATACAAAATACCAGCAGTGTCACCCATGGTAGACAGGTTTCAGCAGACCTTCCAGTCTAAGATAGACTGGGAAGAAGAACCCGGAGATCTACTTCTGAAAAAACTGGCCAGTGAAAACAGTAGAAAATTGATATAGTGCCAGAAGATGAGCCCCTCAGGTTGGAAGGCACTCAAAAGACAACTGGGAGAGAGCTGCCTCCTCAAAGTAGAGTTGACCTTAATGGTGTGGATGGAGTAAAGCTTTCAGGATCTTCATTTGCTGACGTGGCATGACACATAATGAGAAAAAAACAGCTACAAACATCCATTAGCAATTGGGATGTAGAATGTACAAAGTATGAATCAAGGAAATTGGAAGTCATCAAAAATGAAATGAAACCCTTGAAGATGGATATCCTAGGCATTAGTGAGCTGAAATGGACTGGTATTGGCCATTTTGAATCATATAATCATAGAGTCTACTATGCCAGGAACAAATTGAAGAGGAACGGTGTCACATTCATCGTCAAAAAGAACATTTCAAGATCTAGCCTGAAATAGAACACTGTCAGTGGTAGGATAATGTCCATATGCCTACAAGGAAGACCAGTTAATACAACTATTATTCAAATTCATGCATTGACCAGTAAGGCCAACGATGAAGAAAGTGAAGATTTTTACCAACTTCTGCAGTCTGAAATTGATCAAACATGCAATCAAGATGCTTTGATAATCACTGGTGATTGGAATGCAAAAGTTGGAAACAAGGAAGAAGGATCAGTAGTTGGAAAATAAAGCATTGGTGATGAAAATGACTCTGGAGATTGCACAATAGAATTTTGCAAGACCAACGACTTATTCATTGGAAATATCTTTTTTTAAACAACAACTAACGTACAGACCTCACCGAATGGAAAACAGAATCAAACTCACTACATCTATGGAAAGAGACTATGGAGAACCTTGATGGTATCGGTCAGAACAAAGCAGGGGCCGACTTCAGAACAAACCATCAATTGCTTATATGCAAGTTCAAGTTGAAACTGAAGAAAATTAGAACAAGTCCACAAGAGCCACAGTACGACCTTGAGTCTATCCCACCTGAATTTAGAGACCATCTCAAGAATAGATTTGACACTAATCTATGACACTAATAGTTGTGAACACTAATGACCAAGACCAGATGAGCTGCGGAATGACATCAAGGACATCATACATGAAGAAAGCAAGAAGTCATTAAAGAGACAGAAAAAAAAAAGACCAAAGTGAATATCAGAAGAGACTCTGAACCTTGCTCTTGAATGTCGAGTAGCTAAAGTGAAAGGAAGAAATGATGAAGCGAAAGAGCTGAACAGAAGATTTCAAAGGACGGCTCGAGAAGACAAAGTAAAGTATTATAAGGAAATGTGCAAAGACCTGGAGTTAGAAAACCAAAAGGGAAGAACATACTCTGCATTTCTCAAGCTGAAAGAACTGAAGAAAAAATTCAAGCCTCAAGTTGCAATTTCGAAGGATTCTATGGGCAAAAAATTGAATGAAGCAAAGAAAGAAAATGGAAGGGATACACAGAGTCACTATACTAAAAAGTAATGGTCAATGTTCAACCATTTCAGGAGGTAGCATATGATCAAGAACTGATGGTATTGGAAGAAGAATTCCAAGCTGCACTGAAGGCATTGGCTTAAAACACAGCTCCAGGAAATGACGGACTACCAGTTGAGTTGTTTCAACAAACTGATGCAACCCTGAAAGCACTCACTCATCTATACCCAAAAATTTGGAAAACAACTACCTGGCCAACTGACTGGAAGAGATCCATATTCGTGCCCATTCTAAAGAAAGGTGATCCAACCAAATGTGGAAACTATTGAACAGTATCATTAAGAATATCAAATGCAAGTAAAATTATACAGAAGTTAATTCAAAAATGGTTGCAGCAGGACATCGACAAGGAACTGCTAGAGATTCAGGCTGGATTCCAAAGAGAATATGCAACAAGAGATATCATGGCTGATGTCAGATGGATCTTGGCTGAAAGCAGAGAACACTAGAAAGATGTTTACCAAAGTTTGATTGACTATACAAAGGCATTCGACTGCATGGATCGTAACAAATTATGGATAACATTGCAAAGAATGGGAATTCCAGAATATTAATTGTGCTTATGTGGAACCTGTACATAGACAAGAGGCAGTTGTTCAAACAGAGCCAGGGGAACACTGTGTAGTTTAAAATCAGAAAAGGTGTGTGTCAGGGTTGTATCCTTTCATGATACTTATTCAGTCTGAATGCTGAGCAAATAATCTGAGAAGCTGGACTATATGAAGAAGAAGGTGGCATCCGGATTGAGGAAAGACGAATTAACACTCTGCAATATGCAGATGACACAACCTTGCTTGCTGAATGTGAAGGAGTTGAAGCAACTTACTGATGACAATCAAAAACTACAGCCTCAATGTGGATTACACCTCAACATAAAGAAAACAAAAATCCTCACAACCGGACCAATGAGCAACATCAGGATAAATGGAGAAAATAATGAAGTTGTCAAGAATTTCATTTTACTTGGATCCACAATCAATGTCCATGGAAGTAGTAGTCAAGAAATCAAAGGACGCATCTTTAAAGTGCTAAAAAGCAAAGATGTCATTTTGAGGACTAAGGTGCGCCTGACCCAAGTCATAGTATTTTCAATTTCCTAGTATGCATTGGAAAACTGGGCGATGAATAAGGAAAACCAAAGAAGAATTGATGCCTTTGAATTACGGTGCTAGAGAAGAATATTGAATACACCATGGACTGCAAGAAGAACAAACAAATCTGTCTTGGAAGAAGGACAGCCGGAGTGCTTCTTAGAAGTGAGGATGGCGAGACTTCATTTCATGTACTTTGGATGGGTTCTCAGGAGGGACTGTCCCTGGAGAAGGACATTATGCTTGGTAAAGTAGAGGGTCAGGGAAAAAGAGGAGGACCGTCAACAAGATGGATTGACACAGTGACTGCAACATTGTGCTCAAACATAGCAAAGATTGTGAGGATGACTCAGGACCGGGCAGTGTTTTGTTCTGTTGTACGTGTGGTTGCTATGAGTTGTAACTGACTAGATGGTACCTAACAACAATAGTGACAAAACCCCTCACATATACATACACATCGAAAAACAGCAAACAAACAAGATTTTTTTTCTCTGAAAAGCAGTATTAAGTGTATGATTTCATGTTCCTAAATCAAGGCCCTGTGCTGAATTTGTGTTGAAATGACTAAAAGCATCATACTTATTCAAGTGGAAATGATATGCCTATAAGCTATACAGAGGAAAGCTTTTAAATACATATATAAATTGATTGAATACGGCAACCCAGTAACCAGTCACCTGCTATTTTATGATGTCTCATAATAATAGTAGTACCTGGCATCAGTATGTACTATGCAGTTTTCAAAGTACTTTTACGTTCTTGTTATGGCCTTTATTCAGCAAATTTCATTGAAGGCCTGCTATGTTCTAATCACTGTGCTACAGTGTGCTCTGTTGAGCTAAGTGGTGAGCAAAATACACGTGATAGAGCTTACAGTCTAGTGAAGGATGCAGAACTTAAACTCATCATTGCAGGGATGATTACAACTACAGTGATAAGTGCTGTGCATGAGAAGAACAGAATACTGGGGGAGTATCCATGACAGTTTATTTTACCTCATCTTTGTGAAAATTTCAGACAAGTATTCATTATCGTGTGTCACGTTTAAGCCAGAATGGACAGTCTACAGTGGCTAGCAAGTGGGAAACAGGAGTCAAATCCAGTTCTTCTACTTCCAAGTTGGGTCAGACATTAAAATTGTTCAATGTTGAGCTGCTTGAGTTATTGACCCAGGACACTTCTAGAACCTTCCTGACTGAAGTGGAGCTAAGAGATCCCAGCTTTGTGAATGGGAGGAACTTGGAAGGCAGAAATCAGGCCCTTTCAAGGGTGTACCATATCGAGGAGGATTAATATTTTCAGTGTGTATATATCTTTGTGTGGGTATGTTTGTGTGTTTGTGGGGGGGAGGCTATGTATGTGTAGGGGTGAAGAGGTTGTGTGCCACTGTGTGTGATGTCCTCTGCTGCTGTTAGTTGCCGTTGAGCGGGCTCTGACTCGTGGCAACCCCATATACAAGAGAATGAAACATTGCCCCATCCTGTACCATTTTCAAGATCGCTGGTATGCTTGAGTCTACTCTTGGGACCACTGTGTATTTTGAGTGCCTTCAACCTAGGGGCTCATCTTCCCACACTACATTGAACAGTATTCTGTTGTGATACATAGGGTTTTTATTGGCTAATTTTTGGAAGTAGATTACCAGACCTTTCTTCCTGTTTAGTCTGGAAGCTCCACTGAAACTTGTCCACCATGAGTGACCCTGCTGGTATTTGAAATACTGGTGACATAGCTTCCAGCATCACAGCAACACACAAGCCACCAGGGTATGACAAAGTGACAGACAGGTGGTGGGATGTTCTCTGTTGTAGTTGTTAGGTGCCATCTAGTCAGTTCCAACTCATAGCAACCCTATGTACAACAGAACAAAACATTGCCTGGCCCCGCACCATCCTCACAATCTTTGCTGATATCAGCCCATTGTTGCAGCCACTGTGTCAATCCATCTTGTGGAGGGTCTTCCTCTTCTTCACTCACCCTCCACTTTACCAAGCGTGATGTCCTTCTCCAGGGACTGATCCCTCCTGATAACATGTCCAAAGTACGTGAGATTAAGTCTTGCCATCCCTGCTTCCAAGGAACCCTGGCTGTACTTCTTCCAAGACAGATTTGTTCATTCTTCTGGTAGTCCATGGCATATTCAATACTCTTCTCCAACACCATAATTCAAAGGCATCAATTCTTCTTCGGTCTTCCTTATTCAGTGTCTAGCTTTCCAATGCATATGAGGCGACCGAAAACACCAGGGCTTGGGTCAGGTACACCTTAGTCCTCAACGTGACATTTTTCCTTTCTACGCTTTAAAGAAGCCTTTTGCAGCAGATTTGCCCAATGTAATACATACTTGGATTTCTTGATTGCTGCTTCCATGGGCACTGATTGTGGATCCAAGTAAAATGAAATCCTTGACAACTTCAATCTTTTCTCCATTTATCATGATGTTGCTTATTGGTCCAGTAGTGAGGATTTTTGTTTTCTTTATGCTGAGGTATAACCCATACTGAAGGCTGTAGTCTTTGATCTTCATCAGTAAGTGCTTCAAGTCCTCTTTACTTTCAGCAAGCAAGTTGTGTCATCTGCATAACACGGGTTGTTAATGAGGCTTCCACCAATCCTGATGCCGCGTTCTTCTTCATATAGTCCATCTTCTAGGATTATTTGCTCAGCATAAAAGCCAAAACTCTTTGCTGTCAAGTCGATTCCGACTGATAGCGACCCTATAAAACAGAGTAGAACTGCCCTATAGGGTTTCCAAGTAGCGGCTAGTGGATTTGAACTGCCGACGTTTTGGTTAGCAGCTGAGCTCTTAACCACTGCCACCAGGGCTCCGCGTAGAGATTGAATAAGTACAATGAAAGGATAAAACCCTGATGCACACCCTTCCTGATTTTAAACCACCCAGTATCTCCTTGTTCTGTTTGAACAACTGTCTCTTTGTCTATGTACAGTTTCTGCATGAGCACAATTAAGTGTCCAGGAATTCCCATTCTTGGCAATTTATCCATAATTTGTTATGAACCACACAGTCAAATGCCTTTCCATAGTCAATAAAACACTGGAAATGCTAGCCTCCTGTTATTGAAATGATAATGGCCACCATTTGACCATTTGAGCTCTTATCACATGGTAGGCATTTACATTAATCTCCATTTTACAGATGACAAAATCGATGCTTAAAGAAATTAAGGAACCTGCCTAAGAGTACAGGTGACAGGACTGAGATTTGAACCCAGGTCTGTGGCTTCAACACCTATGCTTGTTGCTGTTGCCTACTGTGCCCCTCTGCCTCCCGACTTGCAGATACCATGATTTTGCAAATTTGGCAGTTGCTGTCATCAGAACTTTTCCATCCTCTTCATCTTGCACGAGGGCATAGATATTCGTGGATGCCAGGACAGTCAGGTTGGCTGCTTTTAAATTATGAAGGCTCAAAAATGGGTCTTGGGAAGAACCCCCCTCAGCTGCACACACACAGTCACACACCACACTCTCACATTCCTGCTCTACAGAATGCCTTAATAGCTCCACTTTCTTGCCACCAAGAAGAGACCTCAAAATGTTTCTGGGGCCTCTCTGATTTCAATGTGATCCACATGTGTGCATCTGGAGACAGCATTTGGCTGATGGGGAAGAAATGAATTGTCATATTCAGTGACCGTAGAGAGAAAACTTGATCCAAGAGCCTCTTTTTACCATGGGAAGTAGCTTTGTTGGTAACAGTCCTAATCTTCTTTTTCAGTGGGTGAACAGGGTAATGACCCTTTTTGCCAAGGGTCGCAGAGAAGGGTGGTGCATGGGGGAATAGCTGAGAATTCATGGGAGGAAATGCAATTGCAGAAGTTGTAAAACCCTTGCCATTCAACCGCACTCCCAACAGCTCCAGCCCCTCTCATCTCAGTCACTCATAACTTTACGACAACCTCTCCTTTTGGGATAAAACTTTCCAAGTTCAGTCTCTGCTCCCTGGAGGCTAGCTTTTTTATGGGAAAATTGTGCAAAATCAGCATAGCTCTGTCCAAGTTGGGGAAATATAAGCCATGATGCACTTCTTTCTGCCAACTTGAAAGAGATGGTCAGCAGGGAGCATCCCCTGAGGTTGCCGTCTTGGGGACTTCTCTTATTTCTAAAAGTTCCAGGCTTGGATGCAATCACAGCAATGATGAAAAACAGCATCACCAGTTCCAGAGATGTCTGGATCAATGACAAGGCCAATAAATGGATAATGCCGGTGAATGGAGACAAACGTGAAAGAGATTGGGAGGAAGTAATGAACAAACAGAGAGAGATATATTATAACACAGAAAATACTAATTGAAAAAGACTTCTCTGATTCGGAAAAAAAACCCAAAATTTTTAGGTATGAATAGTAAAAACTCTTGCTGGAATGCACCCAGGTAGGAAGCCATGAGAGGTAGTCTCAAATGAGTAGATCATGTCTCCTGAACATCTACCGAATGCCATTGACTTTATCTCCCTTCCCTCATTCGCACCACATGTCTACATGGCAAGAATTGTCAACCCCATTAGAAAGATGAGGAAACAGAAACTGGTTCTTTCATTCAACCAGTAAAATATTCTCATAGAGTTCACCATGGGTATAAAATAGTGAAAGAAACTACAAAGTCCCTTTCTCTGGAAGGTCACATTCTAGTGTGACAGGGCAGAGACAGACAACAAATATATGTCAGTTAGTGGTAAACACAATGAAGAAAAATGAAGCACGGTGTGAGATAATATTTGGTGACCAGGCAGAGCTTCCTAATGGGGTGACACAGAAGCGGAGACCTGAGGAGGAGTGTTCGTTGTTGTTGTTGTTAGTTGCTGGCGACCTTACATATAGCAGAACAAAACATTACCTGGTCCTGCACCATCTTCATGATTGTTGGCATGACTGAGTCCATAGTTGCAGCTATTGTGTAGAGCCTTTCAACCTAGGGGCTCATTTTCCAGTACTATATTGGACAATATTCTGTTGTGATCCATAGGGTCTTCATTGACTAGTTTTTCAAAGTAAATTACTAGGCCTTTCTTCCTAGTCTGCCTTAGTCTGGAAGCTCCATTAAGCCCTGTCTACCATGGGTAACCTTGCTTATATTTGAAATACCAGTTACCCTAAAAGATAACCAAAGAACGAAGCACAAAAAAGAGAGAAAGAGAGAAGTTAAAACAATGCCAGCAGTTTTGCCTACCATCCTATTCGATGGGTATATGTGTGGCAGAAATCTGCTGTTTCCTCCTGGTCTTGGTTTTCATATGCCTTCATGTGTGAGCATCTCCCCATGACAAGGGTGATTCCTACATTTAAAGATACCTATTTTTCACATAAGAAGACTTGGTGGTGCAGTGGTTAAGCATTCGGCTGCTAACTGAAAGGTCGGTGGTTCAATCCTACCATGGGCTCCGTGGGAGAAAAGACCTGGAAATCTGCTCCAGTGAAGATTACAGCCTAGGAAACCCTATGGGGCAGTTCTACTCTGTCCTATAGGTGACTATGAGTCAGAACCAACTAAACAGCACACAACAACAGCAACGTTTTTCATATGGCAAGGGTGATTTTGGGTTTACATTATTTTGCCTTATAAGGATGACTGTAAAACACATCCCCATGTAGGAGGTGACTCCACATCAAAGTTTCTTTCTTGCTAATCCGGCTGGTGCAGGCCACTTCTGGCCAGGCAGTGGTATTGTTTGTGGTGATCCTCCTGTTGGCATTGCACCCCACGGTGTAGGCTGAAGAGAGCACAAGAGACGAATTAAAAGACTCCATGCGGAGAGAGTTTATGAAATTATTTCTTCTCTCATTCAAGTCAAATGAATGGATAGGACTAATTTGACAGAGCAAAGAGAGATCATCTAAACTCATTGTGTTAAAACTTTTTTTAAGCATCAAAGAGTTTTATTCAAAGCAATCCTATGTGGAACCCAATGCAGAAAACAGGTAAAGGTGCAGCTTGTGTTACTGAGCCTGCTTGGCTTCCTCTGGGCCAGCATCACACAAGTCAAATAAGCATCTTGGGTGGCCAGGCAGGTAATGTAGGCAGGTGAAGTGGGCTGGGTGTGGCTCTGGACTGGAGAGAACAGTCTTGGTCTAAAGAGGCAGCCACCAGGTGACTTCAGCCCTACAAGAATGGGGTGCCACTATTGCCAGATCTTCTCCTTCCAAAAGAAGTCAGAAAGCCGGATTGTTACATGAAATCTCCCTGATTTTGAAATTTTAGTTACAAACTCAATATGTCAAGAAAAAAAATTGGACAGGTCAAGAAAATCTCATCTATAGGCTGCCCATGAGCTACTAATGTTGGCTTCTGCTCCAGACCCCTGTGGCAGCCCAAAGGCCCTTCCATGGGACACCAGGCCCTGTGGAACACAGTGTGAAGACCACTGAGCTGGTCCATTCCACCCCTCTTTAGAGTGGGCAATTGAAGTCCAGAAATGTGAAGTAACTTGTCCAGGGTCACCTGGCTCCTTGGTGACAGAGTTCGAACTGAGATTCCAGACTTCATTCAGTTTCCTGCCCAAGAGGCCTTTTCCAAGGCCTCAGGGCCTCAGCTTCATTTTTATAGAGGGAAAGACTGAATTGGTGAGGGTTGGGTTTGAAAAAGAGAAGAGAAAAGGAGTGGTGAGGCTAGCCAAACAGAAAGGGGAAGCTATGGAAGAATGCATTGGAAGTGTCATCAAATCTACATAACTGCCCGTTTCTGGCGGAAGCCCATCTGGGCAGCCCTCAGAGAGCCCCACATTGACAGATTGTCCCCTGTGTTTCCCAGGCTGGTGAATGTTTTGTTCTGTTCCTAAAAGTCGGCTTGGTTAGATTAGTCCCTTCTTTGAAAAGATTCTAAAGGGCTCCCCCCAGATATCATCCCCAATGACTTGTTAAAGGTTCAAACTGCCCTTAATCAGAGTTACTCAAGACAACCTCTTGCCTTTTACAGACTCCAGTTAGAATGGAAAAGTGTTCCCTGAGTTGGAAAAGAAGCAGACCCCTTATCACCCATTACCCCAGATTAATTCAGTGTAGAGTGATAGGGAAGAAGGGAGCTGACATTAGTTAGGAATTTGGCTTCTGAGTGCTCCCTTATTTAATTCTCACAGCCATACTATGAGTTAAATAGCATTAGTCCTAAATTACAGAGGAAGAAACTAAGATCCCGCGTAGTGACGTGAATACCTGAAATCACACAGCTAATTGAGGTGGAATCAGGTCTCCAGTCACATCTGTCTCACTCCAATTCTAGTTCTTTACCCAGTTCTGACTACATTACTGCCTGTACCAAGCAGGGCCTTGAAGGGCACACTTCTGTCACTCAACTATTTTTGTATTGTAGTAAATATATATGTGATAAGACGTTTGCCATTTCAACTTTTTTAACATCTACAACTCAGTGGTATTAATTATATTCCTCATGTTGTTCAACCATCACCACTCTGCATTTCCAGATTTTTCTATCACCCTTAATAGAAGCTCATTGTCCTCCAAGCAATGGACCCCCCTTTCTCCTTCCCTCTTGCCCATTCCTGGTAACCACTGATAGACTTTGGTCTCTTTACACTTGCCTATTCCAGATATTTTGTATACCTGGGATCATACAATATCTGTCCTTTTGTGACTGACTTATTTCACTCAGCATAATGTTTTCAAGGTTCACCATGTTGTGGCATGTATCAGGACTTATTTGTCCTTATGGATGAGTAATAATCCATTGTATGTGTCCTGGATCGAATAGTGTCCCCAAAAGTATTTGTCAACTTGGCTGGGTCATGATTCCCAGTATTGTATGATTGTGTACTATTTTGTAATCTGATGTGATTTCCTTATGTGTTTGTAATCTGATGTGATTTCCTTATGCACTGTAAGCTCTATCATTATGATGTAATAAGATGGATTAGCGGCAGTTATACTGATGAGGTCTGCAAGATTGGACAGTGTCTTAAGCCAATCTCTTTTGAGATATAAAAGAGAGAAGTGAGCAGAGACACGTGGGAACCTCATACCACCAAGAAAGCAGTGCTGGGAGCAGAGCACATCCTTTGGACCTGAGGTTCCTGTGCAGAGAAGCTCCCAGATCAAGGGAAGATTGATGACACGGACCTTCCTTCAGAGTCGACAGAGAAAACGTTCCCTTGGAGGTGACACCCTGAATTTGGACTTGTAGCCTACTGGACTGTGAGAGAGTAAACTCCTCTTTGTTAAAGCCATCCACTTGTGGTATTTCTGTTATAGCAGCACTAGATGACTAAGACAGTATGTATATGTCATATTTTGTTTATCCATTCATCTGCTGATAGACATTTAAGCTGTTTCCTCCTTCTGGCTGTTGTAAATAGTGCTGTAATGAACGTGGGTGTACAAGTACTATCACCCAATTTTGCATGCACAGTCATGGATGCATTAGCATGAGAAGAAGAATGTAAGTAGTCACCAGCCAAGTACCTCCTTTCAGGCTCCTCAGTGCCATCCCATGGTGGGAATAAAGAAATTCTTTCAGCAGAGAGATTCCTGCAAGGCCATGACAGCATTTAACTTTTGATCCACAGGTCCATAGATTGAAGTGGTAGGTAAGTAGAAAACACTTGGGGGACCCTAGGATTTGGGGAGAAGGGAGCATAGCATTTATGGAGTGCCTATTAATAATCATAGCTACAATTACCAAGCACTTACTCTGTGTCAAGCACTGATCTAAGCACTGAGCATGCCTTGTGCTATTCTATCCTGGCCGCCACCTTATAAGGTAGGTGTCATTCGCATCACAGATTTACAGGGAGACAACATGTTGAAGCACAGAGAGGTTAGTAATTTTCCTAAGGTCATCCAGGCACTGAATGATAAAGCTGGGATTGGAACTCAGGTGGTATGGCTCTTGACCCCCTGCTATAATGCTGCCTTAGCATCTACCAAGTGCCAGAATTGGTGTTTTGTGTTTTGACCATGTTACTGAATCCCCACACAGCCCTTTGAGATAGATACAGTTGTTTATGAATATTTGCACTCTGATTGTTTATCTCTACCTTGTATAGCTCTGTTGTTTGGGGGCAAGTTACATAACCTCTCTCTGCTTGAGTTTCCCTATCTGTAAAATGGAGCTAATAATAGTACTAATCTAGCAGGGTCACTGTTGAAGTTGAAAAAGGTAATGTGCACAAGGGACCTAGCACATCCTTTTCCCATTTAATAAATGAGAAGAATGAGTTGCAGAGAGATTGTCACTCACCAAAGATCACACAGCTGGTGAGTATAGTGCCTTCTTGAACAGGAGGGAGAAGGGAGTTACGGGCTGCTTCTAACATGAGTGTAATTCACTCTAAAATGAATCTAATTTGGACACCAAATGTAGGGGAGAGCATCAGCTTCTAATAGAGAAAATATGATTTAGTGGTTGGTTTTAAAACTAAACAAATTTATTGTGGTCTCTAAATGAGTCTCATGACAAGACCAAAACATTTCTTCTGCCCAAGATTACCAATATCATATGTTAAGAAGAGAAGACCAGATGGCTCTTAAGCTGGTGTCGGTAGAAATATATATAGGTGGTTTTTGTTTGTTTTTTTTTAAATAGCTGTTGGCATATAAAATAAGTCATTATTCTAAATAGAAAAATATTGATGATGTCATCGAGGCCATTGAAAGACACATCAACCTGATCTGATGAACTGGGAAATCAATAGATACTTTCCAAACAAAATGACATGCCTTCTTAATTGGTTGCGTGAGTGTGATATACTGGAGACCGCAAAGGTTTAGAGTTCATTCTCATTGGTTTGGGGCTTTAATTGTTGTTTTCTGTATGCAAGCACTTTTGTATTATAAATAGCAATAATAGTACCTGCCATGTGTGCTTTCATTCCAACCGGGGTCAAATGTATTGGTTATGTTTGTCAGCACCATAATTAGAAGACTGGCATTTCTATCTACTTCCCAGTGGTCACGAGGTAGTTGGGTGTGGGTTTGGGCTACATCGAACATATCATACGTCTACCAATGGATATCCTCTTTCCCATGGGAAGTTAATTCAGAGGCAGGTGGCTTATCAGATAAACCCAGCCAGTTCTGGTCATGGGATCTCTGAGCTATTGCACTAGCTTCAAACGCAGCCCAACTGAACTGTGGAAACACACTCTTGTTGAAATACCTTATTGAAAACGTCCTGCCATCAGAGTAGAGAGAGTTTAAGAGCAAGGGAAGTTTGCTGTGGTGTTGAGTGATTTCTATTTGCGAGCTCTGAAATATTTTTCTGATATACAACTTCCTAAGAGGCAGGACTTGGTAAACATTAAAAGGGTTAGTTCCAAAAGGACTTGACATCCCTTCATATATTTCTTATTTCTTGGTGCCTTTCCTTGATTTCACATTGTTTGAGTAAATTTCCATTTGGAAAGTGACTGGGAATGTAGGCAGGTCCAGAGAGGCCCATGTGAAGGAGGAGTGAGTGGATTCTAAACATTG
The DNA here is from genome assembly GCF_000243295.1 of Trichechus manatus latirostris. Taxonomy (NCBI): domain Eukaryota; kingdom Metazoa; phylum Chordata; class Mammalia; order Sirenia; family Trichechidae; genus Trichechus; species Trichechus manatus. Next base: position 15,489,009 of record NW_004443961.1, read on the forward strand.
CCTGGGAGATCAGAGCTGGAAGGAACTTTAGAAATCATTTGGTCAGTCCTTCCTTTTGTGGATGAGGAAGGGTGTCAGCTTATGTTGTTGTTGTTGTTAGATTCCAACTCATAGCGACCCCATGTACAACAGAATGAAACACTAAGCCCGGTCCTGTGCCATCCTCACAATCCTTGCTATGCCTGAGCCCATTGTTGCAGCCACTGTGTCAATCCAACTCACTGAGGGGCCTCCTCTCCTTTGCTGACCCTCTACCCTACCAAGCATGATGTCGTTCTCCAGGGACTGATCCCTCCTGATAACTTGTCCGAAGTATGTGAGACATAGTCTTGACATCCTTGCCTCTAAGGAGCATTCTGGTTGTACTTCTTCCAAGACAGATTTGTTGGTTCTAGCAGTCCATGGTATAGTCAATATTCTTTGCCAACACCACAATTCAAAGGTGTCACTTCTTGGTCGTCCTTATTCATCGTCCAGCTTTCACATGCATATGAGGCAATTGAAAATACCATGGCTTGGGTCAGGCTCACTTTAGTCTTCAAGGTGATATCTTTGCTTTTCAACATTTTAAAGAGATCTTTTGCAGTAGATTTGCCCAGTGCAATGCATCATTTGATTTCTTGACTGTTACGTCCATGGGTGTTGATTGGGGATCCAAGTAAAATGAAATCCTTGATAAATTCAATCTTTTCTCCATTTATCATGATGTTGCTTATTGGTCCACTTGTGTGGATTTTTGTTTTCTTTATGTTGAGTTATAAACCATACTGAAGGCTGTAGTCTTTGATATTCATCAGTAAGCGCTTCAAGTCCTTTTCACCTTCAGCAAGCAAAGTTGTGTCATCTGCATAAAGTAGGTTGTTAATGAGTCTTCCTCCAATCCTGATGCCCCGTTCTTCTTCATGCAGTCCAGGTTCTTGGATTATTTGCT
>NW_004443961.1:15491440-15502091 GCF_000243295.1 Trichechus manatus latirostris
CTGACTGTATGTTTGATCAATTTCAAACTGCAGAAGTTGATAAAAATCTTCAGTTTCTTTATCTTTGGCTTTAGTGGTTGGTGTGTAACTTTAATAATAGTCGTATTAACTGTTCTTCCTTGTAGGCATATGGATATTATCCAATCACTGACACTATTGTACTTCAGGTAGATCTTGATATGTTCTTTTTGACAATGAATGCAATGCCATTCCTCTTCAAGCTGTCATTCCCAGCATAGCAGCCCATATGATTGTCGGATTCAAAATAGCCAATACCAGTCCATTTCAGTTCACTAATGCCTAGGATATTGATGTTTATGTGTTCCATGACATTTCTGATGATTTTCCATTTTCTTAGATACATACTTCGTACATTCCATGTTCTGATTATTAGTGGATGTTTGCAGCTGTTTCTTCTTATTTTGAGTCATGCCACACCAGCAGATGAAGGTCCCAAAAGCTCGACTCCATCCATGTCATTAAGGTCGACTCTACTTTGAAGAGGCAGCTCTTTCCCAGTCATATTTTGAGTGCCTTCCAACCCGAAGGGCTCAACTTCCAGGACTATATCAGACAATGTTTCACTGCTATTCATAAGGTTTTCACTGGCTAATTCTTTTCAGAAGTAACCTACCGGGTCCTTCTTCCTAGTCTGTCTTAGTCAGGAAGCTCCGCTGAAACCTGTCTGCCATGAGTGACCTTGCTGGTGTTTGAACACCGGTGGCATAGTTTCCACTGTCACAGCAACAAGCAAGCCCCCACAGTATGACAAACTGACAGACACGTGGTGGGGGGTGTCAGCTCAATAAACGTGGACTGAATATCAAGCTAATTTAATTTCTTCTTAAATTTTTTCTTAGTATGGTGTGACATTAGAAAAGAAAAATAATCTGAACCTTTGTGAAACTTTTTGGAATACCCACATTTTGGAGAAAATGATATGGGAAAGAAAGGGAGAAATAGTCAGAGACAGAGAGAAGATCAGAAGAGAGGAAAAGAAGGAAGTGGAAAGGAAGATGAGAGAGAGAAGAGAGTGACAAGAATAACCAGGAACCTCCCACACAAGGATCTTAGTCCTCACACCACCTGCCTCCAAATTACAGTGCTTTGTTACAGCCAGAGTCCCTGGGTGGTGCAAATGGTTAATGTGCTCTGCTGCTAACCAAAAGGTTGGAGTTTCAAGTCCATAGTGACTTGATAGAACAGAGTAGAACTGCCCCATAGAATTTCCAAGGAGCAGCTGGTGGATTCAAATTGCCTACCTTTTGGTTAGCAGCTGACTTCTTAACCACTGGTGACATACTTCCAAAAATTCAGCCATTGAAAACCCTATGGTGCACAATTCTAATCTGACACACGTGGGTTGCCATGAGTTGGAATCTGCTCGACAACTGGTTACTGGTTTGTTCCAGCCATTGTGAAGCGTTCCTATTGACCCAGAAAGTATGTGAAAGCCATCAACCCACAGGCGAAGAACTCACCCAGTGTTTCTGGCCCCACCACATATCCTTGGCATCTCTGGGAGATACCTGATTCTTTTCCCTCAGTGAGCAAAAACGATAAGCACCCAGTTGTTGTTAAAGAAGGGGTGGGAGTCTGATTGTAAGGAAGTAGGGAGGGTGGTATATGTAGCATGGAAAAGGTAAGTGAGAGGTCACAGACCTTAGTCAAGTGGGTGGGCTGGACACTTCCATGGTCTCCTAGGAAAGTCCTTCGGCCTCTGCAAAGGGCCCCTGCATACGGAGGACTCATGTTAGAAGATAAAGCAGCTGTCTCTCACCAGACCCATCCCATGTTTATAATGACCAACAGTGACTGAGATTTACAAGCCTGGCTCTTAAAAGGGAAGCATCCGAGAACACACACCAACCTTGAAATGGAGTTGGTTCATCACTCCACACCTTATCACCTCGTCATCAATCAGAATGACATTTTTTATGGTTGTCTTTCCAGTTCAGGGTCAGAGATAGGGCGGCTGGGCTTCTCTTGTTTTCCCTCCTTCTGAAAATCTTAGATGACCTCACTGCATTCTTCCCCACCACGGGTGATGGAGTGTTTTTCCTGCTCATCCTGAGCTGGGCTGCAGATTATCAATGCCCAGTCCTCGTTATGAAGGTGGTAACCCATACTGGGGCGAGCTGTGCTGGAGCTCATTTTGATTCCACCAACCACAATTTCTAATCAGGGCTGCTTTCTCCTGAGGGCACCGTCAATGGGCAGTACCCTGCCAGAGTCTGCTAGGATGAAGCACCACATCATGGTACAGAAAGTCACTTCAATGCAGAGATCGCTGTCATCTGATGTCATACTTTCTCCGTGGAATTTTGACCTTGAGTGAGCCTCTGAAGTTTTCTGGGACTGAGTTTCCTCATCTTGGATAATAATAATAATAGGAAGGAGAAGAGGAGGAGGAGGAGCTAATATTTATTGTGTTCTTATTTTGTGTCTGGCACCTAAACATGAATTAACTCATCTTTGAGTGAACTGGGGAGTCCGGGGTGGTGCAAATACTTGCCTGCTAAACAAAAGGTTGGATGTTTAAATCCACTGAGAGGTGCCTCAGAAGAAAGGCCTGGTGATCTACTTCCAAGAAATCAGCCATTGAAAACCCTATGCAGCACAGTTCTAGTCTGCACAAATGAGGTCACTACGAGACAGAATTGACTCAAAAGCAACTGTTTTTTTTGTTTGTTTGTTTAAGGAATTAACTCATCTAAATCTCTCAAGAACCCTGCCATACAGTACTACTATTATCGCCATTTCACAGTTGAGGAAACTGAGGTTCAGGATGTTTAAATGACTCACCTAAAGTTACTCAGTGGTTCAGAGTTAGAGCTGGATTTTGGACCCAGGCATTCGTACTTTTGTTTAGAGACTTAAATGGTTTGCAAAGATTTTCACAAAAGCTATTTTACTGAGTCCTCAGTATAGCTCTGGGAAGGAAGCAAGGTAAGAATTATTATTCTCATTTTACAAACAAGAAGACAGAATCTCCAGGTTTAATAAACTTGTCCAAGGATAGCTGGCAGGGCAGAGAGGAGTATTGATTCCCAGTTTCGTTTTTGTTAACTCTAACCCCCTTAGTGCTAAGTGGCTGCAAAGAGAAGTGCTCAGTCCAGTGATTCCTAAGTGTGATGGTTAATTTCATGTGTCAACTTGGCTAGACTTTGGTTCCCAGTGATTTAGCCAAACCTAGTCTAGTTGCCGTTCCATAATGTAATCTAATGTAATGAAATGTAATCACTTTCCATAATGCAACCTAACGTAATGCAATGAATCAATTAATCAGTTGAAAAGCGAGTTTCCTTAGGGTGTGGTCTGCCTCCAGATATTTTGGCAGAACTCGATCTCTGTCTTCACTCTGCCCACTTTCTTTTTCCTGACTTAGAGTTCTTGGGACATAAGTTTGCAGAAGTCTCCAACATGCCACCTGTTATAGAATGAATTGTGTCCCCCAAAAATGTGTTAACTCGGCTAGTCCGTGATTCCCAGTATTGTGTGATTGTCCACCACTTTGTCATCTGATGCGATTTTCCTATGTGTTATAGATCCTACCTCTGTGATGCTGATGAGGTGAGATTAATGGTAGTTATGTTAATGAGGCAGGACTCAATCTACAAGATTAGGTTGTGTTTTAAGTCAATCTCTTTTGTGATATGAAAGAGAGAAGCAAGCAAAGAGACAGGAGGACCTCATACCACCAAGAAGGTAGTGCCAGGAGAAGAGCATGTCCTTCGGACCTGAGGTCCCTATTCTGAGGGGAAGATTGACGACAAGGACCTTCCCCCAGAGCGGACAGAGAGAGAAAGACTTCCCCTGGAGGTGGCACCCTGAATACAAACTTCTAGCCTCCTAGACTGTGAGAGAGTAAATTTCTCTTTGTTAAAGTCATCCACCTGTGGTGCTTCTGTTATAGCAGCACTAGATAACTAAGACACCACCTGATCTACAGATTTGGACTTGCCCTCACAATCACGTAAGCCAATTCCTTGAAGTAAATTTCTCTCTCTCTCTATGTATGTGTGATGGTTAAGGTTGTGTGTCAATTTGGCTGGGCCATGATCCTCAGTGGTTTCACAGTTATGATGTAGTTTGGCAGTGGTATAATGAAGTACCCCCATGTATCTGTCAGGTTGTCATACTGTGGGGGCTTGTGTGTTGCTGTGATGCTGGAAGCTATGCCACCAGTATTCAGATACCAGCAGGGTCACCCATGGCGGACAGGTTTCAGCTGAGCTTCTAGACTAAGACAGACTAGGAAGAAGGAACTGGCAGGTTACTTCTGAAAAGAATTAGCCAGTGAAAATCTTATGAATAGCAGTGGAATATTTTCTGACATAGTGCTGGAAGATGAGCCCCCCTGGTTGGAAGGCACTCGAAAGATGACTGGGGAAGAGCTGCCTCCTCAAAGTAGAGTCGACCTTAATGACGTGGGTGGAGACAAGCTTTTGGGACCTCCGTTTGCTGAAATGAGAAGAAACAGCTGCAAACATCCACTAATAATCAGAACATGGAATGGATGAAGTATGAATCTAGAATATTGGAAATCATCAAAAATTAAATGAATGCTTAAACATTGATATCCTAGGCATTAGTGAACTGAAATGGACTGGTATTGACCATTTTGAATAGGACAAGCATATGGTCTACTCTACCGGTAATGACAACTTGAAGAGGAATGGCATTGCATTTATCCTCAAAAAGAACATTTCAAGATCTACCTGAAGTACAAAGGTGTCAGTGATTGGATAATATCTATACACCTACAAGGTAGACCAGTTAATACGACTACTATTCAAATTTACAAACCAACCACTAAGGCCAAAGATGAAGAAATTGAAGATTTTTACCAACTTCTGTAGTTTGAAATTGATTGAACATGCAATCAGGATGCATTGATAATTACTGATGATTGGAATGTGAAAGTTGGAAACAAAGAAGAAGGTTTGGTAGTTGGAAAATATGGCCTTGGTGATAGAAATGATACCAGAGATTGCATGATAGAATTTCACAAGACCAACGACTTCTTCATTGCATATACCTTTTTTCACTAACATAAACAGTAACTATACACATGGACCTCTCCAAATGGAATACACAGGAATCAAATCGACTACAGCTGTGGAAAGAGATGATGGAAAAGCTCAATATCATCAGTCAGAACAAGGCTAGGGACCGACTGTGGAACAGACCATCAGTTGCTCATATGCAAGTTCAAGTTGAAACTGGAGAAAATTAGAACAAGTCCACGAGAGCCAAAGTATGACCTTGAGTATATCCCACCTGAATTTAGAGACGAACTCAAGAATAGATTTGATGCATTGACCACTAATGACCAAAGACCAGACGAGTTGTGGAATGACATCAAGGACATCATACACGAAGAAAGCAAGAGGTCATTAAAAAGACAGGAAAGAAAGCAAAGACCAAAATGGATGCCAGAAGAGACTCTGAAACTTGCCCTTGAACGTCGAGTAGCTAAAGCAAAAGGAAGAAATGATGAAATAAAAGAGCTGAACAGAAGATTTCAAAGGATCGCTTGAGAAGACAAAGCAGAGTATTGTAATGACATGTGCAAAGAGCTGGAGATAGAAAACCAAAAGGGAAGAACAAGCTCGGCAGTTCTCAAGCTGAAAGAACTGAAGAAAAAATTCAAGCCTCTAGTTGCAATACTGAAGGATTCAATGGGAAAATATTAAACGATGCAGGAAGCATCAAAAGTAGATGGAAGGAATACAGAGTCACTATACCAAAAAGAACTGGTTGAATCAACCATTTCAGGAGGTAGCATGTGATCAGGAACCCATGGTACTGAAGGAAGAGGTCCAAGCTGCACTGAAGGCATTGGCAAAAAACAAGGCTCCAGGAATTGACGGAATATCAATTGATAAGTTTCAACAAACTGAGGCAGCACTAGAGGTGCTCACTCATCTATGCCAAGAAATTTGGGAGACAGCTACCTGGTCAACTGACTGGAAGAGATCCATATTTATGCCTATTCCTGAGAAAGGTGATCCAACCGAATGCAGAAATTATTGAACAATATCACATGCAAGTAAAATTTTGCTGAAGAGCATTCAAAAGCAGCTGCAGCAGTATATCGACAGGGAACTGCCAGAAATTCAGGCCAGATTCAGAAGAGGATGTGGAACCAGGGATATCACTGCTGACGTCAGATGGATCCTGGCTGAAAGCAGAGAATACCAGAAAGATGTTTACCTGTGTTTTATTGATTATGCTAAGGCATTTGACTGTGTGGATCATAATTACGGATAACCTTGCAAAGAATGGGAATTCCAGAACACTTAATTGTGTTCATGAGGAAACTGTACATAGATCAAGAGGCAGTTGTTCAGACAGAACAAGGGGATACTGCGTGGTTTAAAGTCAGGAAAGGTGTGCATCAGGATTGTATCCTTTCACCATACTTACTCAATCTGTATGCTGAGCAAATAATCCAAGAAGCTGGACTATATGAAGGAGAACAGGGCATCAGGATTGGAGGAAGACTCATTAACAACCTGCTTTATGCAGATGACACAACCTTGCTTGCTGAAGGTGAAGAGGACTTGAAGCACCTACTGATGAAGACCAAAGACCACAGCCTTCAGTATGGATTACACCTCAACATAAAGAAATAAAAAATCCTCACAAGTGGACCAATAAGCAACATTGTGATAAATGGAGAAAAGATTGAAGTTGACAAGGATTTCATTTTACTTGGATCCATAATCAACACCCATGGACATAGCAGTCAAGAAATCAAAGGACCCATTGCATTGGGTAAATCTGTTGCAAAAGACCTCTTTAAATTGTTAAAAAGCAAGGATGTCACCTTGAAGACTAAGGTGTGCCTTACCCAGGCTGTGGTATTTTCAATTGCATCATATACATGCAAAAGCTGGACAATGAATAAGGAAGACTGAAGAAGAATTGTCGTCTTTGAATTGTTGGCGAAGAATATTGACTATACTACGGACTGCCAAAAGAAGGAAAAAATCTGTCTTGGAAGAAGTACAACCAGAATGTTCCTTAGAAGCAAGGATGGCGAGATTACGTCTTAAATACTTTAGACATGTTATCAGGAGGAATCAGTCCCTGAAGAAGGACATCATGCTTGGTAAAGTACAGGGTCATTGAAAAAGAGGAACACCCTCAATGAGATGGATCGATACAGTGGCCACAACAATGGTCTCAAGCACAAGGATTGTGAGCATGGTGCAGGACCAGGTAGTATTTCGTCTTGCAGTGCATGGGGTCACTATGAGTTAGAATAGATTCAAGGGCACAGAGCAACATAATGATGTAATCACCTCCATGATGAGATTTGATATAACATGATCTCCGTGATGGGATCTGCTGTGAGTAGCCGATCAGTTGAAAGTGAATTTCCTTGGGGGTGTGGCCTGCATCCAACACAGGTGGACTTTCTGCAAGGATCATGGGTTTTTGCTCGCTCTGGATCTGGCAGCTGGCTCCTGTTTGTCTGACCTCCGGTTACTGGAACTTGAGCTAGCAGCATACCTGCTGTCTTGCCTGCCGATCTTGGGATTTGCAGCCTGTGAGCCAGAGCCCTGCTGTCTGACTTGCCAATCTTGGGTTCATCAGCCCCTGTGGCTACATGAATCAGGAGAAGCCTCTATCCTGACTCAAAGACTTGGCACATTCCAGCCTCTACAACCATTCCCTTAATATAAATCTCTCCCTATGTAAATTTTTGCTTCTCTAGAGAACCCAGCCTAAGACAGTATGTATATATGTGTGTGTGTGTGTGTGTGTGTGTGTGTGTGTAAACAATCTATTTCTCTAGAAAACTCTGAATAAGACAGTAAAGTTCCTTCCAGCTGTCTCATCTGATGCTGTATATTCAAGAGCCGTCTCTCTTGGCCATTAGAACAAATGCTCATGACATTTTTCTTTAAAGGTGGTTAGAATATATGAAAGGATTTCTTCTCATCGAGGCTAAGTAAGTCGTTTTATTTAGAAAAGCCTTATTAATATTTCTTAACAACAACAAAATTTGCTTGGATATTTTGTTTTTCAACAGCACTGCTTAACAGAGGACTAATATTTATTCAGGGTTGCCCTATCTAAAGAATATTAATTAGGAAATGATTAAAGGATTTGGGATCGCTTTCCATTCATTGCCTCAAATATTTATGAGAACTGCATATTTATGGAAACACTCATTTTGTAATCTTTGCATCTACTCTATTAGTTTGCATACTGAGTTTAATTTTGTCAGGTTTTCTCTAAATCCAGTTGCTAAATAGGACCCAAATCTATTAAATATTGACTCCAGCTTTGCCAGGCAGAAACGTTATTCCGTTAATAATGCAACTCTATTAAGCATTGCTGATACCGTAAGTGAGACAACTTCACAGTTAGAGTGGTTACGTTGACTCTCAGGCAAGAGAGGAGAGAGGGGTTTTCTGACTTGATGTGAGCCCAGTTTCTTCTACCTTGGGACACTGCTGAAAGAAAAAATTCCACCAAATTAAAGTTGGCCTGTGGGCTTTATTTTTTATTTCCTGTAGCTAAAAGTGTATAAATTGAACTGCACTGAATAAAGCACAATAATTTGTTCTTGAAATTAGCAAGCACACGTTTCCCCCATAAAACCCTTGCTCTGTGATGTGAGACTGGATTTCATTTCAGTGATTCTGATTTATTGTTTGGTTTGTTTTATTTTGAGGGGGTGGGGATAAGACCGCTGCAGGACAAATCTATTAAACTGGTTGACAAGAACAGATTTGCGAAGGCTTATTAATCTTTAAAAAGTCTGAGTCAGTGAGTTGGAAATTTTTAAATGTTAGGAAGAGTTTAAAAAGATCTTAAAGATGTATATATGCAGTTTAAACCAAAATATTTGATGATAGCTTAGAGAGATCTCCCCCCCTAGCTACTTCATTCTTCTTTTTAAGGTCATTCTCTATGCATTTGCTTTTTTGGGCTTAAGGAACAGATTTTTTTTTTTGTCATGCAAGTTGAGAATGTGGTGAGTTAGGGCCCTTTAGCTGGCTGTGCAAGAACCTAGATGCTGCTCACGTAAACATCACCCAACTCCCCTGCTCTCCACATCTGTGAGTGTCCTCTGATATGCATGGGCATACATAGGGAAGCTGGGAGGCATTTTGGTTGGAAGTCAGAGCCAGGGGACAATATGAAGAGAGCAGATGGAATTGCATCTACTTCCTTGCACTGTTTTTAAGTTTAAGCTGGTTTTAAGTTTTGTAAGACAGGTTAAAAGCAAAAGTCATCAGAACAGCTCGGAAGAGACTTGGCAAACTGCTGGGCACAAGCACAGCTGCTTTGGGGCCTAGGTAGTACCTCGCACTGCTCTGCCAACCTAATCATTCAGTTAGGATTCTTGGCTCTAGTGACAGCTGAACTGGCTTTAGAAAAAAAAAAATTATTCGTTCACATGACTGAAAAGTTCAGGAAGAGACTAATTTCAATGATAGGTTGTCTCTCTGATGGGGTCCAAATGATGCCACCATTCTCCTCTTTGCTCTTTTCTTTCCCAGTTGACTTCATGATGAGGCTCCATGTGTAACCTCCAGATGGTACAAATGGTTAACTTGCAAAGCTGGTAACTGAAAGATTGGTGGTTCAAGTCCACTCAGAGGCCCCTCGGAAGAAATGCCTGGTGACGTACTTCTGAAAAATCAGCCATTGAAAACTCTGTGGAGCACAGTTCTACTCTGTCACACATGGGGTTGCCACAAGTCAGAATCGATTTGACGTCAACTGGTTTTGTTTTTTTTGTTTTGAGGCTCCATGTAGTGCAATATGGTTGCCAGCAGTTCAAGTCCGGCGGAAAGAGAGCTAGCCTCTCTCCTAGCATGCCCAGCAAAACTGCCAATGAATTTCATTGCCTCTGGTTGGGCTACCTGACCATCCTTGAATCAGTCACTAGGTCCAGGGGAACAAATGCTCTGATTGGCCAGGTGTGAGTCATAGGCCCATCCAGGTACCTGAATTGGAAGAGGAGGATGAGGTGGTTCTCCAGAGGAAAAGACGATGATTGAAAGCTGGGTAGCAGAAACAACAGAAAGGTTGGAGTTCTTATGCAGTGGAGCTCCTCCATGAAGCTTCAAGGAGTAAGACAGAGACAGAGCAGGAGAGGCCCAACTCCACAGGGTGGCATTGGTGTCACGTGTTGGCTCATGCAAGGCAGCCCTTTGGTGGTTGTTATTGTTAGGTACCATTGAGTCTGTTCAGACTCATATGACCCCAGGAACAACAGAACAAAACACTGCCTGGTCCTGTGCCACCCTCACAATCGTTGTTATGCTTGAGCCCATTGTTGCAGCCACTGTGTCAATCCATCTTCCTCTTTTTCACTGATCCTCTACTTTACCAACAGTGATGTCTTTCTCCAGGGACTGGTCTGGTCCCTCCTGATAACATGTCCAAAGTATGTAAGACAAAGTTTTGCCATCTTTGCTTCTAAGGAGCATTCTGGCTGTACTTCTTCCAAGACAAATTTGTTCATTCTTCTGGCAGTCCATGGTATATTCAATATTCTTCACCAATACCGTAGTTCAAAGGCGTCAGTTCTTCTTAGGTCTTCCTTATTCATTATCCAGGTTTCACATGCATACGAGGCAAATGAAAATACCATGGCTTGGGTCAGACACACCTTGTC
>NW_004443961.1:15502403-15506672 GCF_000243295.1 Trichechus manatus latirostris
AAGCTTGTGTCATCTGCATATCACAGTTTGTTAATGAGTCTTCCTCCAATCCTGATGTCCCATTCTTCTTCATATAGTCCAGCTTCTTGGATTATTTACTCAGCATACAGATTGAATATGTATGGTGAAAGGATACAACCCTGATGCAGAACCTTCCCTGATTTTAAACCATGTAGTATCGACTTGTTCTATATGAATAACTGCCTCTTGGTGTATGCACAGGTTCTGCATAAGCATGATTAAGTGTACTGGAATTCCTATTTTTAACAACGTTATCCATAATTTGTTATGATCCATACAGTCAAATGCCTTTGCGTAGTCAGTAAAATGCAGGTAAACATCTTTCTGGTATTCTTTGCTTTCAGCCAAGATCCATCTGACATCAGCAGTGATATCCCTCGTTCCACATCCTCTTCTGAATTGGTTTGAATTTCTAGCATTTCTCTGTTGATGTACTGCTGTAACCATGTTTGAATTATCTTCAGCAAAATTTTACTTGAGTGTGATATTAATGATATTGTTCAATAATTTCTGCTTTCTGTTGGGTCACCTTTCTTTGGCATGGGCACGAATCTGATCAGTTGGTCAGGTAGCTGTCTTCCAAATTTCTTGGCATAGATGAGTGGGTTCTTCCAAAGTTGCATCTGTTTGTTAAAACATCTCATTCGGTATTCCATCAATTCCTGGAGCCTTATTTTCCTCCATTCCCTTCAGTGCAGCTTGGACTTCTTTCTTAAATACCTTCAGCTTTTGATTATATGCTACCTCCTGAAATGGTTGAATGTTGATCAATTCTTTTTGGTATGGTGACTCTCTGTATTTCTTCCATCCTCTTTTGATGGTTCCTGTGTCATTTAACATTTTCCCCGTAGAATTCTTCAATATTACAACTGGAGGTTTGGATTTTTTTCTAAAGTTCTTTCAGCTTGAGAAATGCTGAGCCTGTTCTTCTCTTTTGGTTTTCTAACTCCAAGTCTTTGTGCATTGCATTATAATACTTTACTTTGTCTTCCTGAGCCACCCTTTGAAATCTTCTGTTCAGCTCTCCTACTTTATCATTTCTTCCATTCACTTTAGCTACTCTACATTCAAGAACAGGTTTCAGAGTCCCTTGCGACATCTATTTTGGTCTTTTCTTTCTTTCCTGTCTTTTTAATGGCTTTCTGGTTTCTTTACGTATGATGTCCTTGATGTCATCCCACAACTAGTCCAGTCTTTGGTCATTAGTGTTCAATGGGTCAAGTCTATTCTTGAGATGGTCTCTAAATTTAGATGTGATATACTCAAATCATGCTCTGGCTCTCATGGACTTGTTTTAATTTTCTTCAGCTTCAACTCGAACTTGCATATGAACTATGAACAATTGATGGTCTGTCCCGCAGTTGGCCCCTAGCATTTTTCTGACTAATGATATTAAGTTTCTCCAGCATCTCTTTCTACAGATGTAGTCGATTTGATACCTGTGTATTCTATCCAGTGAGGTCCACATGTATAGTCACCATATATGTTGTTGAAAAAAGGTATTTGCAATGAAGAAATTGCTGGTCTTGCAGAATTCTGTCTTGCAGTCTCCAGCATAGTTTCTATCACCACGGCCATATTTTCCAACGACTGATCCTTCTTCTTTGTTTCTTACTTTTGCATTTCAATCACCAGTAATTATCAATGCATCTTGATTGCATGTTTTATCAATTTCAGACTGCCGAAGTGGTAAAAACCTTCAATATCTTAATCTTTGGCCTTAATGATTGATGGTTAAATTTGAATAATAGTTGTATTAACTGATCTTTCTTGTAGGCATACGGATATTATCCTATCACAGTGTTGTGCTTCAGGATAGATCTTCAAACATTCCTTTTGACAATGAATGTGATGGCATTCCTCTTCAATTTGTCTTTCCCGGCATAGTAGGCCTATGATTGTCTGATTTAAAATGTCCAATACCAGTCCATTTCAGCTCACAAATGCTTAGGATCTCTATCTTCAAGAGGTCCATTTCATTTCTGATGACTTCCAATTTTCCTGATTCATACTTTGTATATTCTATGTTCCAATTACTAATGAATGTTTGTAGCTATTTTTTCTCATTATGCGTTATGCCACATTAGCAAACGAAGATTCTGAAAGCTTTACTCCATCCATGTCATTAAGATCAACCCTGCTTTGAGGAGGCAGCTCTTCCCCAGTTGTATTTCGAGTATCTTCCAACCTGAGGGGCTCATATCTGGTACTATATCAGACAATGTTCTGCTGCTATTCATAAGGTTTTAACTGGCCGATTTTTTCAGAAATAGTTTGCCAGGTTCTTCTTCCCAGTCTGTCTTAGTCTGGAAGCTCCGCTGAAACCTGTCCACCATGGGTGACCCTGCTGGCATTTGAAATATCGGTGGCACAGCTTCCAGCATCACAGCAACATGCAAGCCGTCACATTATGACAAACTGACGGATGAGTGGTGAATCCCTTTGGAGACTCCCAGAAACAACTGGGAAACACTTCTAGGGAGCTCTGTTTCTGACAAGTAGATAGATGGGAGGCTTGGGTCATTACCATTTGGGTATACAAATGATGCGTTGATTTTCCTCGCAAAGCAAGGCCTAGGGCATTTGATTACACTTGGAACTCTAGAGAAGACAGATGTCATGTAAAACAGAAGTGTATGAATGTATGTAATAAAATCTCTAAAATGCTCTGTTTAAACTCTTTTGTTCTAGTGCAGTTTTAAAATTTTTTTTTGTGGTAGAAATACAAATTTATTTACATACCGGTTCTGAGAAACGGGAAACAAAGAAGTCTTTATCTAAGACAGTTAGTAAGGTTGAAAGCGCTTAGATTAACTTCGACTGCTAGGAGATGTGATTGTATTTGTCTCTTAAAATGAACTTAGTCTCTTCAGTATCTGTTACTGTGCCTTTTCTTCCCCATTCTTCATATATATTTTTGTTTCCTCTTTATTTCTTAGGCTTACCAGGAGTTAGTCAATTTTATTTGTCTTTTCAAAGAGCCCACTTTGGTTTTAGTAATAATTTTACTGTTAGTATTTAAATGTCTAAAATTAACGAATTCTAGCTTTTATTTTTATATAATTCCTCTTCCTACTTTTTTGAGCTTATTTTTTACTATTTCCTTAAGTCGAGTGTTTAGTTTACCTATTTTCTTGTTTAAGAAAGCTATAGATTTTCTTTTGAATACAGCTTTAGTTGATAAATTTTGATATAGGGTTTTTTTTCTGTTTTTTTTTTTTTTTTTTTTTACTAATGTCCAAATAGTTTATCTTTCAATTGGATTTCATCTTTGATTCAGGAATTATTTAAAGTTTTCTTTTCAATAATGAAGTGAGTAAATTTTTATTTGGTTATCTTGTTTGTTGCTGTTGTTGCTGGTTTTTAGATTTATTTCATTATGATAAGAGAATACGGCCGGTACGAGCTCAACGTTTTGGAAACTATTATGGTCTTATTTGTGACCAAGCGCACAATCAATTTTTTTATAAATGTGTGACATAAGAGAAAAAAAGTGAATTCTTTGTAACATACATTATACGTGTGTGTGTGTGTGTGTGTGCTTTTATATATGCATACTCTTAATATTCATATACACACATATATTTAGATAGAGAATATTGATTATTATTCTAATTCTTTATGTCCTTTTTCCCAAAATTGATCTGTTGAATCTGAGAGAATTAGATCGTGGTTTTATGAAAATATTTTTATACGGTTAAAAGTTTTTACATAATATGTTGCTGATGTCAAGAACTCAAAATATTCCTCTTTATCTACTTTCGTGTTCTGGAACTCCTATTATTTGCACATTAGGTTTCCTGGGTCTGTCCTCCAGATCTTTCCCATTACTCATCTTCACTCATTATCACCATTTCTTTATGTCTTTGCTATGTATTACGAGATGTTATGCCCATTTAGTTTTCTAAATTGCCGTTGAGTGTTTATCATGGGCCAGTCTATTGTTCAATTTTCCTCCTCTATTTTAACATTTAGAAATTATATTTTTTATTTCAGAAATTTATGTGTTCTTGGCTTGTTCTTTTACAATATTGTCTTGTATCACTTTAAGAATTTTCATTTTATAGACAGTAGGTAAGTGGTAACTTTGGTGAAGGGTAAGACAGTACACAATACTGGGGAAGCCAGCGCAACTTGTACAAGGAAAGGTCGTGGAAGCTCCATAAACACATCCAAACTCCCTGAGGGACTGAATTGCTGGGCAGAGGGCTGTGGGGACCATGGTCTCGGGGAACATCTAACTCAATT
>NW_004443961.1:15507154-15508645 GCF_000243295.1 Trichechus manatus latirostris
GTTCAGCCAAAGATTAGACAGCCCCATAAAACAAAATGAGACTAATGGGGCACAACAGTCCAGGGACAAGGACTAGAAGACAGGAGGGGACAGGAAAGCTGGTAATAGGGAACCCAAGGTTGAGAAGGGACAGTGATGACATATCGTGGGGTTGTTAACCATTGTCATAAAACAATATGTGTACTGTTTAATGAGAAACTCTTTGTTCTGTAAACCTTCATCTAAAGCACAATAAAAAAAAAAAGAAAGAATTTTCATTTTAGTTTTCTGTGTTGTTTCACAGTGCATCTTGTTTGTTTCACTGAATCAGTCTCAACAGGTGTCACCTGCTCTGGTTTCAGCTTGGTCTCCTTTTTGGAGGTTACTGATTTCATTAAATGATTTGTAATCTTTCTTTGCTTACTAATATTAGTGGATGTGAGTTGTTTTGACACCTGTGCACGTAAGGCTACCAGCGTCTCCTTGGCAGTGGCAGATTGGAGGTGAAAGAGGATATAGATCAAGGTAAAGGAGGAATATTTTTCCCACTAGTTAGTTGTCAGTCCTATTGACTGATTGAGTCCTATTGACTGGTGCTTGCAGGGAGTCCTCTAGGATCTTATGGTTCTCCGTGAGAGACAGGCAAGTACTGTCCACACAAGTACATGGCGAAGAAGCTATTCATTCCAAGATTGTGGCTTCCGTCGAAGGCAGCCAGGACCAGTAGGATCAGCAGGCTTCTCCCAGGGCTGCACACAGCGAGCAGATAGGGGCAGTTCCTAAGCAGGTACTAAGGGATCCATCAGCTCAGTTGGCGGGGCCCATTCAGACAGCCATGGAAGAGGTGGTCTTTGCCCCATAGTCCATCAAAAGCAGACCACACCCTTCAGTCTTCCTCCCAACCGATTCCTATTGTGGAAAACTTGACTCAGGAAAGCTACCCTTCATGGACATCTGCACCATCTTCTCAAGAACTCAAAGTCTCAATTATATTTGGATTCCCTCCAGGCTCCAGTGAGAGACCTACCTTACTCTACAGGTTGTATCCTTAAAGCAAAGAATCTTGTCATGTAATTGTATCTGAATCCTAGGTAAGACCTAAAACAGCATTTAGTGCCAGAAATTCCTGTTGGAATGGGATTTTTCTTTCTTCTTTACAAAAATCTAGAACATTATCTCTTTCTGATTTGGAAGAGAGAGGGAGAATAGATTTCAGGAGACAATGCTATGCAATTTCTTTCTTCTTCAATGCCTGCAGGAAGGAGAAAACAAAACGGGCAAAAACTCCTACCTCTGTGTTTTCCAAACTGAGTATGACAGACACCACTGAATGTATTTACCTACTGAATGGCTATTCCCATTGCCTTATTCCCAGTTAGCTGAACCCCAGGAAATGAATCATGATTAGTCTAAGCCAGTCATGGAAACTCCATTCTCCTTTGGCAGAACTTGCTTTCCAGCCTCTCTTGCAGGTAAGATGATCATGTAACAAGCTCTGGCCAAACAAACTTC
>NW_004443961.1:15511979-15513123 GCF_000243295.1 Trichechus manatus latirostris
AAAAAGACATGATGAACAAGGTGAAAGTAGGTGTTTGGAAGGACAGAAAAGAAAGCTGTTCAGGAAGAAAACAGAGAAAGAGGGAGAGAGGAGAGAGAGAGGAAAAGAGGGAGAGGAGAGGGGGAAAGGGAGAGGGAAAGAGAGGGAGGAAGAGAGAGAGAGCACACTTGAGTGAGAGGGAGAGAAAAGGAGAGAGTGAGAGGGAGAGAGAGAGATGCTGGTCCCTAAAACTCTTTCTGATGCTAACAGCTTTCCAATTCCTGCCCATGACCTTGTCTATCTTCACAAAATAAAACTTTTTCTTAAGAGCTAGTCACTTCCCCGCCATCCAAAGGATCTGCATCAGCAATGGACAAACGGGAGTGAGGACAAATGTCAAGTCTTGATGCATCTTGATGATGAGCCTGGGAAAACACAAACACCAGGAAATATTTCCATGTCCTTTCCAATGTTTCATTGTCCACTCTTGCCATAGAAGCACACCATGGCCTAAAGTCTCAACCCTTGTGGGATCTGGGGCACTAAATATTTCTGCCCATTGAGGCATTTTCAGAGGCAGAGACCTTGAGGTTCTCTCTGCAATGTGTGTCTCAGAAGCCAGGAAACTAAAGTTGGTCCTACTTGGTATGACTTTGACTTGTCGTCATTACACCTTTTGGAAGCACATCTCCAGTCCTGTCTTCCCAGGCACCTCTGAGTGGGTTCGAACCACCAACCTTTTGGTTAGTAGTTGAGGACGTACCTATTTGTGCCACCCAGGGATTTATGACCTTGACTGTGGTTTGGAAACTCTTGTTACTAAGAACTTGCTGTCCTGAGAAGGAGCACGTCTTGTAACGCTAAATGAAGAAAGTGGAGTCTTTAAAGAGCAATCCGCAGTTTGCTTGGCTAGGAATCCTCTGAATTGCCTATGACCTAACTCTCTGAACAAAACCTCAGAGAGCAGCCACTGTTTATAGCTGACGGAGGTATCTGTTCACTTAAATAGGGCCCATCATGCTGGTAGCTAACTGCTTTGACAAGTGAGAAGGGACAAGTGAAATTATCTAAATGGCTCTAGCTATTTATCTATGTAGCATAAGTGCTATATTTCCTGGAAAGAAGCCGTGAGTAAAGAAAATAGTTTTAACTTGTTCTCTCAACT
>NW_004443961.1:15513472-15605516 GCF_000243295.1 Trichechus manatus latirostris
TCATAAATTGAAAGTCATTTCTTTGGACCACACATTGCCTTTCCCCAGGCATTCTCTTTCAATCTTCATATAAACTTATCAAATAACTTTTCTCCAGGGCAGTGGGGAGTTACCAAGCAAATCTGAGATTACTGGGCATCTGTGTGAGCTTGGGAGAAAAGCAAAACAAAACTCTATTATTGCTAAAACGCTACAGATGTGTGGTTTGTGAAACGCTTCACATATTATCTCATTTCATCCCCATAACAACATAAAAGAGAGATGCTTTTATTATTCCCATCTCTCAGATGAGGAAATTGAGGCCTTGAGAAGTCTTAAAACTTTTCCAAGCTCAAGATAGAATAAGAGGCAGAATCCAGATGTGACTTAGGTGCTTGCTTGGGTTCAGTGATTTTTTTCCTACCCTAGTGGACTCTCCGAGGGACTGAAAATATTCAAAAACTGTTCTAGATCAGCCTTTTAGCTATGATCAGGAGCCGGAAGGTACAGGGGCAATATCACGCAACATGTCCTCCCATCTCCGTGAGCAGACCAAGCCCTCCCTGTGAGAGTGCCCTCCAGGAGGCCATGGCACCCCTAAGTGAGCGACAGCTTGGCTGGCCCTAGCAAAAGAGGATGTGAACTGTCTCTGCTCCCGGGACACAATGTTTACAGGAATTTACCACTCCTCTTCTCTGTCTTCTCATTTTCAACTCAAAGGCATGTCACTTTTAGACAGAAATTTGAACCAACTGTGTTGTTGATTTAGTTACCAGCTGTATTAGTTATCTATTGGTGCATAATAAATTACCCCCAAGTTTAGCAGTTTAAAATAAGAAATACTGATGATCTCAGTTGCTGTGGGTCAGAAATTTGGGAGTAGGTTAGCTTGGTAGTTCTGGCTTAGCCGCTCTCTGAGGCTGCATTCATCTGAAGGCTTGACAGGGGCTGGAGGATCCACTTCCAAAATGGCTCACTCACATGACTATTGGAAGAGACTTCAATTCCTTGCTGGCTGTTGGCAGGAGGCTCAGTTCCTCATTGTGGCTTCTCCACGGGGCTGCTTGAGTGTCCACACAACATGGTAGCAGACTTCCCCCAGAGCAAGTGATGTATGAGAAAAAGCCAGGAAGAAGCCCCGATGCCTTTTATGTTCTAATCTCAGAAGTCATACACTGTCTCTTCCACCACATTCCATTCATTACAGGTGAGTCACTAAGTACAACTCACATTACAGGGAGGGAGTTAGGGTTTACCTTTTGAAGGAAGTAGTATGAAAGTATTTGCAAACATAGTTTAAAACCACCACACAGGCCCTCTGGAGCATTGAAGCATCTCAATGACTTTCAAGAAACTTGTGACTCTAATGGCTTACTGTTAATGGAACCAGAAGGGTGAAAATTTCTCTTAGTTATTCACCCAGTTGCAGGTGGATTCTAGATTGTGTTGATGGAGCTCTGAAGGTTACACTCCCTTCCTCCCTCTCTTCCTTCTTCTCATTCTTTAACCAACATTCATTGAGCACCTGCAATGTACCAGCCAATTTGCTAGATGCTGCAGATATGAAGAAGTCATGATCATACTTCTAAGAGGCACACAGTCATGAATTCAGCAGATAAATCATTACAATACATTGCACACAGTGCTTAAACAACCATAGATGACATTTATCGAGCACTTACTGTATGCCTATCACATCAGAGGGGCTCCACCTGTATGAAAACCCACAACAACCTATGGGACTGGTACTGATATTATCCTCATTTCACTTATGAGGAAACTGAGGTACAGAGTGGTCAAGTAACCTGTATAGGTTCCCACAGTTAGTAATTGGTAGAGCTGGAATGAAAGAGGCATGCACAGAGAGCGGGGAAGCCCAGAGGGGAGGAGCCTCTTTCTACCTGGGTGGTAGTGAGAGTTGCAAAAGCCATCCTGGAAGAGGAGATGTTTGAGTAGGGCCATAATGCATGAGTAGGAGTTTGTTAAGCATACCAGGAGAAAGAGATGTGAGAACACAGCCTGGGAGGGGAATTGTGAACACTGAAGAGAGGGTATGGCGAGCTGCTAGAACTTTCCCACAGGCCTCTCAAATCTAGTGGATGGAAACAAGCGTTTTGTAGTCTTCACCTCTGAGTTTTACACTGATCATGCCCACAACTGGATTTTGGTCCATCTCTGAATGGAAATCCTTGCACCAAGGAGACCTTTAAAGAGACAGTGGTAAGTGTGAAGAGGAAAATGCCTATTTCTTGCCCATGTCTAGTTTACCACGTTGTTCAGAGCAGGCTAGAATGAAGTCACCCTCTTGGGTTCATTCCCCATGTGGCCTGGCTTGCTTTTATTTGATCTCTGGCACAGACAGTGGTCAGGCCTGCCCTGACCCTGCCACCTGTCCCACTGGTGCATCTGCTTGGTCATACTCAAGCAGGACAAACTCCATCTACTTCACTGGGGGTGAATGAGGGGCCTTAAAGCACGTGCCTTAATGACAGAACCAAACTTGTACGCAAAAAAAAATTACATCATTGCCATAGCAAACACCTATTTCACCTGCCTTGGTAACTAAGGTGGTGGTGGTTAATTGAATATTTTGGTTAACTGAGGGTTACTGCAGCAGTCATCCATATATCACCACTTTTGAAAGAATTAGAGACCAGTAAAGCACCACTTTGTTCTGAAATAACTCTGTGCATGATATTTCTATGAAGATTCAGAAGGCACTGCAGATTTTGTGAGTTCTTAAAGTCCACATTATGAAGCTAAGGTTAGGTACATGAGGTTGACAAAGGTAAAGAGGGCAAAGACGTTTCTCTGTAAAAACAGCCAGTCTTGCTCTGAGGGTTGAGTGTGGATGTCAGCTTAGGAAGTCAGGCATTGTCTGGGTGGTTCCTGGGATAAGCAGACCTTCCAAGAGCAACACAGTTCTAAGAGGACAGATGGGATCTTTGACCCATGGCTCCTCCCTTTTACCTAATGAGAGATAGGGGAAGAGGAAACGGCCTCCAGGGCTACTTGTGAAAATAACACAACCAACCTGCATTATGCGCCTTTATTTGACAAATACTTACATAGAGGTCAGTGTCCCTTGGGGGTGCAAACAGTGAATGCACTTGGCTGCTAACCGAATGGTTGGAAGTTAGAGTCCACCTAGAGGAGTCTTAAAAGAAAGGCCTGGAGATCCACATCTGAAAAATCAGCCACTGAAATATCTATGGGGCACAGTTCTATTCTGATACACACGAGGCCACTGTGAGTCAGAATCGACTCGATGGCAACAGGTAGGTAGTATATAGAGAGGTTATTATGTACCAGTCATTGTTCCAGGCAGATTCTGAATATTCACCCATTTCATGATTATAACAACCCCATGAGGCGGGTGTTATTGTTACCCCCATTTAACAGATGGGGAAACTGAGAGATACAGCTAGTACATAATAGCATTGGGACACACCCAGCAGTCTGGCTAAGAAACCGTGCTGTTAACCACTAAGGCTGCCTGACCCAGGTGCTCTGCCCCCTGACTTTTTCCAGCAGTTTTTATTGTAATCACCCATGAACCGCCTAAGCTAACGGCCACACAGAGATCCAATGCTGACGAGAGCGCAGCAGCTTTGCTGCTGGGAGGCTGATCCTGGAAGGGCCCTCAGGATGAACAATAGAGCAACACGAAGACACCCGGGGAGATTTTCCCAAGTTTCACAGGAACGTCATCTTTGATGGGAGCAGAGGGGGGAAGGCGGGGAGGGCAAGACTGAACACGTAAATTGTAGTCCATACGGGATTACATCGAGACATGTGTTTGTATGTGCTTAGAAATCTGTGTACGTGTGGTTCTGGTTGTGTATCCCTGTGTGTGAAAGTGTTTATGCAACTCTGTTTTACACCCACTGTATGCATGTGAACATGTGTGTATGGGTGTGTATGGGGGGGGGTGTGTATGTGTGTGCACACACCCATGGTTTGTTACCATACCTGGCAGGTGCCAGAATTCTTTTTAAAATGACTTGATTTCTGCCTGCTTTGTGAGTTCAAGGTCCCTAAGTAGTACAAATGATTTGCTGCTTGGCTGCTAACTGAAAGGTTAGCAGTTTGAACCCACCCACGGTCTCTGTGGAAGAAAGGCCTGGTGATCTGCTTCCATAAGATTACAGCCGCGAAAACCCTATGGAGCTGAGGTCTACCCTGTAACACATGGGCTGCCGTGAGTAAGAGTAGACTCAACGGCAACAGGTTTGGCTTTTGGTTTTAATGAGTTCAAATCCACATCTGGGTTCCTTCTGCCTCAGGAGTACCTGGTCCTCCCTGTCTATTGAATGATTCTGGTCACACTTCTCCTTGAGAAAAGAAAAACAAAGCTGAGAGAAGTGAAGAAAGAATTCCAAAAGCAACACCTTTTTTTTTTTTTTTTTCCTCCCCTGAAGGGATCATTATTTGCTCAGAAGGACATAGGATGAGGGACACCCTTGGCGTTCTTCCCTTCTTCCCAGTTGGAGAGGATCACAGAGGGCCTGGTGTGCTGCCCCCCAAACCCACAGCCTGTCCCAGTGGGCGGCCAGGACCTGCCCCTGCGGCTCAGAGGCATCAACCATCTGACCATGAAGCAGGGACCTGGGAGGGCCCTACAGGTTTCATTTCCCCAAACCCTTAAGATTTTAAGACCTCATTCAGGGCCAGCCCCGCTGTCCCCAGAAACAGTGTTTATGCTGTTTAGACAAGGGCTTTTCAAGGAGTTGCTGCCTGCAAGCCGACAGAAAGGAAACAGGGAAGGTTGTTGTTGCTGCTGCTGCCACTTTAGGACAAGCTGTGAGCACGTCTGTCTGCAGAGGTGTCAGTCTAGGCCTCTCTCACTGTAAGGTGCTGGCCGGAGTGGTATTCCTACAGAAGCGAAGAACAGAGGGTGGAGAGAGGGGTGACCAGCCTTGCTTGGCTTCTGGCTGGGTGCAGATACCGCAGCTGGGATGATGAGCAGGCCCAGCAGAGGGCGCCACAGTGCTGGCTCTCTTCTTTAAACATCTCCTGCTCAGTACTGGCAAGGGGTGGGGTGCTCAGGAAGGCCAAAGATGGATCGATTCAATACCGTGCACCCCCTTTCCTCTCCTCGGTCTCCCTCCCTCTCTCATCTCTTCTCCCCGCTCCCTGTCTTCCCCCCACCCCCTCAGTCTTTCTTTCCATTTCTAGCCCCCACCCCTCCCCAACTTGAGCAGCTCACTCCAGGGAACCTCAAGTCTAGTAACTGAGTGTTAATTATGTCTGAGTGGATTCTAGAGAAAAAGAAAACCATATACTGTATCAGCAGAGAAATGGTTTCACTATGAGGAAACTAATGATGCTTTTATCAGGAACAATATAAAGATTGCTTTTTTACTAGCGTGTGTCCCATAGGGTTCAGGGCTATAAGATATTTCTGTATCTGGCTTTAGGTTCCTCGGAGCTTTTACATAATCAAATCAATATAGCCATGATTCACCCTCTGGCAACAACTGCTCCTTGCAAGTCTGCTGTTGCTTCTTTAGTGGCTAAAGAGAAATAAATAAATATATAGAAAGGAACTTATTATGTATCTGTAAACATTGATTTGCTGGGTCTTCGGCCTATCTTTTTAATTGCCCTGCACACGCATGCACATGCTCGCACACAAAATGAGCCTCTAAATTCTCGGTCAGAAAAACAAGGTGGCCCAGTACTGCCCAAGTATTTACCATTGTTTGTTCTACAGAGCTCGTTCTGTTTTTCAGAGACAACAGAATCAGAGCCTGTGATTGTGCCTTGCCTGTCTTCCAGGGTCTTGCCCCACATTTTATTCCTCTTCTTCCCTATCCCTGTGAATTCCCTACATTCCCTGCGTGATTCTGGTTCTTGCCTTTCTCTTTGAGTCATACTGTTTTTATCAGGAACTTCCCTCCCCTCCGCCTTGGCAGAAAGTCTCTCCCTTGGACATGTATCTGTTCCCAGTGCCAACTAGGAGGGCTCAGATGTATCTGTCCTCGAGCCCAGGGACAGCTGGTCTGGACACCAAAGAGAACAAAATATGAGAGCGGGAAGGAGGAGAGAGAACATACAGCAACTTGAAAATAGATTGCGCCATTTCTCAGGAGATGCCCCTTTCCGACTGTTCCTCCTGAGTTCAACTTTCTACAGTTCACAAAAGGGGTATCACTGGGAATGATGCCTGAAATCTCTCAGAATACCTACAATTTGTCTCTCCTTTCTTTCTTTACATAAATAAAGATGTCTTTCTTTCAGACAAAAACATGGGGGAGGATTCAGCGTCATACCTCCCTGTCATTTACTTTTCATACACGAATTGGGATGGCAGCGGCCTCTGAGTATGCCTTCTTCAATGTCAGTGGTTGTCTTAAATCAATACAAAGTCAACTGAAGCAGTAGGTGCATTCAGCTACGTTTGGAGAAACGAAGTCCTCACAGGTAGCCTGGCTGGTCAGAGGGACAGGCAAAGATGGCTTAATCATTTATACTCTAGTCCTCAACTTTTGAGACCTTGTTCATGGATATGCTTCCTTTTCCCCATACCACAGAAGAAGAAAAACATTAAAAGCAATAGCAGAGACAAGGCAGGAAAGAAAAATTATGTATGTAATCAGGCGTGCTGAGCCCTGTGGACGAGTTAATACAAAATAAAATGGCTCCCTAATTATGAAGGAGTCTTATTACTGAAGTGATGTTTCCATAACGGCTATGTCATACTTCTCTGAGAGGGCAGTGAGAACATTTCCCTGCTTTGGGTAAATTTTGCCCCTGGAGAACATCACCTTGCAGTACTCTCAGACTTGCTATACTCCAGGACTTCCAGGCATCTGGGCAGACATGACCTAGCTTGTATTCCAGGCAAGAGAGGGGACATTCAAGGAGTGTTGGGTATTGAGGTGCTGGCAACACAGGCTGTTAGCACATGGAGAGTCAAACAGGATGCCATTTGTTGAATGTCTAACAGGTACCAAAGATTGTGCCAGGAGCTTTGTGTGTATTATTGCATTAAATTAATTTTAATCCTCAAGACAGTAAAGCAAAGAAAGTCTTACTATTCCCATCTTATGGAAAAGGAAACTGAGACTCGAAAAGGTAATTTGCCCAAGGTCACAGAGCAGAGGTTCCAACTCAAGTCTCATTGACCCCAAAGTCTGTGGTCTTCCTGCCTGCTAGTGTCAAAGTATAGAAAACATGTCAAGGTGTCTTGAGTGGCTAGTAGATAAACTTTTTAAAAATTATGCAATTATACGCCTGTTTTTACCAAATATTCAAAGCCATATTACTACCACACTATGCCAACTATTTCATGGGTATTTTGTAGAAAAAGGCTATTTCTTGGTTAAAAAGAAAGGACATCAATGTAAATCAATTAAGTAAAATATATTGGGATAGCGAAGAGTGCTGATACAGGAAAAACTGTGGAGGCAAACCAATGACTAGAGGTTGGAGAAGGCTGCAGACGGCCAGGCTGAGTCTATGAGCAGTAGAGCAGGAATACTGCCTAGGATTTTGTGTTGAAAAGGATTCTGAGTTCCTGCGTGTTATCAATTTGTGATGTTTGCCATGGGCACTATGCCAGGTGAGGGAGTAACAATGACTTGTGTGGCCTCTTCACTCTCTTTGATCGAGCTCAATGTATTCCTTTCCAGGGGAGAAAAATTTCAAGTTCAGAGAAATTAACTGTTCAAATATTTCAAGTCAATAATTCTATAACTACCTGCCTTTTTCTTATAGGTCAAAGCATTTACTCATGGTTCTCAATCAATATATCTTGTCTTTAGGAGGGAGTGGGTCATGATATGCATAATTTCACCCAGTTTAAATCATTTCCAGTTGAAAGGCAGACCCAGATTAGAATTCTCCCCTATTCCACGTAAGATCAGAGGAAGTAACCTTACCCTGTGAACTATGAATTTTCCTGTTTCATACAGTTGAGATGAGAATCATCATAATGCTGTTGAGGAAAGGGATTACATAAGCTACATAAAGCACCAATCAGGACATGCCTAGTAAAAGCTCAGTACATGGTAACCAGGAGCTGGTTGCTGTACAGTCCATCCTAACTCATGATGAGCCCAGCTGTGTCAGAGTAGAGCTGTGCTCCATAGGGCGTTCCATGTCTGATTTTTCAGAAGCAGATCGCCAGGCTTTCTTCTGCGGCATCTTGGGATGTACTCAAACCTCCAGCCTTTCAGTTAGCAGCTGAGTACATTAACCGTTTGCGTCATCCAAGGACTCCTGATAAATGGTGTCTAAAAAAAAAAAAAACTAAACCATGGAACACATTTCTACTCTGACACACATGGGATTGCCATGAGTCAGAGTTGACTCAACAGCAACTGGATTGGAATATTGTATATCGGAGTCCCTGATTGGTGCAAATTGTTGTTGTGCTCGGCTGCTAACCAAAAGTTTGGAAGCTCAAGTCCACCCAGATGTGCCTCAAGAGACATCTGGTGATATACTTCTGAAAAATCAGCCATTGAACACGCTTTGGAGCACAGTACTACTCTGACACACTCGGGGTCGCCATGTGTGGGATGGCCATGGCGACTCCATGCCAACTGGCTTAATATCTTATCTATCATTCCCTTGTCCATATAATGGATATTTGGTAAGTGCCTACTATGTGCATTAGCCATTTAACCAGTAAGGTTTGCAGGGTGATGAACTCCATGGGCCATTCATCTCTCAGGGCACACTCCCAGAGCCCAGCGGGCCTTTCTGAGGCCTTTGTGGACATTATCTCTTTGGTACACAGTCCTCTGTCCTCGTCAACACACAAACACACAGATCTTGACCACATGTGCTCACACCAGAAAAATCAGAAACTACACTAAGAAAAATCTAATAATACTTACTTGAGATTTTTAAACTCCTTGGGGGTAGATAGATACAAGGCAGTAAACCAAGCATAGGGGGAAAAAAAAAAAAGAAGAAAGAGTTAAAAAAAATATCCCATAGGAAGGAAATGGAAACCCCCCGCCCCCAAAATAGAGCTAAGTTGTGTGATTGTTGTCAATGCTTTCCTGGAAAGCGGGCCAGAAGCTGAGAGCATGGAGCACTTCGACTGGAATTGTTTTCTAAACAGACTTTTTTTAGTGTGTATTTTTCACATATTTTAACCTTTCTCAAAACTCCCTGGCCAAAAGCAGTAAAAACCCTGTACTATTAAACTTAAATTAGGGGCCTGTGTCTGCTGAGGGGCCCAGCTGGGGGAAGAGCGAGTGGTAAAGTACCACTACATCGAGTTACCCTCAGGTACTCATGGGGTGTTGATTGGGGAATGCTTCGCTGAACTTGGCCCCCAGCTAATAACAGTGGGGATGAGGGGCAGCAGGGAGAGAAATTTTACTAAATAATGATGTGGCATGTGTATGTTGAGAAGAGAAAAAAAAGTTAAACCTGCGTGTT
The DNA here is from genome assembly GCF_000243295.1 of Trichechus manatus latirostris. Taxonomy (NCBI): domain Eukaryota; kingdom Metazoa; phylum Chordata; class Mammalia; order Sirenia; family Trichechidae; genus Trichechus; species Trichechus manatus. The sequence continues at coordinate 15,522,854 of NW_004443961.1, forward strand.
TTCAGAACCAGCAAGAGAGGTTATGATTACAGTTTCATTTTGCATTTCTAGTTACCAAAAAAAGCGGGGAGACCTCCTAGGACTCGTCAGGGGGTGCCTGGAGGTAGGGTATGAAGGGAGTGGAGAGTGGCCCGTGTTTTATTCAAAACAGTAGATTTTAGCTCAAGCCAAGCTGGGCAAAAGAGACATGTTCACAAATCACCACCAGTTGTGGCCAAAGAAAAGTCACTTTTCATCTTGTGATTTTCCCTGTTCCTTGGGGAGCCAGTTGAAAGTTTTAGGACGTTGTCGTTTTCCTTGGGAAAGCAAACTGTAGGTGAAATAAGTCCTGAGCAGAGCGCTGGGTCACCTGACCATCGGGAGAGTCTATCACAGCATGATGTGGTCGGAGGGTACGAAGGTCTGCGTACAGGGACGAGTGGGCTCATTGATCTCGTCGGAAAAGGTGCACTTCAGCGTTTCTCTGAGGAATCAGTCTGGACGTGTCAGCAGAGAGTCCCTTTAGATACATCGACCCAAGCTGAAAAATGTCATGTCTACTGATTCTTCTACTGACTGGCACTGATTCTACTACTGACTGGCTGTATTGTTTGATTGTCCATTCAGGAAGAAAGGGAGGGAGGGAGGACAAGGCTGGCCTCCCGCAGCAGACTGCTCTTGCCCATGTCTGCCCCCAGCCAAGCTCACAGAAAGGCTAACGGGCAGTTATGGAAGCAGTCAAAGAGCCATTGAGCCTTGGCACAGAGGTTGTTGCAGTTGGGAAGGGCCTTTAGCTCACAGATGTTTTGCAACCATGGGTGGAACATACGAAACGTCTGCTGGTGCAACCAGGCCTTGTGATTGGATTCTCAGCTGGGGCTGCTAGGACATGACCAAAGGAAACAAATGTTTGACCAGACATCTGAGAACATCTGTTTCATTTTGCTTATGCCGATGTGGCCTCCCTGGTCTGAGGTGTCTGCTCTTGGCTGAGATGCAAACTGGAGGCCCATTGCAAACATGGCAATGCCAAATATGGGCAAAGCCAGTTCCCAACCTAGGTGATTGTATTTTTCCCTATTTAAATCCGTCAGTCACATGGCTTTCTTCTTGCTAAATTCCAAATCAAAGGAGGGGACACAGAAGAAAGTTTATGGGGGCTCTAAGGTACCAGCTGTTCTCTCGGCTTTGAGCCCCCTTTCTCTCTTATTCTAACTAGGAATATGAAGGAACTACTTCTTGGACAAACCCACAACCACTCCCTCCTTCCCTGCCCAGGAAAAGAAAGATGATGCTAACGGAGCCGTCTTGGGATAGACTGGAAGTGCTTAAAAAACAAACAGGCAGCTCGAATCTTGTACTCCAAAAAAAAAAAAAAAAAAAAAAGGAAGCCATACTGTTCTTGTAGGATAGGAGCAGAATTCCTGCCTTCCACGCGGGAGACCTAGGTTCAGCTCCTGGCGAATGCGCCTCGTGCACAGCCATCACCCGCCTGTCAGTGGAGGCTTGTGTGTTGCAATGATGTTGAACAGGTTTCAGAGGAGCTTCCAGACTAAAACAGACTAGGAAGAAAAGCCTGCCAATCTACTTTGGAAAATCTGCCAGTGAAAACTCTATGAATCACAACAGTCAGATCCCATTGTGCATGGGGTTGCCGTGAGTCTGGGGCCGACTTGACAGCAGCTAACAACAACGTTTCCTTGAGCTTTTTAAGAATGTCCAGGCTCCCATCCATTGGCGACTGCTGTCCATCAGTGGCAGAAACGATGCCTGGCTTATTCTTAGTAAAGTGCTTTGGGAGCGTGAGCCGGAGGGGCTCTGGAATGGAAACAAACAAAACAAAACAATAAAACAAAACAAGATGAGACTTGCATCGCCTGGGTAAAGAATGTAGATTGAGGCTGGGGCTGAGACAGTGTTGCATTTTGAATGCCCTCTTCCCCCGCCTTCTGCCCCCCAAATCATGATTGTTTTATGCGTTTCCTTTTCCCTTTGGTGATGAAAATGGGATGTGGTGTCAATTACTGGGAAAAATATACAAAGTCCTAATGGCTAATCTATTCTTCTAAGAACGAAGAGGGCTACTACACCTAGGAGGGTTGATCTAATTGTATAATAAAACTCGAGTCATTTCGAGCAAGCTTGGACACGCCAGTCTGCTCAGGAAGGTTCGGCTGTGCTGCTGCCCTGGGCAGGAGGCGGCGAGCTGACCCTGGAAATTGCTTGTGGGCAAAATCTGAGGACGGTCTGAAGGGAGTCGCGAATATGGCTGCAGGGAGCAATGAGGGACTGTAAAGATGCTGTACCGTAAATAGTACCTTCTTGTTTTATGTGTCTCGGTGGTGGCAGTTGTTTGCTCAGCTGGAATGTCTATGTCAAGAGCCTAACTTTGGAAAGAAATCCACGATACTGCTCCAGGAGGGTCTCTCCCTCCTTTCCACCTGTCCTGGGCTCATCCTTTGCAGATTTTTGTCTAAAAAACTCACGATGCCAAGCTTTCTTCACGTCATTTGTCTTGTTTCATTCAATCCTCACAACATCCCTCTGATTTTTGTTTCACAGCTGGAAACATCCAAGGCACAGAGACGCTGAATTGTCCGAGGTTGTTACTGTTAGCTGCCATTGAGTCAGCTCCCCACCCACGGCGAACCCACGGACCACAGAACGAAACGCTGCCTTGTCCTGCACCAGCCCCATGATTGGCTAAAGATCAGACTGTTGGGATCCATAGGATTTTCAGTGGATGATTTTGGAAGTAGATCACCAGGCATTTCTTCTGAGTCCGTCTTAGTCTGGAAGCTCCTCGGAAACTCGTTCAGTATTATCGCCACGCATAAGCCCCCACTGACACACAGGGAGTGACTGTGCATGTGCAGCGGTGGCCAAGAATCGAACCCAGGTCTCCCACATGGAAGGTGAGAACTCTACCTCTGAACCACCAACGCCCCCCGTTCAAAGTTACATTGCTAAAAAAGAACGGTGCCAGGACTCAAACCCAGGCCTTGAAACTCCTTTCTGGCCTTCTCTGTTCTTACTCAGCCATCACTGTTTTAGGGGCAGCATGACTGTAGGACCCTCTTTGTAAGTCCCTGCTAAGGAATTTTGGGGTAAAGCATGGTGGAGGCGGAGGCCTGGGAGGCAGGCGTGTGCAGTGGAAGCTGGAGGTAGCCTGTACCCTAAAATTAGCTTTTCTTCTTTCAACGATGTCTGATCTGATCTAAAAACATGAAAAGGCTCGCCATCCCCTTGCACGTGAATTCAGTGACAGCTTCTAACGCCACCGCAAAAGGCAAAGCCTCTGTTTATTTAAGCTTTTTTTTTTTTTTTAAGAAAAATACATCTGGGAGTAGAAGTCATTGGGTTATAAATGAGCTCTTGCCCCACCAAAGGAAAAAATAATAATAATTATAATAAAAATAATGGCACCGTATTCTCTGATAAACCAGTGCCAGAAAAGCTCTTGGGGATCAAGTTTTGTCAGTCCCCAGCTTTTACCAATTTAAATTCTTGGCAGAGTATTAAAAAAAAAAGTATAAGGTATTTGAAACTCCAGTCCCTCAGGTACTAAATCTAGTGTTTCCTGGCAATAGATGAATGTTGCTGGAGTAAAAACCCAACACCACAGGGACCATATCTCCATGGCTGTTCATATTGATACTTAACAGACAAATATGTCATTCTTTTGGGATCCCTTTACAAGGCCAATTTTTTTTCCTCACACGTTACCCACCCCCTTCTGATAAAAAAGCAAGCTGACCAAGCTTAGGACATAGACTTTAAGCTAATACGATGCTCTGTTGGTACCAGAAACCACGTTTTCCCAAAGCTCCCTAACTTGAGAAGCCGTGGATATAATAAAGACACTGGAACATCACTCCGAGTTCACAGAAGTCTGTGGCAAAATTGATGTAGCCTGGTGACATTCACTCCTGGTCACTTCATATTCCCGTGTTCTTTACAGTGTGATTGTGATCCACGAGCAGAGTTGGAGCTCAGTAGTTCCTTAGATGTTTCTGCCAGAGACGTGGCTTGGCAAAGGATGCTCGACTCTCTCTGCACAGTTAGCTAAAGGATTCATTTTTAGTACCACAGGCAGTCCCCAGATTATGAAGGAGTTCCGTTCCTAAGTCTGTCTTTAAGTCGAATTTGTACGAAAGTTGGGACAATTAGGTACCGTTCATATCTAACGTCAGTTAATCAAATGTTTGTCTTAGTATATAGTATATGGCGGACCTTTCTAGGCATAAAAAACATTAAAGAAACACGGATACGCTAAAACATCTTTAACAGAATAATACAGTAAAGATAGTAATTTTTTGATGCACGTTGCAAAGTAGTGCCTGTTTGTTATTACAAACCATTGTACGTACCTCAAATTTTTAATACAATACAATAGAATTTGCAGGGGTTGGTTCGTAACTACGGGTGGTACGTAAGTCGGATGTTCATAACCCGGGGACTGTTTGTAGTGTCTCCACTTGATACAAGAACGATGGCTTGTCTTTTCTATCTGAGGTGCCTGCAATTTTACCCTATCACAAAGAGTTCTCTAGTTGACTTCCAGAATCTTTTCTACTCTACTCTTTCTACTCACGTTTCTTCTCCTTCCTTTCACCTAACCTCTGCTACCACCAGTCATCGGTCAGTTTGTCATACTGTGGTGGCTGATGGGTTGCTATGATGCTGGAAGCTATACCACCAGTATTTCAACTATTAGCAGGGTCACCTATGGTGGACAGGTTTCAGTGGAACTTCCAGACTAAGACAGACTAGGAAGAAAGACCTGGCAATCTACTTCTGATAATTAGCCAATGAACACCTTATGGATCACAACAAAACAGTGTCCAAATCACTTGCTTGGGACCCTTCATTAGGAGGGATCAGTTGCTAGAGGAAGACATCATGTTTGGAGAAGTAGAGGGCCAATGAGTTTGAGGGAAACCATCAGTGAGATGGATTGGCACAATAGCCTCCATGATGGGCTCAAATATGCTGGTGACCGTGAGGATGGCACAGGACCGGGCAACATTTCATTCTGTTGTACATAAGTCGCCATGAGTGCAAGTTGACTTGATGGCAGCTATCTCTCTCTCTATCTCTAACCTCTGCTAATGCAAGTTTAGTCTAGCCTGGAAAGATCTCAGATGACTCACCTCCTCGAGTCTGTAGACCACATTTCAACCTTTGTCTTATAAGAAGGGAAGAGGGCTAACATTTATTGAGCACCTATTATGTTTGAGCACTATGCTTAGTCCTTATCTAACTTTAAACTTGGATAATAAATTTTATAAACCTCATGAAGAAAGGGATGGTATTAATATTTTCTGTACTTTGAAACTCCAAGAAACACTGCATAAAATGCTGCAATGTGCCACTTCCATTCCTTCGTCCGATCTAGAGTTTTGTATTTTTGCAAGTGGAAAATACATCCTTTAACTTTCAGAAAAACGAGTTTTCAGTCAAAGTATTAAGATATTTCAACCCTCTGTACATCGTAAAATATTTATATCATAACCCGAGGGACGCGGGGATGCAGCAGGAATAGAAAATAACCGGGGTGAGGATTTTCAACAAGAAGTTGCCACGGGAACTGCCCACATCTCCTGTGAGTACTGCTTAAGCTTTAGCCCAAACGGCAGCCTTCCCTGGCCCAGGCTGATGAGAAGCTACTCAACAGTCTGAGGCAATCTGAGAACCACAGCATCCTCTTCTAATAGCAATAAAGTCGACTTTTTCTTTTCAATCTTCTGCTCCCAAAATAGAGAAGCTGCCAAAGGCCATCCCTTGCTCTCCGCTCTTTCTTCTATTCTCTTTCTAGAGGTGCTCACCTACTCTCACAATGTCAGTCATAATTCTGGGCTAATCTCTATGCTCCATGCTGACCTTTCGTTAGGGTTTCAGTCCTGTGTGTATCACTGCCTGTGTGACATTTAAACATGGTGCCATCACCTCATACTCCATAGGCCCCTAAACAAGCCTACTCCTCCCAAAGTCCCTCGTTTTAGCCAATGTCCCCACTTTCCCAATTACCCACGCCTGAAATACCAGAACCATTCTGACTCTTCCGTCTTTCTTTATATTAACCATAGCTGCCATTTATTGGAGTCCCTGGTAGTGCAAACAGTTAACAAGCTCAGCTGCTAACCGAAAGGTTGAGAGTTCTATTCCACCCAGAGGTCCCTCAGAAGAAAGGCTTGGTGATCGACTTCCAAAAAATCAGCCACTGGAAACCCTTTGGAGCGCAGTACTACTCTGACACACATGAGGTTGCCATGAGTTGAAGTTAACTCAACAGCAGCTAGTTGGCAATAGTCTAGGGGAGAGAGGATCAAGGCCTGAATGAGGACTCATAGCAGGGTCTCCATCCTCAGATGGATGGGCTGGGTTTAATTGTCACCCTGGATGTACCTGTGAAAGAACTCTTGACTTTGAGTAGTCAATCCTAAGGGGCTCACTTGTGTATCCAATGACAGAATTTGGCCTTGGTGTTCCCCTCAACCCTGTCTTCTCAGTTCCCGACACATCCATCAAGGAAGTAAGTCACAGAAGCTCCAGTAAAACGAGTGATTGGCAGGTTGAAAAGGATGCCGGCCTGTGGGTGGGAGAGCAGGTGGTGAGGGAGAGGGGCTGACGTGAAGCCACGTGTGAGCTCTGCTCCCTATTGATCAAGCCCATTTGGTAGACTGCACGTGAACCCCATCATCAGCCCCTGCTTAAGCCCTCGCTTGCCCCCGGTAATTGACTCTCGCATATTGATTAAGATGTTGATGTGTCCCAGGGTTTCTCGGTGGTGATGCCGCGCACGCCTCCCGCCTCCCGGCAGGCAGGGCTGGCGAGGCTCTCGCTGTACGGCTGTCACCGCTCGCTCCTTAATGGATAAAGCTGTCATCTGAGAGCTGGAATGTCTTGCAGGCACAAAGACGAAATTAACTGTTCAATAATGTATGGGACATGGAAAAAACTTTACCCAACAACTCCAATTGATTGCTGTAAGTGTTTTGACTGCACTTGCCTGCTTTGCATAAAGTCAGCGACTTTGGCTAGCCTGATTTTCACGCACAGCCATTTCTCGGGTCTCTTTCAAAATAAAAGTTGAGAGACTTGGGTGGCTGCCAGGAATGGGTTGTCTGGAAGGAAAAGTGGGTGGGAGCGGGTGGGCACTTGGGCCGCCTGTCCCTCGGGGAGTCCTTGAGTGCGTCCAGGTCTTGAAAGTAATGCATTCCTGGCAGTTCAGTGCAGTGTTGCTGGAACTGCTCATCTTGGGCAAGATGAGTGAGTCACTGGGCATGGAGTTCCTGGAGTTCTGTGACCTCACTCGGCCCAGTGAGTCTGATCCTTTCCCCCAGCATTAGCTTAAGATCTCTTGAGAGAGAGAAGTTGTCAATCAGATCTACGAGGGGAGGGGCACTTGGGTCACACGTTTAACACTAATTTGATAAACAAGTCCCATTTCATTCAAATTGGACCTTGCTTATTATTTGGGATTGGGTGAAACACAGGCTCACTAACCATCCCACAGGTACTAGAAACCACCATGAGTTTCTACCCTAGTCAGCTCCCTTCCTAACCTGCAAAGGGGGAAAAATATCAAGGTAGCAAACCTATCCTCTACGTCTTTTCTGCCAAGCTCAGCCTTTTCAAACCATAACAAGATCCTCTGAACATAGCTCTGTTTTATCACAGGACCTTTCTTGAAGTTTTAATCAACACAAGCAGCTGACAAAATAGGAGACTGCAGATTCGGCTATACGTTATGGATCCTCTTTGTGAGTCTGAAAACAAAATCATAACATTAAAAGAAGAGAAAATAAACAGCCTCGTTTAAAAAACAAATGAATCCCACCAAATCAAGGAAATCCTTTCACACCCAGAGGAAGGCCTGCCGTGTGGCGGGCGTGCCGACTGCTGCCCTGAGTGTGGAGCCTTATGGAGATCATTACCATAAAACAAATAACCATCTCATTTTTGTCACCCACCATGAGTGGACTTAAAACCCCAGGCCCACATCCAAGGATTCCTCCTCCACAGGCCCAGCCAGCTACGGATCAGGCTGACATCTCTACCATGAAGCAAGGAGGCCACAACCTCTGTGTCTGAATCCAGACCCTTTCTTCCGTCCAACCACTGTGCCTTGGCCCTGGCTTCTGACACCATCTTCCTGGCCTGTGGCCTCCCGTCCTTACCACTGCCTCCCTCTGTCCTTACTTGCTTCCTTTCTTTCTTGCCTAACAGCAGGACAGTCACACGTGAGGTTCTCTACTTAGTGTGGGAGGGATTCTCGCTTTTCTCTTTCTAGCTCCATCTCAGGTCCTCTGTTTCAGCCAGGCTGCTGTCTTGCTCTCTGAACAAGGCGTCCCCGGGTGTGCATGACTATTCCATTCCAAAAGTGACGCATGGAAATATTGAAGAGAAGGGCCCTGGTGGCTGCAGCCCGACTGGCAAGATTCCTCTTTTATGGGCAATGCTGCCTCTCTCTTCCATGTGACAGGAGGTGAGTACAGGAGCAAGGAGAGTTTGACTCCCTGGTTTTGGGCTGGGACAATATAGTGTTGTGATTCAGAGCTGGGCTCTCCAGTTGTTTAGACTTGGATTTGAATCCCGGATCCGCCACTTACCATCTGTGGGACCGGCACCTGGTTGTTGTTGTTATTGTTAGTTGCTATCCAGGCAGCTCCGGCTCATGATGACCCTGTGTACAACAGAACAAAATGTTGCCCAGTCCTGCGCAATCTTCACTATCATTGGTATGCTCAAGTCCATTGTGGCCGCTGTGTATTTTGAGTGACTCCTAACCTAGGGGATCCATCTTCCAGCAGGAGATCAGGCAATATTCTATTGTGATCCATACGGTTTTCACTGGCTAATTTTTAGAAGTAGATCTCCAGACCTTTCTTCCTAGTCTGTTTTAGTCTGAAAACTCCACTGAAATCTGTGCACCATGAGTGACCCTGCTGGTATTTGAAATACTGGTGGCATAGCTTCTAGCATCATAGCAACTTACAAGCCACTAGCATACAACAAACTGACAGACAAGTGGTGGAGCACCTGGTATGGTCCACCATATATGCGTTGATAAAAAGAATGGATGAGGAAGATGAGGATGATAAGGATGTGGTCCAGACCAGGTACCCAAGCAATGAGGGGATACAAAGTAAGAGAAAGATCGGCAAGATGCTGTTCTGGAAGGTTTCTTGAAATAGTACTTTCATTGGGTGTTGAAATAATAGACGAATACTGATTGGAAGAGAAGCAATGACAGACCCAAGGCAGGACTAATCAGGATGTGATGAGAGGATTGGCCTGAGGGTCCTAAAGGAGTCTGGAGAGTTGGGTTGGGCCACAGGCAATGTTGGAGAGCCTTGAATGCCAGATGGGCTTGGAAGTGGGCATTTGACTCTTGAACAGGAGTGCAGCAGTTACTGCCTCCAAACATGTCTTTAGGAATGATTATTGACTGGAATGATAACTGAGAGAGCCAGGGGAAGCCAGAAGATATGATCCAAAGGGCAGCCACTCTGGTGTAGGGTAACAGGGCCAGGGCTAAGACTCTAGGTATCAAGATAAAGAAAAAACACAATCTTATCAGTGTCCAGTGGGCCTGCCCAGCTGTACTGGTCCCACCAATATTGTGGTGGCATTCATATCCTCATCTCCATCTTGGCATACAGAGTTCCCTGGAAGTTTTCTTTCTGTGCATTTCATTGGTTACGTTCAGATCCCTGAGAATGGATCACAAGACCAAGATCTCTTTTTCTTGTCTTCCTTCCCCCCTCTTGATTCCTCAGACAGGACAAGGCGACTAACTCACATAAGAAGCACATTTCACAGGGCATTCACTCTCAACTGACCAAGAGCACAGACAAACTAGGCCTCTCCAAAAAATAACAGAGGCTCCAGGGCATAGTCATTGAAACAGGATGAGAGAAAGATTGGGAGATAACTTTTTTTCCTATAGAAAGTGGTGGGAATAGACAGAAGGGCATGATTGGTTCTGACCAGGCACTTCTTTTGGTAGAAAAACTAGGCTAACCCAGCAACAGCACCACACGTGAGCACTCAGGGCCACATCAGTGTTGACATCACAGGACAGGGGTAGACGATTCTTGGGAAGAGTTCACAACTATTCCAGCCACCTTTAGCTTCTAGATATCTCTGAAGTATAGGATGTACTTGCCCTTCGGCCTTAGGGAGGAGCAGTAAATTAGGCCAGAATTGCAGTTTATCCTCATGGGTCGTTGGGGAATTGTCCCAGGGTCTGGATGACCAACACCAACCCCCCAAATCTCTCTCCGGGCAATCACACTATGTGATTTGCAGTGGTGGGAATGCTAATGATTTATTATGAGAACCTTGTCAGCATGGCTGTTAAATCATTTGTATTTTGTTACTGGACATGAGTGGGCTAGCCATTCCCCAAACTGCATTCCTTTGCTTCTGGTCTGACATTCCCACAACTGTCTATTTCAGGTGACGACTAAGAAGAAATGATAACTGCTCTAGGGTGGTCACTTTTCTGAGGGGCTCTGTGTATTAAGTTTCAATTGCTTACAGTCCCCGATCTAGGTCTCCAAAAGGAAATGAGCTTTGCCTGTAGTTGTCACAGAACATCAGTTTCTTTTTCTCTCCTCTCTGTTCTTGGTTTTGTCAGTCAATTTTCAAGAAGCTAAACTAAGAGTAAAACCAAAAGTTCTCAGGGGTGGAGAGTGGAGTGGGGGGTCACACCTGTAGGAAACGCGTTTATTTCATGGGCAATGCAGACTCTAAAAGTCAAAAACTGGGAGAGTAAGACACAAATAAGAAATCCAGAGGAAATAGAGTTTATTTGCCTTTTTTCCTACAAGATGCTAAACCCATGTTATTGAGAATGCTCCAGAAGGGGTCTCAGGTGAAAAGGCTACATCGCCAGCCATTCCTGCTCGGATGGACTACATTTTCATTCATTCTCCTCGGAGGTTGCCATGGCGCAGTGACAAGTGAGTCCACCCAAGCGGGCTGAGTCTGCAGTGGCTTCAGTTGGCTGCTGCTGCGGTAGCGGCCATGAGCTTCTCTGCTAAGACAGCGAAGAGCGTCTGTTTGAAGTCTGGTCTTTGGGAAGGAGGCCCAAGAGAACATGAGCTGGGCTGGGCTGGGCTGGATATCAAAGTCAAAATTAAAAATTTATTCCAGTGTTTGAAAAATTCCTGGCCATGAACTTCATATGGATTTAAAAAAACTCCCTTGTTTCTTCAGTGTCTCCAATTGAGGACCAGAGGATTATTTCCAAAAAAGAAAAAAATAAGAGCGAGGCCAAATAGTTCCATAAATGGACTCAGGTCAGATGGTTTCTTAGCTAAATCTGTAAGGAAAGTAATCTGTTAAACCTCTTTGGGCAACTGGGAAGCACTTGTTTTGGTTATCATTTTTGAATCTCCTTTTTCCCTTTCCGATTACATATCAGACCTTTACTCTTTACTGTGAGACCTGGAAGGCAAAGAAAGAGGAAATTAGAAAAGCAGAGATGCAGGATTTTTTTAAAAAGCTGTAGGTTTGGGGTGTGTGTGTGCAGAAAGCAATCTAATAGTAATTATAAAATTATAGATAATAAGAACGTAAACATTGTTGGGCAAAACCAGGAAAAATAATTAACTAAGGAAGTGGTGAAAATATAGACCAAGTCTATTGACAAAATTCACAGAAGAAATAGAACTATAACAATATGGGGCATTATGAGTGAAATATTGAAATACAAGTTGAGAATAAGAAATCAGGAGACACTGAGCTTCTGTGAAGGGTGATGGAAAAATCTGGAAAGGATAAGGGTGATGATTGAACAACATGATAAACATAATGTCACTCAATTGTACGTGTGAAAAATGTTGAAATGGCAAATGTTTTGTTACATGTATATTTACCACAATTAATACATAGATGAAGGGTCCAGATCAATACATTAAGTTCAGATTGAAAGCAAAGGGCAGAATAGAGGAAAGTCATAGAAGCCAGGTTAACAGACAGAAGAAATGGAAAACGTGAAAGGAGACAGGGCCAGAATTACAAAGACACAAAGTGACCTGCAAAATATGAATGCTAGGACTCAAAGGAATTTACACAGGTCCTCTAAGCCAGGATTTTTGCTGTGTTGTTTTTTGGGTAAGCTTTTTTAATTGAAGTGCACAATTGGATGAGTTTTTTAGAGTGAACACACCCATAGAGCCACCATTCAGGTCAAGGCATGGACCACTGCCATCACCCTGTAGCTACCATCTTTACCTCTGCCTTCCAAGAGTAATCTCTCTTCAGACATCCGTCACCATAGATTAGTTTTGCCTGTTTTTGAAGACTACATAAATTTATACAATATGTACCACTCTGGCTTCTTTCATTCAACATTGTATTTGTGATTTTTATCCATGTGGTTGCATGGAGTGGTGGTTTGCTCATTCTCATTGATATATAATATTCTGTTGTATGAATATACCATAATTTATCCCATTCTACTGTTGACAAATATTGGTGTTGTTTCCTGCCTTTGGCTAATAAGATAACGCTACTATGAATATTTTGCTATGCACATGTCTTTTAGTGCACTTATATATACATTTCTGTGGATATATATCTAGGAGAATTGTTGGGGTATAGGGTATACACATGTTTAGCTTTAGTTGTTGTTGTTAGGTGTCGTCAAGTCGGTTCCAACTCATAGTGACCCTACGTACAACAGAATGAAACATTGCCCAGTCCTGCGCTCTCCTCACAATCTTTGCTATGTTTGAGCTCATTTTTGCAGCCACTGTCTCAATCCATCTCATTACAGTCTTCCTCGGTTTTGCTGATTCTCTTTGCTTACCAAGCATGATGTCCTTCTCCAGGGACTGGTCCCTCCTGATACATGTCCAAAGTATGTGAGACAACGTTTTGCCATCCTCCCTTCCAAGGAGCACTTGGGCTGTACTTCTTCCAAGATAGACTTGTTGCTTCTTCTGGCAGTCCACAATATTCTTTGCCAACACCATAATTCAAACGTGTCAGTTCTTCTTTGGTCTTCCTTATTCATTGTCTAGTCTTCACATGAATATGAGGCAATTGAAAATATCATTGCTGGGTCAGGACCACCTTAGTCTTCAAAGTGACATCTTTGCTTTTCAACACTTGAAAGAAGTCTTTTTGCTGCAGATTTGCCCAGTGCAATGCATTGTTTGATTTCTTGACTGCTGCTTCCATGGGCGTTGATTGTGGATCCAAGTAAAATGAAATCCATGGCAACTTCAATCTTTTCTCCATTTATCATGATGTTGCTTATTGATCCAGTTGTGAGGATTTTTATTTTCTTTAGATACTGCAAAAACTAGATATAGCAGTTTTCAAAGCAGTTTTACCTGATCATACTCCCACGAATAGTACGTGAGAGTTCATGTTGCTTCACAACCTCACCAATACTCGGTATCGTCAATTTATCTTAAATTTTACCCGTGCTAGTGGGTAAGTGGTGATATCAAATTGTGATTTCAATTTTGCATGAGTAATCTTGCATCTTTTCATAAGTTTGTTAGCTAAGTTTAGATATCTTCTTCTGTGAAGAGACTGTTCAATCACTTTTCTCCATTTTTAATGTATTATATGTCTTTGTTGTTGTTATATAAGGAATCTTTAAATATTTTGGATATAAGTCCTTTGTCTGATATATTTTTTGAAATGTCTCTCACTAATAGACGTGCGTTTTGATTCTCTTAATTGTATGGTTGTAACTTTTCTTTTTTCGATGAGAAGTTATTAATTTAAATAAAGACTAGTTTTTCAATATTTTGTTTTATGATTAGTGCTTTTTACATCTTATTTAGAAAATATTTACTTACCCCAAGATCATAAAGATATTCTAATGCATTATATTCTAGAAGTTTATTGTTTTTACTTTTAGATCTATGATTCATCTATAATTTATTTTTGTATATGGTGTGAGATAAGGGTCAAAGCACGTTTCTTTCTTCCTTTTAAAAATCCAATTAACCAAACCGTTTATTAAAAAGGCCATTTTTCCCACACTGCATTGCCATGATGGCTTTACAGAGCATCACATCTTTGTATAATGCCCAAACCTCACTCACCATCATATGCCCATCTTCAAGATTCAGAGGTACCAGTCTGAAAGCAGAAACCATCACGAGTCAAATTAAAGCGGGAAATTTGTAGTTTGAGGCAAAATTTTCTTCAGAAGAGCATGGGAGAAGATGACTCTACCAGAGTTAAGTTGTAATGTTGGGAGACTTTGAAAGCTAATATGATTAATTATAATTTTCATTTATAATGTATACTTGTAATCATATTGCTTCTAGAACATCTTCATTATCTTTCACTTTTGAAAAGCTTGGGTTTCCCAACAGATTTGGGACGGGGCTTTTATTAGACCGAGATCATCAATCCAAACTTTTTAAGGTAAGGGTGTTGCTACCTCAGAAGCCGAGGAGATATTTACTAGCCTGGGAAGAAAGCACTAAATAGTCATTAGCTTCTCTAATCTGTTTACCAGCCTCCTTGTCATTGAGGTTAGACTGGCTACAAAATTAACACTTAGCTCTATTTGTCTATCAACACTGTTGTCTCACAGACCGTGTTCTCCAGTGGCTCCACAAGCCTTGTTTCAAGCCAGAGCTAAGTTCATGGGGCTGGGGGTGGAGTGGGGGTTGCTAAATTAAATGTAGTTTATTCAGTTCCATCTGAAATGAAGCCTCTGTTTAAAAGAAAGCCATACTCCATTGTGTTTAAGGCAAGTACCCATCGTAGGATTTAACTGTTCTCAAATCCTAATTTGAGGAGTTTTACCAGAACCAGTTGCCACTGAGTCGACTCTGACTCCTGGTGACCGCAGGTATGTCAGGGGAGAACTGTGCTCCATAGGGTTTTTTTTTTCTTTTCCTAAATTTTCTTTATTTTGTTGTTGTTGAGAATGTATACAGCAAAACATACACCAATTCACCAGTTTCTACATGTACAATTTAGTGACCATTGATTACATTCTTCGAGTTGTGCAACCATTCTCCCTCTCCTTTTCTGAGTTGTTCCTCCCCCATTAGTATAAACTCACTGCCCCCTAAGTTTCCTATCTAATCTTTCAAGTCGCTGTTGTTAATTTGATCCCATACAGGTAGTTCTTAAAACAGCATAATCGTCAAGGCAGACTTTTTTTACTAGTTAAACTAAACTATTGTTCAGTTTTAAGAAGACTTCAGGGGATATTTTTGGTTTAAAGTTTAACGATAATCTCAGGGCAATGGTTTCAGGGGTTCATCCATGCTCCATTGTTCCAGAAAGTCTGAAGTTCACGAGAATTTGAAATTCAGTTCCGCATTTTCCACCTTGTGATCAGGATTTTTCTATGGAATCTTTGATCAAAATGTTTAGTAATAGTAGCCGGGCACCATCCAGTCCTTCTGGTCTCATGGCAAAGAAGGCAGTCGTTTATAGAGGCAATTAGCCACACATTCCACATCCTCCTCTTGTTCCTGACTCTCCTTCCTCTGTTGCTCTAGGGGAATAGAGACCAGCTGTTGTGCCTTGGGTGAATGTATGCAAGCTTTTAAGACCCCAGGCACTACACAACAAACTAGGAGGTAGACAGAAGCACTAAACTCATTATTAATGGCCGATTTTGGGGAAGTAGATGGTCAGGCCTTTCTTCCAAGGTACCTCTGGGCGGACTTGAAGTGCCAACGTTTCGGTTAGCAGCTGTGCATGTAAACTGCACCGTCCAGGGGCTCCTGGAGAGTTTTAGCATCTTTCTTTTGCTGCTGTGGCAACTTCATAATCAGGATGTTTTCTTCTTTCCTATTCTCCCTTTCATAGGAGCAAGGATGCTCCAAGCAATAACACACTCCCCAGGCTCCATCGAACCCTCTCTGTCCAAATCTCTGGCCATGCTCTCTCTGTCTGAGTACCCTTGAGTCCTTTCCCAGTCTCCTCAGTCCTCTTGTTGTCTGGCCTGGGCACCTTGTCTGTGGAGCCCTTGTCCTGACGGCTGCAGCTGGCCCATGCACCCTGATCTGTTTGTGCAAGACCCCTTGGAATCCACAGGGACAACTCACCAGTGACCAGGGGCAGAGCAGCTGTATCAACTCAGCTTGGGGAAGCTCAAGTATCCAGTGATCTTGGCTGTGTGGCGTTTGAAATTAAGCCCAACGTATTACTCACGGCAAAACCAGGGGCCAGCCAAGTTAAACAGAGCACTCCCCAAAATATTCAAGGACTGATTAGAGAAGGAAGCTCCGATCTGAAGAGAGGCTATTTTGTGCCTGCTTGTATTTAAAAAAAAAAAAAAAAAATTCTCTCTAAGCAAGATGGGAAAAATAGAAGCCTCAAAGAAATATATTTATTAATTTAAAAAGCTTAGGCCTATCACCTTACACCATATGCTATGTTTCTTTAACTTCATAATTACGGCAATTTTTTTTTTAATTGAGCTCTTCCTTTGTCCAGAAAATGTGCTAAGTGCTTACTATGCATTATGTTATTTAATCCTCATAATAAATTTATGACATAGGTGCCATTACTATCCCCTTTAGCAGATGGGCAAGCTGAGGTCCAGAGCAGGTAAACATATACTGCTTTTAACTGATGGAGCTGGAATTTGAACTCTGGCAGTTTGCCTCCATATTTTTAACCAGTTATTATAGAGTCAATTCCAACTCACAGGGACCCCATGTATGCCAGAGTAGTGCTGTGTTCCGTAGGGTTTTCAGTGGCTGATTTTTCAGAAGTAGATTGCCAAGCCTTTCTTCCAAGGCACCTCTGGTTGGACTGGAGCCTCCAAATTTTGATTAGCAGCCGAGCATGTTAGCCATTTGTACCACCCAGGATCTCTTTTATATGCTTACACATTGCCTTGGAGTCACCTACTCTTAAACAAAAGTAAGTACCCAGGAGCTTTATGAAGAGAACACCTCAAGAGAAAGCAGCAATGTTACTCCACGTGTTTGGCTTGAGAGGAATTTGAAGGCCATCAGTTGAATAAGGCAGAAAGAGCACCATTGGACCAAGGACGGCTTGTGTTTGCAGATTATTTTCCAACAGAGGGAGTTCATTGACTTAGAGAAAGAGAGAGGATCATTTAATGGACTTACAGAAAATATTTTTATTTTCATTTTTTTCCCTAGCAGAACGGTTCAAATCTTCCCAGGCCGTGGTTCATTTCCTTTGTCAGCCTTTCTACCTGAGGTTGTTTCCAGAGGCCTGAAGCTAAGTCCCATGTCCCCCACTGGCCAGGCCTGCCCTACAGTTTGATCCAGTGCCTGCAATGCCCTTTGCAGCTGCACATCCTCATGGATATGTTTATCTGAGCACTGAGAATCTCCCTTCTCAAAAAGCCCCGGGAATTAGATTGTTTTCCACACTGAAAGTTTTCATTTGAAAAATAAGCCTCTTTGTTTAGCTAATGGAAAGGAGGGGCTGCTGCTCGCTTCTCAGGCTGGGTAGGAATTCCATGGGCAGTCGCTCTGCTTCTCAGTGGAAAATGTTTCGATTTTTTAATGTTGTTTTGCAGGCAGGTCTCTGCCCAGCCCTTACTCCAAGGACCACACATACACACATGTGCTCGTGAACGTGTGCACGGGGAAACATTTCCTACCCTTCCCTGTTGGGGTTAGGGGATGGCCACATTTTCTCTCCAACACCTGCCGAACACAAACGAGGTGGGCCGGTGGCTGACGCCCAGCCAGAGGCGTCCCTGTGTGCACAGGAACAGAACGCTGTCCCGAGCCGGGCTCTCAACCCCGGAGACTGGGTGCGCCCCAGAGGAAGGAAATTGGACTCCAAAGTACTCTTGTTTCTGTGCAACTCCATGTCAAGCAATTCTCTCACACCATGGATGGGGTGGTCTGTAACATTCCCTCCTCATTAGGTTAGCATGAAATGGCCATAACACAGTGCTGTCATCATTGGACTTATGGTATGGCCAGCATCACGGGCTGAGTGGTCTGACTGCACAAAGAAAACCAGAGCATGGCCCCAGGAGGCAGCTTCGTGGAAGGAAAAAAAGCATGGACACTCCAATTAGACGCTTAGCTCAGCCCACGGGCAAGTGGCTGCTTAGCTGCTCTGAGTCTTAGTGTCTGCAACTTGATTGAGGAAAGTTCTTTGTCTCACAGGGACATCCAGTGCCATGGATGGTGTATGTGACACAGTAGATCCGCAAGGAACATCTGTCTTCTTCCTTCCTTTGCTCATGGAAAACTGGCTACCTCCTGTCTAGCTAAGGAGACAGACCCCATTCCTGTGAAATAAGATACAAACAATGGAGAGCTGCCCCCGCAGAGCTGAGTGCAGAGCAGCCTCTCCTCCCTAGGGCAGGAGGAGCTGGGCAAGGTCACTGCAGAGTTAGTGGGAGCTGTCGAGGGGCGCCACGTGTTCTGGGAAAGCGAGGACTTGACAAGTGGGAATGGTGTAATGAAGGACATTTGAAGGATTCCTTCTCTTCAGACTCAAAGGAAACCTAAAGAAGAACTGACACATTCAAATCCTGGTGTTGGTAAAAAATATTGAATATGAATTGCCAGAATAACGAACAAATCTGTATTGGAGGAAGTAAGGCCAGAATGCTCTTTAGAAGCAAGACTTTGTCTCGCTTACTTTGGACATGTCATCAGGAGGGACCAATTGCTAGAGAAGGACATCATGTTTGCTAAAGTAGAGGATCAGCAAAAAAGTGGGAGACTCTCAGTGAGATGGATTGACACAATGGCTGCAACAATGGGCTCAAACATAGGAGCGAATGAGGGGATGGTCTAAGACCGGACAGCTTTTTGCTCTGTTATGCATCGGGTCGCTATGAGTCAGAGGCTGACTCGATGGCACCTAACAACAGATTCTTGTATAGGAAAGATCTATCTGCCCTAAGTGTATGAGTTTTGCCTACATGCGCAGAAGGGATGGGCAAGATGACCACCATGTTCTTCTCTGACTCTGCGAAAATAGACATTTAGAAGATCAACATGCATTAAATGTAAAGAGAGGGTCAGCTGGTGGGGTGAATGAAGAGATTTGAAAGCAGATAGGGATGATATGAAACAAATGTATTGGTCGGCTGCTTTTGTCTTTTATCTGTATTACCTTAAGTAAATAAATAAATCAGAAATTTATTGGTTTATATAACTAAGATACTCTAGGTGAGATCTTCGGGAAGGGTGAATACACAAAGTCACGAGGTCATTAGGGCTAGTTTTATTAGTATCTCTCCCTCTCTCTCTCTCCATCTCTTTGTTTTGTATAATAGCCTACTTCTGATTAGTTTCCAACCCCCTGCTTAGCGGCCTCAGCAGAGAGAGAACTTCTCTCTCTGAACATCTGTATATCAAAGTCAGGGAAGATTCTGA
The DNA here is from genome assembly GCF_000243295.1 of Trichechus manatus latirostris. NCBI lineage: Eukaryota > Metazoa > Chordata > Mammalia > Sirenia > Trichechidae > Trichechus > Trichechus manatus. The sequence continues at coordinate 15,542,170 of NW_004443961.1, forward strand.
TTGGCTCGACATTGGCCCTATCACTGGCTAGAGGATAAGATACTTGACAAAAAGTGCTTTCTTTGTGGTGGTCCACCAAATGGTTATTGAGTACATACACCATCCCTGGGTGGTGCAAACAGTTAACTCGCTTGACTGCTAACCGAAAGGTTAGAGGCTCAAGTCTACCCTGAGGCACCTCAGAAGAAAAGCATGGTGATGTACTGCCAAAAAACTAGCCATTGAAAATCCTATCAGACACAGTTCTCTGGTGCACACAGGGTCACCATGAGTCGAAGTGCTCTTGAGGGTAACTGGTTTCACTCCGTGCTAGGCATTCTTCTAGCCACTGGGAACACAGCAGTGAACAGGACTGGCAATGCCTTGCCCCCAGGGAGCTTACAGTCTTGTGGGAGTCTGTGAATCCTGCTGCCTCCTGCTACACTTCCTCAAGAACCAAATAGAAGTATGGAATCCTCTCAGCTCGCAAAGAAGCAAATTTCTTTGCAAAATTAACAGTCACCAAGTACAGTTACATGTGTTGAAAGTTCCACGTGTAAGATGAGCACACAGCATGTACACGTTGTCTACCCCACATTCCCACCAGCCAGGCAGACTTGCCGTCCAACTGCCCTGTGGAATGGTGCCCCCTGGAGGCATATAGTAGGCAGTACTGCCAACCAGAAATGGCTTGGGCTCTAAGGAGCTATCACGGCCTTGGGGTTTCTTGTAGGAATTCTCACATCCATCTGCCACACAGGAAGGCAGACTGTTTCCATCATAGGTAGGGCAAGCAGATGACCCTGGAGCCCTTAGCATCTGCCCTTCTAAACCTGGCTGCGGGAGATTTCTGGAGACAAGGATCATGCAGCTCCTTCTAAGACAGCATTTACTCTTTAGAAGTCCATGGAGACCTGTTATGGATTGAATTGTGTACCCCTCCTGCTCAAAATATGTGTTGAAGTCCTAGCCCCTGTACCTGTTAATATGACCATGTTTGGAAACAGAGCTTTCCTTTTGTTATGTTAATGAGGTCATACCAGAGTAAGGTGAGTCCTAAACCTAATCACTGGTCAGTGGTGTTTTAGAAAAAGAGCAAAATAGGCACAGAGACACACACGGGAGGAAGACAGACACCATTTGAGGAACTGTCTACGAGTAAAGGCACATCAAGGATTGCAAGCAGTTACCGGAAACTAGAAGAGAGGCCCAACCTGGCCAGACCCTGATTTGAACTCTTAGCCTCCAGAACTGTGAGAAAATAAATGTCTGTTCTTCAAAGCCACCTACTTGTGGTATTTTTTGTTACAGCAGCAATAAGTAACTAAGACAAAGCCTTATAACCCAAAAGTTCTTTTTAAGGGGAAGTATGTATTGTGTGTGTATGTGCATAAATTTTTTGTTTTCTGATCAAAAGAAGGTAGGATACTTTATGGCCAGTGATATGAAATAAAATCATTTCTGTACTATAACAGGCGCTATGGTTTTAGGTTAGGAGAGAAAAAATGGCTTCCCCAAGTTTCTGTATGTGGACGGAGCAGTAGACTTCTATTGCTTGATGATTTGGATGTGTGATGGGGTAGGAGGGCATTCTCACCTAACAGAAGGTTTTCAGTATTTATTGAGCACAAACTAGGTGCCAATCCCTGGCTATATAAAAACAAACAACAGTGTCTGTATCTCCTGGAGGGAGGGGCTAGTGCAGGGACCTACATACAAAGCAACCACTCCACTACAGATGCCAGGTTTATGAAGGAGCTGTGCATAGCCATTATACCATCAGGCGTCCAAGGCTCACGGGGGGCCCTGAGTGCCTATGATGGGGACAAAGGGCTTTCCCCTCACCTCAGAATGGCTGCCTAGAATCCCAGCACAGAGCTCGGCTGGAAGCTGGAGGATTCGGGAGAGAGGAGAGGACAGGCTCTAATATCAGGCTTTGGAGCCATCTGAAGCCATTGCTTGTTAAGCATGCTTGTTAAGCAGTCCTGAGGTGGTGTGTGACAAGCATCCCCAGGGCTTGCTGGACAATCATTACCTTTATTGTGCTTCTTCCTGTCAGGTACTCTGAAATCCACATGGACTGTTCTTATGATTTCAGGTTATCCCAAAAGAGAAATTCAGGAGTTGGTGATGAGCACAGCAGGAGAGGAGACGGCTGCCTATCTCAAAAGGGCTCATCACCATAATCATGCTGTACCGTGGGCATATGCAGAGAGAACGCGGCAGGAGTGTTTGTCAGGAGCAGCCCAGGGGATATGTAAGCCAGATGCCCCCTCCTCATGTCTCTCTCTCCCACCAAACAGTGACGTTCAAATATGTGATGGGTGCTCAGACTCTCTCCCCAGTCCTACAGTGCCTCCCCCATCCCCAGCCACCTTTGCTGCCATTCCACTAAATTCGGCCTGGGTCTCCCATGGGCAGGCTGTTGCCTTCATATTTCATGCAGAATGTGCAGCTTCCCAAGAGCCTGCAGCATGCCCTGCATTCTGATGCGTCTGGCCGGCTTCTGACACCAGCAACTCCAGAGCATGCCTAATGAGGAGGCCGACAGCAGTGCGGAAGACCCAGGCCAGGCTGCAAGGCCTGCATGAACCTGGAGTGGGTGACAGGAAGGCAATGAGGGTGTGCCCAGGAGAAAAGTGGCAGTGCCTCTTTAAGACACAATCCTATCACCAGATACTACCAGCATGGGCCAATTTAAACAACACCAGGAATGGATTAGGGCCTCAAAGAAGGAGCAATTCAGATCAAGGAACATATTTGGGAAAAGCATAAAGTTAAAAAGGAAGGAGAAGTTGGGAAGACTAAGAGAACGTTGAAGCTCTGAATCCCTCATATTTCAGCAGGCAGAGCTGCTCCTCATTTTAGTGTTTCTTCCAGGATAGAGCTTCTTCAAGTTTCCTTAGAGACCACTTCATTATCTAAAAGAGCCTGCTGAGCAGAAGTTTTTCCTTCCTTTAAAGCCTCATCTACCTTAATTTCATGCATTAGTCCTCGTTTTGACTGGCTTTATCAGGATAAATAGAGCCTTGCTTCCCCTGGTATTTAGGGCATTTATGCTTGAGGGTGGTGTACCACCAGAAACCAGTTGCCGCTGAGTTGACTTCAACTGATGGTGACCTTATGTGTGTCAGAGTAGAACTGTGTTCTATCATAGGGTTTTCAATGGCTGATTTTTTGGAAGTAGATTGCCAGGCATTTCCTCCAAAGCACCTCTGGGTAGACTCAGAGCTCCAACCTTTAGGTTAGCAGCGGAGTGTGTCGATCGTTTGCTCCACCCAGGGATTTCTGAGGTAGAGTAAGCACCTACAATCACCACCACAGAGCTACAAGGATGCAGTGATAACATGCTCAACATGTATACCACTCTCTACCTGACACTCTTCCCAAGGCTGGTCCCATTTGGTCATCCCAACAACCTGATGGGATAGGTAAAGCTAGTTCCATTTTACAGATGAGAAAACCAAGATTGAGAGAGGTTTATACAAGACCCCACAGTAGACCTAGCTCTCAAACATGGATCATCAGCCTTCAATACTTTCAAATGAGCTGGCTACCCATTTAGAAATGTCCAGCATTCCATGTGAATGTATGCATAATGAAATAGCAAACCATGATTCCCAGTCATTTCACTGAGATATTATATCAGTAAATGAAACCTTTACATTTACATAGGAAAAGTCATTATCTGCATCATGAAACCTAACAACAAATTTTCCTATACAATTTTGATTTTTGTCATCCCCGTTTCTGTGTGTGTGTGTGTGTGTGCGAGATCAGCCTTTTGTTCTGGCTCTGGGGATGAGACTTTCGTAATAAAAATAACTAACCAGTTGCTGTTGAGTCAGTTCCAACTCATGGAAACACTGTGTGTGTCAGAGTAGAACTGTGTTCCATTGGGTTTTCAGTGGCTGGTTTTTCAAAAGTAGATTGTCAGGCTTTTTGTCCCAGACGTCTCTGCGTGGACTCAAACTGCCAGCCTTTCAGTTAGCCGTCGATTGCGTTAACCATTTGCACCACACAGGAACTCCATAACGACCAAAGAAATCCGTTACTGAATGTTTACTACATTCCTCACACTTTTCATGTATTACCTCGTATTACCCTCCTGACGTACAAGGCAGATGATACTGTCGCACTCTGCAGAGGAGGACACTGTTGCTCAGAGAGGCTAAGCAGATAGATCAAAGCCACAGAGGTCCGGAGTGACAGAACAGAAACCTGCCTGACTTGACACCTTGTAGGTACTTATAACCCCTGCAGATAACGCTCACACTAAACCATCCTGTTTTGCACACACATCGAGTAAATACATATTTAAAAGAACTCAGTGTCCCTTCACTTTCCAGCATCATTGCTCTCCATACACCTCCTGCCCACTGACGAGTTGGGTTCTCTTCTGAACACACTCTTCTCTTTGTCAGAGCCCTGAAAGGTGACATCAGCCAGGGAGGCTCTGAGAGTCGCTCCCTGGGTCCCCCCACTCTCCTTCTCCACAACAGCTCCGGTTGAGTTCACTCTCTAGGCTGCGTAGGTGGAGAGTGTGGCTCAGGTGGACCAGACTCTGCTCATCTTCCCAGGCCTCGCTCACACGGATGGCTCTTCAACCCGGACTCTCCCATCCAGTAATGTGCTATTGGATTTTTTTTTTTCCCCCGAATATCAATGAAACAACCCTGACTAGAGAGAGATCCTTCTAGCGCTTTTCTGGAAACATCCTGTCCAGGTTTGAGGCAGTGCCATGTAGCTGTGGGTCTTTCAGTTGTTTTTCTCATTCCCATTGCTGCAAACCCTTTCTAGTCTGCGTATCAAATTCTTCACAAAAATGAAGATACAGTAAGTGGTTCGAAGCCACCTCATTTTCTAACCCTGAAACTGACATATTGACTTTGTGTGGCAAGCTCAGCTTCTCACAAACATGCCATGGTAACTGCTCATCCTTCTCTTGTCTTACAGATATGCACTGATCTTTTCTTTCTCAATATTTGTTCCATTTTCTTGCAAAATATTGAAATTCCCAGTTCTATGTTTTCCCTGGATTATTTCCAGGGAAATTATGCTTTTTCTATTTTGGAAATCGGTCCCACATGTCTCCTCTTAATACTTCTGATAAGTCCCCTGATCATGATTCATATTTTTCAGTTATTTAAAAAGCGCACTTCTTAAGCAATTGTTTTGATCAGTTTCTCTTTCCGGGGGGTGGAGGAGGGAGGTTCTTTCAAATCTACCTATCTGTACTATTTCCAAGGGCTTCCTTTGTAGATGGATGTCTAAGAAGTATAACAGGGCCAAAAAGAAATCAGGGGTAGAAATAGGGTAAAACAAGTAGCAGGCTTAAAAGAAGAAATAGTCAGCTCTGTTTTCTAAAACGCTTTTTGTGGGAATATGTGTTGGGGAAACAGTAGGGGGTTCAAAGTGAAAAATATTGGGGAGCAGGGAGGACAAAGGCACATCAGAGGTGGGATTATGGAGGTACGTTAGTTGCCATGGTATATGAAAATGAAATAAGTATACCAATCTAAGCAACATCCATGTCCTGAATTCAGGCATTAATCCTTCCAGAACAAGTTCTGGCATCTCTGGAAAGCAGTGGCACCCATAGTGTATTTGACACGTAAGCAAAAAAACCCCACTGCCACCGAGTCTATTCCAACTCATAGCGACCCTATACGACAGAGTAGAACTGCACCATAGGGTTTCCAAGGAAACCTTATGGATTCAAACTGGTGACCTTTTGGTTAGCAGCCAAACGCTTAACGACTGCATCACCAGGGCTCCAAGGTAGAAGACAATGTTTTTTAAATGACAACCAATAAATATATGTTGCCGTTGTTGTTACTGTTAGCTGCCGTCAAGTTGGCCCTCGACCCATGGCGACTCCATGCACAGCTGAACAAAACGCTGCCCAGTCCTGCGCCATCCCCATGAAAATCATTGGCTGATTTTCAGAAGTAGATCACCATGTCTATCTTCCTGCCTTAGTCTGGAAGCTCCATTGAAACCTGTTCAGCATCATAGTAAAATTCAAGCCTCTACTAACAGACCAGTGGTGACTGTACATGAGATACATTGGCCAGGAATCAAACCTGGGTCTCCAGCATGGAAGGTGAGAATTCTACCCCTGAACCACCACTGCCTGCAATGTATATATAAAATTCAATATATATACAGTTAAGTATATATTTAATTAAAACTCAGCAGGAATTGCAATCACTGTTTAACTAAGACCAACAAAAGAATTTTTACTTTTGGAGGAGGAGAATTTTCTCACTGACATTGTTCTCAGCGGTGCCTGGAGATGATAAAAAGCTGACAGACTTGCACTTGGACCTGGGGCATTCTGCTCTCGCTGCCCTACCCTTAGTCCGCTACTGCTGGAAAGCCCTGGTTAGCATACTTAAATGTGCCTGGAGAACTGTTGCTGGCAAGAAAGAATCAGGGCCTTGACTAAGGATCTGGATATTGTTTGTGTTGTTAACTTATACATAGTTATTTCATTTTTCATATGTATGCTTTCTTTCGGATATCTTCAAGAGCACTGTCTTCATGAGCTTTTGGCCCAAACCTTGTTTTGTTCTTTGTATCACCCCTCCTCTGCCATTGTCCCTAGAGGGCTAGCACAGTGCTTGGAACACTTTAAGTCCTTTGTAAATATCTCCTAAGGAGTTCGTGGGTAGCACAAATTGTTAAGCCCTTGACTATTAGCTGAAAGGTTGGTGGTTCATACCCACCCAGAGGTGCCTTGGAAGACAGGCCTGGCCATATGATTCTGAAAAGTCACAGCCTTGAAAACTCTACGGAGCAGCTGTACTCGGCACACATGGGGTCACCATGAGTTGAAATGGACTTGAAGACCACTATCAACAAATGTCCACTGATAGATTTCTCTGCTCTCTCCAACAGTTTCAAGCAGCTCGTCCTCTCCGCTATTTGAACTCATGAATGGCCTCCTCCTCTTCTTTCGTTTTTCACCTACACTACTGGGCTTGTTTTTCCCTAACACACTTATACAAGACTCTTGACTCTCTGAGGCAACCCTATTAGCCCGCCTTCACTCCTTTGGTTTCCACTGCCTCGGAAGACCAGCACAGGGGAAAGAATGAAGTAAAGCAGGAAGTGGAAAGAAGGCCCCCAAAGATTTAGATGTGTTAGATTCAACTCTGATCATTTGGAAGCTTGTTCTTAGCACCCCAGTTCTGGTAAGGTTTCCCCATTGTCTTTACAAAATCCAAGTGAGATATCCATGGAGGTGTCCTGGGGCCCAGGTGGGAGTATCTAGGGGAGCTGAGTGATGGAGGAAACTTTGCTGGCTCTCCTCTGCCTTCCTCGGGGAGAGATCCAGCGCTGTGAGTTCAAACAATTCCTCCTGCCCACCTCCAGACCCTGCAGTTTAGTTCATTAAAACAAGGTCCATGGAGGGGCTTAAATGCAAAACTCCCTATAATGGTGAATACTCAGAATTGTTTTCCACCTGATAGTGCTTCATTTAATTGGACTAAAGCAGGCTCCCCTGGTTCCAGGCTCCCTTGAAATCATGCCCAAATTTGCCTGCTCCTGCATGGGTCTGAGTAACTATGAGGCAGGTGCGCTGAGGGATGGTGAGCTGGGCTCCCGTGAACTGTAATGGTTGCTTCATGACTGATCCCCCAACTCCTTTGGCCTCCCATGAAATCCCAGGACCCTCCCTGCTTATGCAAAGAGCAGGCTCCCCAGTGCCGGCTTATGAAGAAGTGGTAGAGCAATTTCATTTAATATTGCCAGGGCTTCCATTAACCTGAGTATATTGCTCTCCATCCTCAATTTAAGACTCCCTCTGTCTCTTGATTATCACTGCATTTCAGAGTGCCTGAATGTCCTCCCCAGACCCCTAAGCCAGCCTGGAGTAAGTTGATGATCAAAAGCTACAGTTCCTGGAGTTTTCTGGTTTCAGAGTAATGCAATCTTCCCACAACCCATCCCGGAGGCCTCGGTAACCAGCCTGGGTTCTCCGCAGTGCTCTGAATGGGGCTCCCTCTGGCTGGTCCTTGTGGTCTCCATGCTGTCACTCACTCTTCTAGTTCTCTCCTTCCTTCATTCCTCCTTCCCTCCCTCCCCCCCTTTTCTCTCTTTCATCATTCTATTGAGGTTTGTAGACAAGAAAGCGTTTTGTAGCTTTGGGGTAGCGGATTCTGTTATGGATTATTTTGAATCCACTTGGTTAATACTTAGATGTGTTTGAGACTATATGATTAATTGATTCAATCATTAATTCAATAAATAAGTATTAAGCACCCTAATATAGTTATATAAGACTCTCGATTCTCTGCAACCCTATTAGCGCTTCTTCACCTCTTCCGTTTCCTCTGCCGATGGATGCTGGGGATAACTCAGCTGTCTTCTCATAGCTTGCAGTAAGATGGGACCAGGCCCTTAGGAGCATAACCCTGGGATTTCCTCCAGAGGGCAGCACTGGGAGGGTCGAATGCGCAGAGGGGAGGACAATTCTCTAAGAGGCCAACCAGCCTGCTGGGAAAGGCCAGAGTGGACCCAGAGCAGGAGAAGAATCACTCGCCTCCCATGATGATGGGTTTCTAGCCTCTGTATGCAGCTAAGGAGGAATGGAGGGAAAGCTTTAGAGTTGGTCAGACCTGGGTTTGAATCATCTCTTCACAAGTCTCTGTTGTTAGGTGACTCATGGTGACCCTACATGTGCAGAGAAAAACTGCTCCATAGGGTTTTCAAAGCTGTGACCTGGAAGCAGATCGAGGGCCTTCTGGGTGGGTTTGAACCACTAGCCTTTCAGCTAGTAGTCGCGCGCTTAACCAGGGACCCCCTCTGGCTGTATGGTTTTGGATAATTTCCTAACCCTTTCTGAGTCTTGGTGTCTCGCTAAAATGGGCCAATCACACCTCACTCATAGACTTATTGTGAGGATTAAAAGAAACAGCATATATATATATATATATATATATATATATACATACATACAGTGTTGGGCATAGGGCAGGGACAAGGGCCTGGCATGGAGTTTATGACCATAAAAATCATTTATTTCCTGGGATTGTACTTTAGTAGGAAGATGTCCTTATTTTTTGGAGATGTTTATTAATGAATTTAAGGGTTAAATATTATGATGTCTATAATTTGTTTTAAAATATTCCAAAAAAAATTATGAAGTATATATGGTACCTTTCTCCCATCCCTGGAGAACCTCTAGCCAGCACAACACTTACTCACTGTCATGGATTGAATTGTGTCCACCCAAAATATGCGTCAACCTGGCTAGGCCATGATTCCCAGTATTGTGTGATTGACCACCATTTTGTCATTTGATTTGATTTTCCTGTGTGTTATGGATCCTACCTCTATGATGTTAATGAGGCAGGATTAAAGGCAGTTATGTTAATGAGGCAGGACTCAATCTACAAGATTAGGTTGTGTTTCAAGTCAATCTCTTGAGACATAAAAGAGAGAAGTGAGCAGAGAGGCCCAGGGGACCTCATACCACCAAGAAACAAGAGCCAGGAAAATAGCGAGTCCTTTGGACCTGGTGTCCCTGCACTGAGGAGTTCCTGGCATGGGGAAGATTGATGACAAGGACCTTCCTCCAGAGCAGATAGAGAGAGAAAGCCCTCTCCTGGAGCCGATGCCCTGAATTTGGACTTCTAGCCTACTAGACTGTGAGAGAATAAACTTCTGTTTGCTTAAGCCATCTACTTGTGGTATTTCTGTTACAGCAGTACTAGATACCTAAGACAGAATTTGGTACCAAGAGAGTGGAGTGCTGCTCTGACAGATATCTAAAATGTGGAAGCAGTTTTGAAACTGTAAATGGATAGAGGCTGGAAGAGTTTTAAAGTGCCTAAAAGTAAAAGCCTAGATTGCCTTGAAGAGACTGGTTGGTGAAGTTGTGGACATCTAAGACAGTTCTGGTGAGGACTCCAAAGGAATTGAGAAGAGCTGTTATACTGGAGACGGTGCAGACGGTGAGAATTAGCAGCAGAAAACGGCCATAGCAGAGAAGTGGCAGCAGCCGAACCAAGAGACTGGCAGAAGACGGCACTGGAGCCAACCCACAGTGCGAGACTGCTGAATGCCTTTGCACAAAAGGCTTCCTGGTGGAGTGGGGTGCCTCTGGGCACTTATGAGTGAAGCTAGGCTTGGCTAAGTGCCTTCTGGCCGAAGTTTACTGGTGGAGTGGGGTGCCTCCAGGCACTTATTGGTGGAGCTACAGAGCTTTGGAACACTTGCCCGAGCAGGCCAGATGCAGGCAGTGAGGCCTGAGGAGCCGAGAGGCCAAGGATCAGGAAGCAGAAGCTGCAGAGACAAGGAACACAGGAAGCAGAGCTGCCTCAGTCTCAAAGGATATGGCCATGAACTCTGTGGTCTCAAAGGGTAGAGTCGCCACTCAGATAGACTAGGAGAAAGGGGCTGCCCCAAACTGAGGGGGCAGAGTTGCCATTCCAGTGGGCCTGGAAGACAGAGGTGAAGCCCAGGGCTGAGGGGCCTCCACTCAGAATCCAGAAAGGGTGGTCAATACCTACAGTCTGGAGGGCAGGGCCATTGTCTAAATGGTCTTGGAGAACAGAGGAATATTTTCAAGCCTTGAGGGCTAATGTAATGTGTTCTGCTAACTTGCTTGGTGCCTGTTATCCCTTCTTTCCTTCCAATTTCTCCCATTTGTAATGGAAATGTCTAGCTTGTGCCTGTTTGTACTTTGGAAGCAGATAACTTGTATTTTAGATTTCACAGATGAAGAGAAATTTTTTGGATTTTGCACTTGGAGTTGAATTAAGACTTTTGCTATGATATGATGAGATGAGTATGTTTTACATGTGGCAAGGCCATGAATTTTTGGAGGCCAAAGAGTGGAATGTTATGGATTGAACTGTGTCCCCCCAAAATATGTGTCATCTTGGTTAGGGCATGATTCCTAGTATTGTGTGTTTGTCTACCATTTTGTCATCTGAAGTGATTTTCCTGTGTGTTGTAAATCCTATCTCTATGATGTAAATGAGATGAGATTAGACGCAGTTATGCTAGCAAGGCAGGACTCAATCTACAAGATTAGATTGTGTTTTAAGTCAATCTCTTTTGAGATGTAAAAGAGAGAAGCAAGTAGAGAGGCCTGGGGAACTCATACCACCAAGAAACAAGAGCCAGGAGAATAATGTGTCCTTTAGACCCAGGGTGCCTGTGCTGAGAAGCTCCTGGACTGGGGAAGACTGATGACAAGGACCTTCCTCCAGAGCCAGCGGAGAAGAAAGCCTTCCCCTGGAGCTGGCACCCTGAATTCGGACTTCTAGCCTCCTAGGTGGGAGAATAAACTTCTGTTTGTTGAAGCCATCCACCTGTGGTATTTCTGTTATAGCAGCACTAGATGACTAAGACAGTCACTTTTATTCAAAATCTAGGTAATATAATTCATTGTCATGGTTTTTTAAGGCAACTACTTGCCAACAACTCCAAATTTATATGCCAAGCCAGATCTCTCTTTGGAACTCCAGACTCAAATATTCAACTGCCAATTAGACATCTCAATGTTCTCCACCGCTACTCCATCTCAAAAACCTGGTTCCCTGCCTGCTCCTACCCCTCATTCCCCACCCTGCCGCCATCCCCATCTTGATAAATAGCAACACCATTCACCCAGATGTTTGACTCAGAAACCTGAGGGATATTCCTGACTCATCCTTTTTCTTCACTGCCCACATGCAATCCATCAGCATTGCCTGTTGCTATTACCCAAAAAGATTTCCCCAATCCACCTCTTTCCCTCCATCTCTACTGCTACCATTCACCATCCCTGACCTGGCTACAACAGCCTATGAAATTAAGGTGCTACTCTTCCCCCTGTAATGCATTTCCTGCATAGCCAGTGTAATCATTTAAAAAAAAAAATCTGTTGCTGTAGAGTCGATTCCTACTCATAGCACATATTAAATGATGTCGTTTGCCTGCTTAAAACCATGAGGAACTTCCCCTGTGCATATAACTAAGTTCAAAGCCTTCCCTCTGCCTATAAGACTGTGCATAATTTCCCACCTTCTTCTCCACCTTCTTATCCCACACTCTCTTTTTCACTACACTCCAGCCATGCTGCCCTCCTTTCCATTTCTCCAACAAGCCAATCTCTTTCCCACTTCTGGACTTTTGATTAGGTTGGTCCCTCTAGCTTGAATTCTCTCTTTTTCTCTTCCCATATCCAGCTCCATCCCACCCTTCAGTGCTCAACTTACATTTCACCTTCTATGTCATTCTGTAAGGAGGCCTGGTAGCCCAACCATTAAGCATTCAAGGGCTAAATGAAAGATTGATGATTCGAACCCACCCAGGAGCTCCATGGGAAAAAAACCTAGTGATCTGCTCCCATAAAGATTTCAGCCTAGACAACCCTATGGGGCAGTTCTACTTTGTCACATGGGATTGCCACGAGTCAGAATCGACTTTATGGCACCTAACAACGACAACTCTATGTCCTTCTATGACCTTCTGTGTCCTTCTATGACACCCTAAATCTCAGATAGGCTCCTCTGTCATTCTCTCTCACAGCAGCTTGATGGGAAGGAGGATGGGAAAAGGCAAGGACCACTTACTTACTAATGTATATCCCATGCCTAATAGTGTTGTTCAAATCCCCATCTCTGACTCTCACAACTTGATTCTCAGCCACAGGTTCCAGGCCACAGCCTTCTGCCAGCCCCACTGTGATCCTCGAGGCCCTCTTTGTGAAAGCCTGCTGTTCTCCCAGACTTCCTATCTCTTCCCATCACTCCACCCCCACCTCCCCACTGCTCTACCAGCATCTGGGTGGCTTTGAATGACAGATTGGCTGGCCTGGTAGATGCAATAGTACCTCTGCTTCAACACACTGTTGTGCACACCTGTGAATGTGTGAGTTGTACGTGTTTCGTATGTAATTTTATATTTCTCTTGCAACAACTACTGCCTCTGGTTCGCCCATCTGACAATTCCCGCAAAATAGAAGCATGCAAACGTTCACAGCCAGCTACAAGCTATCCCTTCCTTGTGTTGGGCCCCACAAGAGACCTCCCCCTTGCACTTTTTGAGGTGGTTTCCTGCTGTTGCTGAGGTCGGCATTCAGACCAGCTTTGAACATGGATGTCTCTCCCATCCTAGGGCAACTCTGGCTTTCCTACGAGACCCTGTGCTAATGAGAAGTGAATGCTGCAATCGCAGGGCGCACTCTGAGGTCGCAATTACGTAAGGATTATTAATGAAGCAACGATGTCAAAATTGTGTGAAATCAAACTCAGATTTAAGTACTTAAAATAAACAGATATAAAGTAACAGATGTCTCATTGTGTTCTCAGATGATTTCATCCCTTGTTAAAAATAAATGTCTGGCTTGAAAGGAAAAAATAATAATAATAATAAAAGGGAACTTTACTTCGATGTTAAAAATTAATTGAATCCAGAGGTTAGTAAAGCAACTAAGTGGTGTGGGTTTTTTTGTTTTTTTTTTCCTTAAGGCAAAGACATATTTGTTGATTTTTATTTCAGGGAGTAATGAATTTATTGCATAGCCCCAATGTTGATGGACCAAACTCACCTCCTTCGAAACCCGAAGGGAAAGTTTCTCCATAGTTATTATGTAGATAAGAATGGGGCCCTGTGTTTCCAACTGAGGAGAATTTCCTTCCATGCTAAACCCCGAAGGATGCAACAGCACAAACTTCTCAAATCAGAAGTCCTGATTGCCATTCTCCGCAGCCATCAGAATCCCATGGAGGGGCCCTTGCCTTGGAATTTCTGCGTGGAATTCCCAGAGAAGACTCCTACTGAAATTAGTAATGGGAAAGGCAAATTAGGTCATCTTGTCCGTCCCCCTGCCAGCTTCCTACACTGTGGTTAATTTTCTCCTCCTTTGATCAGACACATTTTAAATGTTTCAAGAGATGGAAATTGCACCAGTTGTCTCCCTCCAGAGTTCCACGGTCTACTGAAGTTGCCGGACTCGATTTTCTGCCTGTGAAACTCTATGGGAATTCCTCCAAGAATGGAAGGTTGTTTAGGGGACAGGGGATTGCCTTTACCTCCCCCCAATTTCCCTGCCCTGTTCTGTTTATGTCCCGATTCTTAGGGATTAGGAAACCAACGTATTATAAATCCAGAGGCATCATCTGTCCAAAATAAAAAATGGCCCCAGGAACATTCAAAAGAAATAATTTATTTGTAGACTCTGAGTACAAACACAAGGGGATTGATATTGATGCCCCTGAATAAAAGATGGAGCACGCAGCCCTGATGCCAGCTCTCTGTGCACGAGAGTAACGCGTAACAACATTTATTGGTGGAGGATAAATAATCCAGATAGGAAACCACATTTTCTCAGGAAGAAAATAAATGTATTGCTAAGCTGCCCTCGTGGTGCAATGGTTAAGAGCTCCACTGCTAACTGGAAGGTCAGTGGTTCAAATCCACCAGCCGCTCTGTGGGAGAAAGATGTGGTAGTCTGCTTCTCTAAAGAGTACAGCGTTGGAAACCCTATGGGGCAGTTCTTCTCTGCCCTATATGGTGGCTATGAATCGGAATTGACCCGACAGCACACAACAGCAAGAAGCTGACAGACATTTAGAAAAGTGAAAATACGTTGTTCCCTAAAATAGCCAACAGTAAATTAGCAATTAAAAAACAACATTAGATTGGCAACTGACAGCTGTCTAACAGTGCCAGAGGGAGTAGGTGGACATTTATATAACGGGTAGGATAGGTGGCAGTGGTAGGAAGGGTGGCCTCTTCCACCTTGCCTCAAAACACTTCCCCTAACTCTAGAAGATAACAAATGATATAATGTAGTGCATGCTGGGCTGGGAGTCAGAGACCTCGGGGCTTGATCTGGTTTTGCAACTTCATCCTTTCACTTCTCTGCACATCACTCCGCACCTTATCCAAAGAAGAGAGAATTGGGTGCAAGCGGTTTGTGATCAGCTGGTAACCGAAAGGTTGGCAGTTTAACCCACTTGACAGCTCCATGGAAGAAAAGGCCTGGCAATTTGCTTATGTAAGGATTACAGCCAAGAAAACTCTATGGAGCAGTGCTGTTCTGTAACATATTAGGTTGCCACGAGTTGGGTGCCAACCCAAAGGCAGCTAACAACAACAAAGTCTTTCCAGCCCAAGTAAGTCACAGTTTTGTAGTAGACACTGCTGTTGCCAACGCTCCATCCACTTTCCTTTCCTACCTACTAACAGAACCTTGATTTTGTTTTGAGTATCACTATGCCCAACTGGCGGCGCAGTAGTTAAGCGTATGGCTGCTAACCGAAAGGTTGGTAGTTCGAATCCATCCGCTGCTTCTTGGAAACCATGTGGGGCAGTTCTACTCTGTTCTATAGGGTCGCTATGAGTCGGAATCGACTTGACGGCAATGGGTTTGATTTTTTTGGTTTTTTATACCCAGCTATTAACTTTAAATAACTAAAAATAAAAAGCTCACTTCCCCAGCCTCCCTTGAACTGAGAGTTAGCCATGTGACCCAATTCTGGCCAATGGATGCAGGCAGAAGTCCCTGGGGGAGATGATTCTTTGCCTCTATGCTCCTTCGTCCTTCTGACTTCTTCCTCTTTGCTCTTTCATGGTTGTGATACCTGAAGGAACAGTAGACATCATGCAACTGTGGAGATGAAGCTGAAAGAGAGAAGGAGGCTTTGTCTGTGGTGAGATTATAGAGTTGTCCTACAGGCCCTGGACAGACAAGTAAACTCTTTCTTTTCTTTCTTTTTTCTTCTACTCCTGGAACAAATAAACACCTTTACTTGTTTAAACCACTGGAGTATCATTTGCTGTCATAGCCAAACACATTCTTAACTGATACAAATTCTTTGCCATGTCAGGTGAAATTCCACGTTACTCACTCCTTTGAATGAAGTGCGGAAGGCCAGTGTTAAAATACAAATGCACTTTGGGAGGGGAACATAATCAGTTATAATAAGCATTGACATCTTAGTTCAGGTTAGTCTATCAAAATAGCTATGTGGCCCAATACCAGGGGCTTAAAGGAGTAGGATAGGGGAGGGATGGGTTTTGATAGGAGGGAGGGGATTCTGTCAGCAAAGTTCTGATGCAAAAGGAGCTTCCCTACTGAGTCACAACAGTGACTTCATCCTGGTGCTTGATGGTTGAGAATGCTGGGGAGGCGGACATTGCTTGAGGAGAGACAGAGAAAGGGTGTGGAGAAAGCCAAATATTTCCTTAGACTTGTGTCTTGTGGAGGAAGCTTCTACCCTAAGCAGCACCATAAAGTATTGGGGGTCCACAGAGCTGCTTTCAGACATTTAGAAAGGAAGTGGGAGAATTTCATAAAAATCACCTGGGGGCTTTAGAATTTAACTTGAAGATACCTCTGATCACAGTTCATCTGCTTGGGAATGTGCTTCCCTCCCCCATTGCCACTTCTCCATATCTCAGCCATCTTTCAGAATGTACTTAAAGACCAGATGCCTTTCCCAACCCCTTCTAATCCTCAGAACTCTCTCAGCATGCCTTCTCAGCTCTTCCCTCAGAGTTCAGATATGGATGCTTCTCATCCACTTCTGGTCAGAATATCCCCTCGGGCCTGACCTAGCTCTAATTTATCTTGGTATATCCTTTAGCACCTAATGCCTCGTGACCCATTTTTAAAAGCTAACATTTGTTGAGTGCTCACTGCCTGCCAGGTACCCTTATAAGCTATTTACGTGAATCATCTCTTTCAGTCTTTGGTCCCCTTGATTATTCTCGCCTCCCGCCAGGGTCTTGGACACTCAACATTACCCTGGTAGAATAAAGCCCATCTCCCTCCCTGCTCTTCCCTCTACCCCTCACTTGAAGTAACCTCCTTGCCTCTCCTGCTAATAGTGCCCTAATCTTAGCTACTTTTGCCGTTAAAAGATATGTCAATCCCTTCAAAGTTGTTAATGAAGGAAAGGACTTCATTATAAGGCCCAAGTCAAGAGGCAAGAAAACAGAGATTCTGGAGAAAGAACCTTCTAACAAGGAGGGCCCAGTGAAACAAGACCCACAAAGAACACAGAGGAGGAAGAACCCATCACCAAGCACCAAAACTACCTCAATAAAATAATCCAGATCAGAGGAAACAGATGGGCTCTTGAGGGGTAGAGTTAAACATGGATTTAGGCATTAGACAGACCTGGTTTCTGTCTCTGCTCTGCCACCAGCTAACTGTGTGACCTTGGGCAGATTACTTAGCATCTCTTAGCCTAGGTTTCCTCAACTGTAAAATAGGAGGTGTAATTTTAATAGCTCACATCTCATAGGTTCCTATGAGGATACAGTGAGATAATCCATGTAACGCACTAGTCAATGACCAGTCAAAAAACAGAAACCACTCTAGGTATTTCAACAGGGGGGATTTAATACAAGGGATTGGTTTCAATTGTTTTGGAAAGTTGAGGGAGCAAACAAGGAAGGTGATGTTACACGGATATTAGTGTCTGTAGGAAAAGCTTATCCTCGTAGACATAAGGAGTAGAAGGGGAAGTGGGGTTACTCGTAGCTCACAAGAGCTGCACCACAAGGCTGATATAGGGCTAACACTGCCCCTACTGCTGGAGCCACTATTGCCACCATGATAAGGAAGACAGCAGCTTACACCCTTGCTGATGCTGCAGGGGCCCAGAAGCCCAACAAACCCATGTATGCCACCATTTACCAACCGTACTATGGGGGCCTGCAGTCACCTTCTGTAGCTTGCTTCTTCTGTTGCTTGCTACTAAGTGTCTGTCCTAGACCAAACACTTAATTAAAATATTGAAATAGTGGCTTCTCCCTCGCTCCTATTTTCCAGTATTCTGTGGGTTCTTCCCATTGGCAGAACCTAACCAAAGCCCTGCTGGCAAGCCTGGGAAATAGAGTTTCCAGGCTTCCAAACCTTGAATACAGAGGAGAGTATAAAAGAGTGAGTATGGAGTTAAGAACAAACTAACAAATAACTGACACAAGCAGTTAGTACCACTACTGGAACAGAGTAAGCATCTATATTATGTTTACTATCATCATCATCATTATTATTTCTGCAACTGACAAGTAGCGGGACCTTAAATTATTGCACCTCTCTAGGCTTCGATTACTTAGCTCTGAACTGAAGAGGTTAGACTGGATGAATGTTGGGATTTCTCCCAACAAATAATTTTCTTCTTTCCTTCATGTATACAATCAACAAACATTTGTTGAGCACTCTGTATGAGCCAGGCACTGAGTGGGCAACCATGGATATAAGATCAATAAGACCAGGTTTGTACTAAAGGTCATTGTCTAGTGAAGGAGACAAACGAATGAACAATTGTGTGACTTAGGGATCTTGAGCCCACCCAACTCCTTAGGAACAAAATGAACTGATTCCCAGTTCAGTGCTCTTTCCTGTTTATCTCATTACCTCCCTAATTGTTCTCATAAATACCACTGTCAGGGAAAATTTCTTCTTCTGTCTCTGGGTGTGCACATAACTGATTGTCCTTTTCTCCAATAAGCTCCACTTGCCATTGTTCGTCATCCAGCCCCCTCCTCTACCTGGGCCCCAACATCAACTTGTCAATGACGCAGCAGAGAGATGAGCTGCAGAGAGGGTCATCAGCCCCGGGCCCCGGTCAGCACCTGCAGAGCAATCTGGGTAATAAGGGATGTAAAAATATGAATGCTCTGGATCTCCATGATTTCCCTCTCTGCCCAATCCATCACTCTGCTACCCATGCATTTCCCATTGCTGCTCATGACCCTAATGTGGAGTGGGAGACCCTGCGTGTTCCAGCTCTCATTCCTGCTTGCTCTGAATGCATTTCAAATACTGCCGTGGAATATCAATTCCCCAAGCCAAGAAGACCCCTGTTTCCCAGAAGCTACTTCCACAAACTCTAGAATATAGATGAGCCTGGCCCAATCACGGGCTACAGCTGGACCCAGCGGATTTGCAGTACACCTGCATTGGAGGTAAATCAATTGGTGCTTCTTAATCCTGGCTACTTCTAGGCAGGTTCTCTCCTACTCATTGAAGCTTAGTAGCAACATGCCCTTCACTGTAAAGAGAATTTTTTGTCCTCTCACTTGGGACTAAAGGTCAAAGTTTAAATCTATATTTAATGCCATTTTCTGAAAACTGAATTTGTGATTCCCTTTATGTTGGTATACATATCTTAAGGGATTTCAGGGGTAGAAATCTAGGAAGCCCGGTTACTGAGAATGACCTTTACTTTAAAAGTGTAAATAGGATGGAGCTTGTGTTTCTGGTTTTTAAACCTTCTAATTGTGTTTCCAAAGACAATTCTGGAAAGCATGGGCTGTGGGCAGTGGTTATACAGGAGCCACTTTGAAAAGAAGAGACTTTGATTTTTGTCTTAGACAGATGAAAGGTCAAAGGTTAATGGCTTATGCTCTGTTGGCCTGCTTGGGACAGTTTCTTTTTGAAGCTTTGTACCTTGAGCTACAGTGATCCCGCATTAGAATATGCAAATAGTGCGGCCTTTAACTGCCTCGGAAAAGGGAAAGTTCAAATTTACTTAATTCTATTTTTCCTCTGAATTTTATAAAACATTATTGAAGTGGTATCAGAATATCATTTAGAATGTCAGTTTTAGAATATTTCAAATATTTACCTAAAGGTTTTTTAAACGGCGGCTTTCATAGTCCAAATGTGGCACTAAAAGCAGATATAAAATTGACTTTCTTTGCACTTCATAATCTCAAACATGCATATTTAAAAGGTAGGGATAGGGATTTCTCAGTTTGCCAAGTGTCTCCAGCCATGGATATGTATGTGTGCATATGTGTGTGTATACATACATGAACAATTACAATGTTTAATAAATATACCAGGATAGACTTATTTCTAAATAAGATTTAAAATTGACCCCGATTGACCCCCACATTAATATCACATAACCCCCAGCTCTCAGCCTCCTAAAACTTGCCAACTGTTATTTTGAAACAAGGTACCATTTACCCTCCCTGGCTGTGAAAGAAGTGTGGCTATGGAATTATCTTTTTCATTACTCAGTGATGTAATGAAATCTGGCTCCACGAAGTTCATTCTCCAGGTCCTATCAGACTGTTCTGCCCTCACACCTCCCTGGGACTCCCACGGCTCAGGCCAGACCGCCACATCTAGTCAGTCCCCGTCCAGATGGTAACTCTGCACAGGTCCATCAATGATAATCTGTGAGAAGCCACTTTCTACAGATGAGGAAACTGAGGCCCAGGGAAGGCTGCATCTGCGCAGAGTCAGTTCCCTTGATTCCACTTGGCTCTAAAACGAAACTCTCCAGGCTCTCCCTTTGAAAAATGATTCTTCTTTTAAAATGGTATCATTTCTTGTGGCTTTTATTTTTTACTTCCATCCACACACGTCCATCTATACCTACCCCCCTGCCTCCTCCATCAGAAAGCAAAAGCACAAACAGGTTGTGGCAGACTTGGGCTGGTGTTTTCAGCCACCTTAATGACCCAGTCAGGTCTCTGTGGGGTCAGCGCTAAGCTGGCCAGATGGACAAATGCTGTACCTACCTGAGGCACGTTGGTTCATAGTTGATGACCAGTGCAGTTCGGTTTTTAGAAAGGCATCTAAATAACCATTTTTTTGATTGTCCCAACATTTCCTCTTTCTCTGGTGGTCATTGTGGTCATTTATATCTTAACCTTCACCCCCTTCCAGAACATTCCAGCCCCTAAATACCGCTAGGGATACAGCAGGTCCCCATACCGCTTCCCCCCTTCCCCTCCCCATTTCCTTGGTTAGTCTTTGTTTCCTCATTCTTGCAAACTGGGCACTTCCCACATTCTCAGCTTTGCCCCTTTGCCCCCAGATAGCTGTGGCTGAAACCACTGTTGACCCCGGCCTTTCCAGAACGGCCCCTCTCCTCTGCCCGGCATCCTTTATTTAACCGTGGCTGCCTCAGGCGGCTGATTAAACTCACCTCCTCCTCGGCCACATTTTCTTCCCTGGGGCTTTTGTGCTACCTCTGGCTTTCTTCTTACCTCTCCCTGTGATCTTTTACCTTCTGTTCTCTGAGCTCCCTTCAATTCTTTCTCTGCACTTTGTTTCTGTATGACCTCTTCTATTCCTTCACTTTTAACTGGAGCAGACTCGAGGGAATGTCTTTAACGAAAAAGAAAAGAAAAAACCTGAATACGCTCTCTTCCCTCTATTCACTCCTGTATCTTTCCCAGCTCCTCCTTTCTCTTTTAAGGCAAGTTGCCACCATGTCAAACTAAAATCAAGTTTTATTGTCTTTGCCTGAGGCCGTTTCCTCACGCATTTCCAACTCCTGATCTCCAAGCCTGAGGGGCGTGCATCAGTTTCTCATCGCTAGACCCTCTTTTCCTTTTTTTCCAAAGGTCCCCAGAAGTCGTTCCTTCCATTCCATTCTCAGCAGAAACGTCTTAATTCAGGGTCCTTGTCTCTTAGACCTTAGCTAATGAAATTCAAGACCTTCCATTACGCAGCACAAGACAAAATCTAAGACTGTCATCTTTGAGGCTCCCGTGAAGGGCTCTTACAGTTATAAAACACCCTAGAAGCGCCTTGTTCATTGCAGGCATTTAGTAAATATTGATGCCGTGTAGACGTAGTTAAGAGTGTGGGCCCTGGAGTGAGGCAGACAAGGGTTCAAATCCTGGCTACATCCTTGACAAGCTCTGGAAACCTAGGGAGATGACTAAATCTCTCTGAGCCTCAATTCCTTCTGTAAAATATAAATTATAACCATAGACTTGTTGTGAGGACTGAGTAAAATAATGTGTATGAAGGTTTAGCCCTATGTCTAGTACATAGTAAAAGTTCACAAATTATTAGCCATTATTAAAAACTAGCAATAGACAAAGAACAACTACCTTGGGGCAGGATCATAGCTTTTTACAGATTAACTTCTGATGCTAATTTTTTTGTTTGTTTTAATCTTTGCATATTTCTAGGTTTAATTGACCAAAAGTGGCTCTTGTTGCCTCCTAGGCCAATTTCTAGTTTCTTCTCTATGTTGTACATTTTGGGCATGAACTGTTCAACAGGTATCAAGGCAGCCTCCCAGCTTTGTCTAAAAATCTCTAAATTCGTCTCTTCCTGAATAGACTTACACTCACTATTGGCCTCCGTACATGAGAGTTTTGAGGTAACTTGCAGTCGCCTTGGGGGACAAGTCTTCACCTTAGAAAAAAATTCTGTTTTGGTTTGCTTGGTCCCCAACCCAGCTCTATGCATTATATGTCGCTGAAAAGCAGTAACAAGAAAGCAATGGACACAATTCTTCCCCAAGAGAAGTTTTATCACCTTTTCAACTCTTTTAATTAAACTGGCTAGTAAATTCAACAGTAAATTCAATAAATATTTTAAAGAAGGATCCATCTGATTGAATAAACAGGAAGTTCAGTATAACCATAGGTTTTGCCTTTTTTTTTTTTTTCCTCTTTCTTTTTGGTTAGTTGTGGACAAGCCCAGTGTGGAAATTAAGCCAAAATGGCTGAAGCAAGGATCTGAGTTACATCGACCTGTATTAAAGCTCTTTCAAGGGCCAAGAAGCAGGCGTTTCTCTAACTCTCAGTGAACGGTGATTTTTTTCGTCAGCTCTGTAAAGGGAAATTCTGAAGATGAAACGTTAGCAGTTGTTCCCACGAGAAGAGAAAGGCACCCAGTTCTGCAGCCCGGGCTGAGAATTGGAATTCACTACGCTTGGAAGCCCTCGGTTCTGTTGCATGATTAATTCTCCGTAAAGATGATTAATTTTCTCTTCTTCAGCTTCTTCATCTGTAAAATAGGAGTAAGTGGTACTCTAGAATGGTCAGAGATTAGTGGATAGAAACAGGCGTTGACGTGGGGGCACATCAAATGTCAAGTGATCTTCCTGGGTAAGGAAGTACCGATGACCAAACCAGAACCAGGAGCCATCTAGTCGACTCCGACGCATGGTGACCCTGTATGTGTCAGAGTACAACTGTGCTCCATAGGGTTTTCAGTGGCTGAATTTTGGGAAGTAGATTGCCAGACCTTGCTTTTGAGGTGCAGCTGGGTGGACGCTAACCTCCAACCTTTCGGTTAGCAGCCAAGCGCATTATCCATTGGTGCCACTCAGGGACTACTACCAGTGATTACATATGTGCTTACCCACTTCCAGATATGGCAAGTTTGTTATGCTAATGCATACTAAAAATTAAAGGGTAGCAAGAAGTCCAATTTTATTTTGCCAAAAGGCATCAAGTATATCCAGTTTTGAAATAACTTGCTGAGCTTCTGGCTGCATCTTAGCTTGCTATCCTAGCTCAGGTACAGACAAAGGGTCGGATGGTGCCCGGCCCTGTAGTCTTCAGGCTCCCACAGTCCAACCCTCCCACCCCGCTTTGTACTCTGGTCTGCAATCATATTGCAAAACAATAGAGCACAACCCTCCCATTTGCTGCTACTTCACAAATATGCCCTGACATTAACCTTTTCAAGGCTGCAAAGTAATGCCATTTTTTTCATGCTGTGCCTATATTCACATAAGCGGGTCATCTAAGTTGCAAGAATATACTACTATTCCATGAGACTTCATACAGTTGTTTGCCTTTGAAAGAAGGGAAGATGGTTTCTAAAAACACGTTGGCAAGTTTTGTTTTGTTTTCTTCTAAATTGATCTTTTGTGAAAAAAAAGTGTTCAGCACTGCCCTTTCCTCTAATTGTCTCATCCAGGGAGCCATCTTGTAGAGACAGCCCTTCTCAAACATCCTCCCACATGCACCCCCCCCTCCCCACACACACACACAAATGTGCACCTTCTTGTCTTTGGGGAATGACGAAAGCTTTGATCTGCCACCTTCACTCAGAGAAAGGACCTGGCCTTCCTGGCTTTCTGACCCTCATCCTCACTATCCTTAGTGTTCTTCTTTACCCTGTTTCTTGAGGAAGCCAACTCAGAGCATGTGTGAAGCTGAGCTCCAGGGAGTAACAGGCTCCCACTAGTCAGCCATCTAGGAAAAGACAGACAGGGTTATGCCCTTCAACCCCATGGTGGAGCCAGGCCAGCAGCCACCTTGAAATGTCTAAGAAAGGAGTCACCAGCAGCCAATCTAGTTACACAACCCAGCAACCCTTCAGATGGTGAGTCGCCCTCCCCTGTGAGCCCATAATGCGTGGATGCAGCCCCTCTCAGAGCCCGCTCACAGTGCTGATGTGCCCGTCCAGCCCACTCGCCTCTCAGTCCATGCGGGCAGCAGGACGGTTGTCTGTGTCACCCTGTGCCTAGCACTGTGCTGCACACTTTGGAAACCCTGACTAATTGTCAAATGAATGAACACAGATAAAATATCGGTTGACAATTAACCCTCTTCAAAGGAGGGAGAACCCTATTTCTGGAAACTGTATTGAAGTCATTGGTTCGCAGATTAAATCACTAAAGTGTTTACTGGACAAACGAGTGAGGGACTTTCTTGGCACACTTCCTAGTAAGTGACACATCTTTGACCAATCATCAGGAATGTGAGTTTATCCATCAAGTATTTATTGACACCCATCTACATGCCCAGGACTGTTCCAGTACTCAGGGGGAG
The DNA here is from genome assembly GCF_000243295.1 of Trichechus manatus latirostris. Classification (NCBI taxonomy): domain Eukaryota; kingdom Metazoa; phylum Chordata; class Mammalia; order Sirenia; family Trichechidae; genus Trichechus; species Trichechus manatus. The sequence goes on from NW_004443961.1 coordinate 15,566,656, forward strand.
GGGAGGAGGGAAAGGGTGATATAATAGAATTATGAGACCTAGACCCTGTCTTCAAGCATCTTAATCCTAATGAGGGGGAACAGATGCAAAAAGCTCTACGCAGAATACTTTTGGCACTCCAAGGTGGCCCTGAAACTCTGGACAAACTTGCTGGGATTTAGACCTGGCTCAGCCAGCAATGGGTCACAGTCTCAAGACCAAATCATGTGGCAATGCAGTGTGGTCACATTGTTAAAACATCCAGACGTGCGTTCAGCTATCATGCCGCCAGACCCGTGTCTGTCGGGACATGAGTTATTCCAGTAGCATCCCAAATCTGAGTACTGAGAAAGGCAACCTTCGGGAGCCTCCAATGGTACAAGTGATGGGAGGAGCCACCTCTTCATCAGAGTGGCTGCCTCATCCTCCTATCCATCTAGAGCTTTTTAACCTTCTCTTCTAAGGAGAGTGGGACCAACATATTTTTTCTGATACCTCGACATCTATTCTCAATTCCCTTTTCTTTCACCCCCTACCACTATAGCAGATAAAACCAAAACCAAACCCCTTGCCATCAAGTCGATTCCGACTCATAGCAACCCTGTAGGACCGAGTAGAACTGTGCCCTAGGGTTTCCAAGGAGCGGCTGGTGAATTCGAACTGCTGACCTTTTGGTTAGCAGCTAAGCTCTTAACCACTGCTCCACCAGGGCTCCACTATAGCACATAGAAAAGCTAAGTATGGTTTCCCCAGCCTCTCTTATGAGTAAGGGTGGTCATTTGATCTCTCTGGCGAATGAGATGGAAGCAGAAGTCTGCAAAGTGCTGTTGGGAAGGCTTCTAGTGCTTTCCTGATAAACAGATATAAAAACAAACAAAAGCAAAAACTGATGACTTTGAACCTCACATGTGCTCAAGTAGGGAACATCAGAGTGCCCCTCCTTTTTCTTCTGGGGATCCCAAAAAGGAGCTTGCATGAGTCTACCAACAGTCAAACAGAGTGGGCATTAAAAAGAAAAACAACCAACCATTTGCTGTGGAGTCGATTCCGACTCATGGTGACCCCATATGTGTCAGAGTAGAACTATGCTCCACAGGGTTTTCAGCGGCTGGTTTTTTAGAAGTAGATCACCAGGGCTTTCTTCCAAGGTGACCCTGGGCGGACTTGAACCACCAAGCTTTTGGTTAGTAGCCGAGTGCATTAACCGTTTGCAGCACCCAGGGACTCTCCTACCCTGGCCCCCGTAGAGACCCCTGAAGGGGCCCTGCTGCCCCCGGGACAGTGAGCTCCCCAGAGTACCACAGGCTGTTGTCTCCAATGTGCCCAGAGCAGGACTGCAGACCATGCAGAAGAGAGGAGAATGTAGTCCTCCCTAGCTCTGGGCTACACAGTCTCTGCGACCCCCAAGCAGGCTGGAGCACCCAGAGCCGCTCAGACATTCTCGAGAACAGTTTTCTCATCCTCTGACCCTCATTCCTCTAATCGTGGGCTCCAAGCCTGTCTGCTAGACCAAACTCACAATAGTTGCCGCTGTCATTCAAGTCAACATCTTCCTTTCTCCTCTGCCTCCTTCCCTTATCAGTTGTCCCCACCCCACCCCCCCAAAAAAATACCCCTCATGCAATTAAAGGAATCTTCACAAACAGACCATAGGGGTGGAGCATGGGCCTGTCTACACCAGCAGCACCTGAGACCCAACCTGGCCAGGAAAATGCTTGATCCCAACATTTCTAAAGAACCCCTACCTCCATGCTTTACAGTGAGATCCTTTTAAAGGCTCAGGCAAGGCTGGTTCATTCAATAAAAAATTGATTGCTCTCTTACTACTGCCTGGCATTGGGCTAGTACCAGGGATACCACAACTAATAAGCACAGAATCTAGCCTAAACCACTGTTGCAGATTGAATTGTGTCCCCCAAAAGAAATGTGATGGTTCTAACCTCTGTACCTGTAAATATGACCCTAAATAAGACTTCTTTTTTTGCTTAATGAGGTCATACAAGAGTGAGGTGTGTCCTAAACTTAGTCACTTCTCCCTAGTGTCTTCTGAAAAGAGCAGAATAGATACAGAGACACATAGCTGAAAGACAGACACCATGTGAGGACCCACCTACGGTCAAAGGAACGACAAGGACCACTGGCAGTCACCAGAAACTAGAAGACAGGCCCACAGAAGGAATCCGCGTGACCAAGGCCCTGAACTGGACTTTTAGCCTCCGGAACTGTGAGAAAATGAACTTCTGCTCTATAAAGCCACCTACTTGTGGTATTTTCTGTTGTGGCAACACTAGCTAACTAAACCCATAAAACTCATTGCCATCTAGTTGGATTCTGACTCATAGCGACCCTATAGGACAGAGTAGAGCTGCCCCATAGGATTTCCAAGACTGTAATATTTATGAAAGCAGACTGCCACATCTTCCTCCATGAGGCAGCTGGTAGGTTTGAACCACCAACCTTTTGGTTGACAGTCAAGCACTTAACCACTACGCCACCAGGCCTCCTCACTAGCCAATCACAATTTCTGGTGAAGTGAGACATGGATGAATGTAAACATACTTTTTCCCTGTTAAAACAGCAGTGATGCGCTGTCACTTTTGGATGAACAAGACACATTTGCAGCCTGCCCCCTCCAACTCCCTTCATGGAGAATAGAAAGATAAACATTCTTTTATACATAGTTGACATGGTTTTGTTTTCATGAACTAGGAGTGGCCTTAATAGACAACAGGGCTTGCTCTCCAATTACTGCCGGAAAGAAGACCTACAGGCCATCCATTCTAATACCCCATCCCTGAACATTCAACTGACGCGAAGTTCACAATCCTATATAGCCAGTTACCTTTTTGGTCTATAACATGTCACACATATTGGATACTTTCGAATGTAAATCCCCAGTGTAGCACACTAAGCATTAGTTCCTACATGATCCTACTAGAGTAGTCCCTTGGGATAAAAATGCTACCTGGATAGGCTATGCTATTCATGTGAAAAACAGAATAAAACATTTTGGGAACAACTACAGCAACAGTGATTGGAACAAAAATGTTACATTGCTCGGTGCCATCGAGTTGATTTTGACTCCTATCGACCTCATGTGACAGAGTAGAACTGCCCCATAGGGTTTTCTAGGCTGTAATCTTTATGGGAGCAGATTGCCAGGTCTTTTTCTTGCGGAGCTGCTGGGTGGGTTTGAACTGCCAACCTTTTGGTTAGGAGCTAAGCACTCGACCGTTGCACCACCAGGGCTCCAGAACCAAAATAGAAAGGTCTAATTAACCCTCTGGAGCCCTGGTGGCCTAGTGGTTTAGAGTTATGGCTGCTAACCAAAAGGTCAGCAGTTCGAATCCACCAGCTGCTCCTTGGAAACCCTATGGGGCAGTTCTACTCTGTCCTATAAGGTTGCTATGAGTCGGAATCGACTCAACCGCAACGGGTTTGGTTTGTGTTTTTTAATTAATCCTCCAGGAGTCCCTGGGTGGCACAATGGTTAAGAGCTCAGCTCCTAACCGGAAGGTTGGATGTTCAAATCCACCCAGAGGTGCCTCAGAAGAAAGCCCTGGCGGTCTAATTCCGAAAGACCACAGTCATTGAAAACTCTATAGAGCATAGTTCTACTCTGACACACATGGGGTCACCGTAAGTTGGAAATGACTCGAAGGCAACTAGTTTGGTTTTGGTTTAACTAATCATTCATTATCCAGAATCTCCTCTACCCCAAGAATTCTAGTTAAAGTGAGGTTTATTGTATCATCAAAGGTTTGTAGTAACCAACTCAAATGATTGTAACAAGTCATTAGGGAACCTGGTTCAGTGTCGGGCTGAGAATGATGTGCGCTTTGGATGCCTCTTGTAAAGTGGTTACAAGCCATTTGTTGTCTTCAGAATCTTAAAACCTCTCCCCTTTCCAGCCTTTTTATGCCAAAGCAGGGTCCTCGGCCTTGGCCTTGATCTCTGTTCCCACTATCCGAAAAGGAGTGCCTAATTAAGCGGCATTGCCACATTCACACGATTTACAAAAAAAGAAGAGTTCATCCACACCATTTGTACTGTTTGTGGCTGCATGCTGAATAGAAATAATTCCAGAAGGTTCCATCTGGCCTTCCTCAAAAGGTAAAGAAAAATCCAACGTTTTTCAGGTCTCTATAATCTTTTGTTGTTTCAAGTGAATACTTCCTCTAAAGGAACATTTCAGCATTTCTGGGATCTATTAAGAGGAGCATAATGAATGTTGCAGAACCAGCCAACTTAAAAAGAGAGAGAGAGAAGAAAATATTGCAGACTTGCAGAAATCCTCTCTACCCCCTTTATACCAAAGGAGCCAGGTCTTCATCCCATAATAAACGCAAACTTGGAAAGGCTCGCAATCCCGCCTGCCTCTGCAGCTAATGACAGCCTCAATTACGGGGCCTAATCCTGCATTCCTGACACTCCCCTTATCCCTGCATAACTTCCCGGGGAGTCAAAGGGCCCTCCGCCCTGGCCCTGGCAAGGAAGACGTTAGCTATGCAGGAGCAGCGCCTGGGGCGTGCGGGCAAGTTGAAGGGTCTGTTCACAGAACTCCACACACTTGGAAACCTTAAACCCTCCTCCTCCGACTCTTCACCTTACACTGAAATAAAAAGCCACAGTAACGCTGTTAAAAAATATAAAATTCCTCCACGGGAAATGAACACTAGTTTGCTTCTAATTTACATTGGTTTTAGGTTTCTTCCTCCCCACCCCCTTTTTATTTTTCATGTTTGCATCCAACGCTATGGAAGATATTTTCTTTAAGGAAAAAAATAAATAAACACAAGCATTGTGCTGGGTCTTTGCATCTTATTTGCTAAGCTGGGTAAAGGCCTTCAATGTGCTGGCTCCTACCCTCTGGTAAATCAGTGGGAACTCCTCGCGAAGACACCCATAAGCTGTTCCCTTAAGCCACCCCATGAGGGCACCTAATGACCTCTGGCTTATTGAGAAGTGGCCCTGTTTTATGTAAACGAATACCAGCCAGCTGTATTAATAATGAGACAATAACTCATTTTCATCCTAGGCACACACTGTACATTATCAGACTCGTAATTAATCCCAGGCAATTCAGGGGGCAGCTGTTATTAGTTCCAATTTTCCTTGCGGTTCCTCAAACCAGAGATTTGGCAAACAGGGTCGTGCCTCACATCCCAGGCGCATGCCCTGGGGTCCCAGCCTAGGGCTCACTCCACCCCAGACACCCTCCCTCCAGGCTCGGGCAGCCCTGGGAAGCAGCCCACCTCTGCTGATCTCCACGGTGGTGGGCTTCCTTGGGGGAGAAAGAACCTGGGGTCAGCGGACAGCCTGCTTCATGGACAAAGTCTACAGCGGCTTCCCAGGAGTCAGAAAATAAACTCAGAGCCTTGGTACACCAAGAGTGTGGCAGGGGCCCCGTGCGCTGGGCAGCTGAGTCTCTTGGCACATTCGCCCATAAACCCTCTTCACACTTACCTGTGTGCCTCCTGGGGCACGAGTAGGGCCCCTCTGTAGGCTGCTAGCTGCTCAAAGCTGAGGTCACAGGCCGAGTGTTCTAAACTTCTCCATCCATTCTGCCCACCTCACATAAACACAATAATAATCCCAGGGCTTTGATGACATGGCTTCCAAAATAGGAGATTCCTGTGTTCCTGTGAAAGAACAAGGCAAGTGTTCTTTCAACCACGAGCATGAGCAGCTGTGAACTTCTGCAAGAGGACCAGGTTCTGGTGAGCACCGAAAACCTTCCCTTGTGGCATTTGACAGAGCATTAGGTTTAGGATCTGGAGACTTGTGTTCAAGACCTAAATCTGTTAATCTGATGGGTTACTTAACCTCTCCAAGTCTTGATTTTCGCACCTTCAAAATAGGAATAATAATGTGCTTGTCCTGTTCCCTGCCCCATGGTGGTTGCAGACCAACAGCCCTTCTCAATCCCCTTTACAAGCTTCTCTCCTAAGAAGTCAGTAAGCGTTGGAGCTCAGCATAGAGGCCTTAACCATCTTCTCTTCTCATCTCTCTACCTAGGCAATCTTGTCTACCCCAATGGTGCCAATGTGAGAGCTCCACCCAGCTACTTCTGGATCCCTTTTTATAGTTTCTGTGCCCCACTTACCCAGTTGTGGAATGCTTTCAGCCAGCACCTGCAGCTCTTTTTCAGAGGAGGACTGCCCTCCAGCTACAGGAACTGTTTTGCCTGCAGGGATGGTGTTGTTTTTGCTTTGTTAGCTGCAGAGGAGATGACCCCCAACCAAAAGAGGCCCCATGCACGATGGAAGAAAATGTCACCTGGTTCTGTGCCGTCCTCGTGATCGGTTGTGGATCAGACCATTGTGATCCATAGAGTTTTCATTGGCTGATTTTTGGAAGTAGATTGCCAGGACACTCTTTCTAGTACATCTTAGTCTGGAAGCTCCCCTGAAACATCAGGTGGTGGCTGTGCAGAATGTCTGGCTGATGCAAACAGTTAACACACTTGGCTGCTAACCAAAAGGTTAGAGGTTCGTGCCCAACCAGAGGTACTGGGAAGAAAGTTCTGGTAATCTACTTCTGAAAAATCAGCCATTGAAAACCGCATGGAGCACAGTTCCGCTCTGATGTACATGGAGTCACCATGAGTCAGAGCTGACTTGATGGCAACTGGTTTTATTCTCCCTTAAGAGAGGGAGCCATGAAACAGACCATAGGTGTCAGTACGCAAATGTCAAGCTGGCATTGTCCCCTTCTTAAAAAGGAAGATACTAACAGCTGTAAATCTTAAATGATGTAATTGCTTATTTTTTAATTTCTCCAGTTTAAAGGGAAAGGGGGTAATCGTGGAGCACCTACAATGGCCAAGCCCTCGGCTTAAATGCAAGATCTCATTTTATCCTTGTAACTCCATGAGCAAATTTATTATTTTTTGCATTTATTGGCCCCATTTTACAGATAAGGAAACTGAGAAGCTAATTCTCTTAACCAAGATCACACAGCTAGTGAGTAGCTGAGCTAGGCTCTCAATTCAGGCCCAGCTGAGGATAAAGTTCATGTTCTTGCTTGTCCTGCTCCATCTATCTAAGACTCTACTTGTACATCCGACAAATATCTGAAGATGCATTTTCTTGAAAAATGTTCATCCCTGAATGGCTAGTATTCCTAAATGAAGTATCAATGCTTCTGCTTTATTTTTTTGTAAAAATCACCATTAAGGTTTTTCCCATGATCAGTAGATACTGTGATTCTATCTACAGACCAGGAAGGAGTTCCTCAAGGACAAGGACCAGGTAGCATTTATTTTGGCACCTGGATTAATGCCCTGAAACTAGTAGGTGCTCACTAAGCATTTGGAAAATAAAATTTGACTTCTCTCTGACTGGACTATTGTGTTAAGTCCCTTTAAGTCTTAAAAGTTTCTGGTTCCATTTATTTTCCTCTTTCTCAGAATTCAGCTCCTTTTTCTGGCCCAAGAGCTTGACTTGTTTTATGAAATGAAAATAATATCGTTGGAAGCAGAAAAGTGAAGGTTTTTCCTTTAATCACTGCACGATCCAATCACAATCATCTCAGAGTTGGGGGATGGAATGGAACAGAGCTGGTGCTTTTAAGCAGCAAAGCTAATCCATGCATCCCCAGTTTTCACCCCATTGACTACACAGACTCTGTGCAGCCCAAAGTAAGCAACACGCCCGAAGCTGATTCCTTGTCTGGGACTTTGTGGCAGGCCACAAAGCAGTGACCACAGCCTTGGAATCCCTATGGTAAGGGAGGCTCCACATGCAGGAAGAAAGCGCTTATCCTTCACGGCTCTTCTTGGAATCAGTTTTATATTTTGGTAAACGTTGTGTGCTTGGTACTTCTTTCTTTGTCACCAGATTTATCTTGCTCAAAATTGCTTTGATTTGACAATACTTTATAGTTCACTCAGACAGAGGGGGCAGGGGAGAAAACAAAATTCTCAGCCTTGGACAAGGCCTTGAATAATAGTACTCAGAGCCAGCATTTAGATGATGCTATACAGTTTATATGAAGTAGTACAAGTGGTTTATGATCGGCTGCTAACATCACGGTTGGCAGTTCGAACCCACCCAGCAGTGCAGTAGAAGAAAGTCCTGGTTGTCTGTTTCCCTAAAGACCATAGCCAAGAAAATCTTCTGGAACGGTTCTATTCTGTAACACACGGGGTTGCCATGAGTCAGAATCAACTTGACAACAACCGGTTTGTTTGTTTTTTAAACATGGTTTATAGAATGCTTTTATAGATTAACTTAGTGACTAAGGCTTGCTGCCCTTGTTCTGGAGTGTTCGGCCCTCAGACGTTCTCTCCTCCTTGTTGAGATCTCAACTCAATGTCAGCTCCTCAAAAAGGTCTTCCCTGAGCACCCGTATGAGTGGGTCTTCATGGGGCTGATTTTCTCGTTCAGTCTCTCATTACTCTCTGAAACAATCTTGTTGATCTGTCTGTTTACTTGTTTGCTATCTCTCTCCCCACACTAAAATGTCAGCCCCACATGGTTTTTATTTCTCTCTTCCTGGGGCCTGAAACAGTGCCCGGCGCTTTAAAATGCACTTTGTATTATTTGCGATATTAACAGATGAAGGAACGATTTCCTTTGAGCACCGTAGTCCTCTGAGATAATTACTTCTCTTTGCTTTAGAGATGAGGGACCTGCCGTCTCCATGAGATTAGGCAACTAGCTTAACATCACACTGCAGTATGTGACAGAACCATCACTCAAACCCAGGTCTTCTACCTCTAGTCTGGAATTTTCTTATGGGAAGGAAAAGTGAACTTTTGCCTAAAATTTGGGTCAGGCCAGGTACTCTAAAATAAATGCCCCATGAGAGATCATTAAAAGGCAACAGCTTGGAGTATAAAAGGCTTGAGAAAACCTGGAATCTGTTACCTGCACTAGAGATAAAAAACAAAAAACAAACAAAAAAAAAACTACAAGATGAGCTTAAAGGTACTGGCCAAGATTGCTTCCTACACCAGCTCCTGGGTGGGTCGATCCCCGCTGCCCTTTCACACCCACAGACCCACCACCATCCCTCCCTTTCCCTGGCCTTGGACCCTGCTGGCCTCTGGGCCCCTCACTGTGGAAGGCTCCGGCCAGGCTCTAGACTTTGGGCAATATTCTGATGTCCTAATTTCTTGATCACCGGTGCCGACACGATCCTGATTTCCTTCAATATGTCTTTTTTCCACTCCTGGGAAATTTATGTCTGTTCTGGCATATGTCCCCATCTTCCTTTGTGAAAAGAGAGGCAAGGAGAGAGAGAGAGAAAAAAAAGCCTTTTAATATTTTTTAGCAATGTCTTCATGCTCTGTCAATAAATTACCTCTGTCAGCTTTTAGAGGCCTTATCGGCTCTTGTACTGACCTCTTGTTCCTTTTGTACTTGAAAAATGCCTTATTATTTATCTCAGCCTCTCTCACAATCTTCTTTTCATTCCTCACCTTTGCTTTCCTTATCACGTTTTTGCACTTTCTTAACTTTGTACTATAATTTCTCTGGCTGAGTCGCTGTTTGATTTTTTTTCATATTTCTCGCTTTCCTAGTTTTGATTACTTTCCTTACCCCTACCACATCCCTTTAGAGCTTGTTGCTTGGCCTATTTTCTATACTTTGTGTATTTGTTGCTAGGTAGCACGTATTTTCTTTGGGCAGTTTCGATTCATTTCTCTCTGATTGTACTCTTCCATCGGTGGCTGTTCTTTCCAGTCTCTTAGTGCCCTTGGATTTTCTTGATAGAAACTGTCTACTTTTCTTCCCTCCAGATCTCCCCCAAGTCCTTTTAGTGGTGGTGGTGTTGTTAGCTGCTGTCAAGTTGGCTCCAACTCACAGTGACCTCATACACAATGGAACAAAATGTTGCCCCATCTTCACAAGAGTTGGCACGCTCGACTTCTTTGTTGTGGCCACTGTGCACTTTGAGTGCCTTCCTGCCTAGGGGGCTCATCTTCCAGCACTATATCAGACAATAATTCTGTTGTGATCTGTAGGGTTTTCACTGGCTTATTTTCAGAAGTAGATCGCCAGGTCTTTCTTCCTAATCTGCCTTAGTCTGGGAGCTCTGCCGAAACCTGCCTACTATTGGTGACCCTACTAGTATTTGAAATACTGATGGCATAGCTTCCAGTGTCATAGCAACATGCAAGCCACTACAGTACGACAAACTGACAGATAGGTGGTGGATGTCCTTCTAAGAGGGTCCTAATCCCGCTGGATCTTACTTGGAATGAGCAGTTTCCCCTGACGTTGGGATGCAGGTCAACTGGTAGCTGGGTGCCTCAATTTACAGGCCGCCTAAGCTTACCCAAGTCCAACTGCCTTTGAGTACAAGTAGAGTCATGTTACAGTGGTGTCTGAGCACACTCAAAACCAAAAACCAAAACGAAACCCATCAAGTCAATTCCAACTTATAGTGACCCTATAGGACAGAGTAGAACTGCCCCATAGGGTTTCCAAGGAACAGCTGGTGGACTCGAACTGCTGATCTTTTGGTTAGCCGCTGAGCTCTTAACCACCGAATCACCAGGGATCCACTAGCAGAACCTAAACCCCTACAAAGTACTGCCCCAGGTACTTCAATGAATCTCGGAGGTATCTCCTGTGTGCTCACTAATAGAATCAGTCAGGGCCAACGGTATCTTCTGGGTTCCTTAGTCAATGTCTATCTTCTGGATGCCTCTCTGTCCACTGGTTACTGCTGCTAATGATGGGCACTGCTGCCACCTCTGCTGGGTATTGTCACATTCAGTGGGCACTACCACCTAACTGCTGCCAGTCACCTGCATGGCCATGGCCAAGACTCTGCAGCCCTCAATATCTCAAAGCCACACTGCATCTGGGTAGAAGTCTCTCTTCCCTTCCATACTACGCTTTGTCTACAAGTACCAAGATGGTGTTGCCTTGTGCCACAAAGTCTTATAGATCTTTAGTGAAGCAGAGCTTTTAGTTTTTAGTTCTGGCTCCCTCTCCTTAGTACTCAGACAGAAGTCCATGCAGCTTGACCCAGGTTCACTCAGAAACTGCCCACCCCTTTGACATCAGAGCAGCATGTGTCTGCCTATCCTATTTTTCATTAGAGTGAGGTCTCTTGCCAATAGTTCTTAAGCTGTTGTTGTTTTTGTTAGCTGCTGTCAAGTTGGCTCCGACTCATGTCAACCTTCTGTATAATAGAACAAAACACTGCCCTGTCATGATCATCGGTGTGATTGAAACCATTGTTGTAGCTATCGTGTCAATCCATATCATTGAGGTTTTCTGGCATTTTCACTGACCCTCTATTTTACCAAACATGATGTCCTTTGCTAGTGGTCCATCTTTCTTGCAACACTTTCAAAGTAAGTGAGCAGAAGTCTCGCCATCCTCACTTCTAAGTAGCATTCTGGTTGTATTTCTTCTAAGACTGATGTGTTCTTTCTTCTGCCAGTCCATGGTACATTCAATATTCTTCACCAACACCATAGTTCAAATGTGCCAATTCTTCTTCTGTCTTCCTTTTTTATTGTCCAGATTTCATATGCATATTAGGCGGCTGAAAAGACTATGGCTTGGGTCAGGTGCACCTTAGTCATTAAAGTGACATTTTTGCTTTTTAAAACTTTAAAGAGATCTTTTGCAGCAGATTTGGCCAATGCAATACACTGATTGATTTCTTGACTGCTGCTTCTATGGACATTGATTGTTGATCCAAGTAGAATGTAATCGTTGACAACTTCACGTTCAGAAGAGGACATGGTTCCTTAGTACCTCCTGAAATAGGACTTTGGGTGAACCCACCAGATATGTTTATTCCCAGCAGTGGTCACAGTCTAGGACCCCACTGCATACATATGGACTTTGGACACATGTAGAGCCCAGTTCAGACGTCTGCTATTGCCCAAGCTGATGGAAGGCAGAAGAACCTCTGTTCTTAGTTGTCAAATTAAACAGAGTTCTGAGTATGCCTCTCTCCCACCATGGGAAGTTACAGGGAAGAGACAACTGTAGGGAAAGGAAAACAGAGAATGAAGGTGATGGTAAATGCAACAATCCATTCAATAAAAGTTTATTTAGCCACGTGTGTGCCAGACGCTGTGCTATTTTCTGAAATTTCAATAATAAAATTTAACCCTTATTTTTAAATTCTGCTAAAGGTGAGATCCACCTGAAGATGAAATTTTATCCTTATGTTTTTGGTGTTAAGGTCAAGGCTTGCAGAGGGGGCAACGGGTGCTCAGAGGAGGAACCAATACTCCATCCTATAAGTTTATGGGAGATTTCCTGGATTTCCAGAATGTTCCAATGAGAAAATTCACCATAATAAACACGCCAGTCATTACCACCCCATGCATGCCCAATCACATCTTGAAAGTGCAACACTATATACCAACTGCACCCAGCCCCTTTAACTTCCAGGCAACAATTGACCCAACAAATGTCAATGACCCAATTTAGACCAACTGGACCCTCTTTCCTCGGAACTTGGAATGAGACTACTGAGAGACTGGGTCAGGCATACTCACATGATGGTGAGCACTTGACTAGTCATAGAGAATTGGCCCTGAGGTTGACGCCTATGAGGCAAAGGTATGGGATTCCAAAGCCTCAAGTAAACAGAGGAGCTGAACTTCAGAAGGACAGGGAATGGAGCCGATGCACAGAGCTAGGTGAATGAGAGCCTTTGTGCCTATATGATGAATTAATGTCAGCTCTTGATTTCCTGGTTCCTGCCCCCTTGGGATCCAAAGCACTTAATTTCCCCTCCTTATTTTTCCTTAGGATTTTCTGTTGTACTTCTATAATAACATTACTTTTAATTTCAGCTAGTTTAACTGCTCTTCTTTGCTTTGCAACAAGAGACGTAACTAAGACACTCTAGTGGTTACCCAGTTACAGACTTCTGGTGCAATATTTCCTTCTTGAGTCTACAAATGCCTGCTCAGTTCTCATTAAAAAAACCTCTTGCCGTCAAGTCCATTCTGACTCATAATGACCCAATAGGACAAAGCAGAACTGTCCCACGGGGTTTCCAAGGCTGTAATTTTTACAAGGGCAGACGGCCACATCCTTCTCCCACAGAGTGGGTGATAGGTTCAAACTGCTGATCTTTAAGCTAGCAGCTGAGCACTTAACCACTGCACAACCAATCTTCATTATCCAGCTCAAATGTCACCTCCTCTCTGAAGCTTTCTCTGACAGCTTTCTCCCCGTGATCTTTCAGAACTCTGTTTGTAACTATTATATTGCAATGTAATTTATTTATAAAATTTTCACTCCCCAGACCATGAGATCCTCAAAGGCAGGATTGTGTCCTAGTGCCTAATACCCAAAAGGTGCTTGTAGTGTGTTAAATAGTGTCCCTCACCCCAAAAGTCACATCCACCAGAACTTCAGAATGTGACTTATTTGGAAATAGAATCTTTGCAGATGTAATTTGATAAGTTAAGATGAGGTCATACTGGGCGATAGTGGGCTCTAAAGCCGATGACTGGTGTCCTTTTAAGAAGAGGAGAGAACACACCGAGATACACACAAAGAAAGCCACGTGAAGACCAAGGCAGGGACTGGAATGATGCAGCTACAAGCCATGGAAAACCAAGGATTGCCAGAAGCCACCCAAAGCTAAGAGGGAGGCATGGAGGGTTTCTCTCTCAGAGTCTCCAGAAGGATTAACCCTGCTGAAGCCTAGCCTTCAAACTTCTGGCCTTCTGAACCGTGAGAAAATAAATTTCTATTTTAAGCCACCCAATTTGTAGCAATTTGTTATAGCAGCTCTAGGAAGCCAATAAAAATAAATAAATAAATCAGTTGCCGTGGAGTTGACTCCAACTCACGCCGACCCCGTGTATACACAGTAAAACTGTACTCCATAGGGTTTTCAAGGCTGTGAACTTTTGGAAGCAGACCAGGCCTTTCTTCCAAGGTGCCTCTGGATGGGTTTGAACTGCCAACCTTTAGGTTAGTAGTCAAGCACTTAACCAGTTGCACCACCCAGGGACTCCTGACACCAATACAGTGCTCAATAAATGTTTGTGGCATTGCCTCAGTGGCTCCGAATTGGTTCTGGAGGCAGCCTGCCAGTTTGCACACCACCCTACCTACTGCTCAATCTTCCGGCCACTTTCAGGGGCTCTGAGTTTATGCTGACTTTGCTAATTTATCTCTTTATCCCCAGCTCTGTCTTGGCTCAGTCCTCCCTGGTGTCTGGGATCGCTTGCTTGCTGGGCCCTTCCTGCTCTGTACAAATCTCACTACCTTTGGCTTGGTGACAATTGCAAGACAATCCCCATGGGGCAGGACACATGCTGTTTCCCAGGGTTCTAGAACTCTTTGCTACATTTTGGCTCCTCTTAGCGGCTTTTGTGTGGTTGCCTGGGGCCTGTGCTACCTGTGTGTCTGCCCATGACAGCATCCCCCACCCTGCCCAGCCATCTGTTTATTTTGGCGTCATCTCTTCTTTATGTTCTCTCTTCCGAAAGAGAGTAAAGAGTCATTACTTCTGCTAATAGACAGAAGCCGTCTCTCTCTCTCATCCATTGTAGAAAAACTGTCTCCAGATCTGTAGCAGCTTTCTTCCATGGGAGAGAACATTGGTGCTTATTTGCTGAGGAAAAACACCACCAGCAACAAAAACAACTCTTGCTCTGTTTAGACTGTTTTTCCTTTATGGATTGCAGTGCCCCTTAGCAAACCCACCAGGTTCTCCTGCCAACAGCCTCCATATATCCATGCTGCTGACTCACCCCCTGTCAGCCTGGGGCAGGCGGCTGCGAGTGCAATATTTCACAGCCCTGGGGTGTTTATATGTTTTACTTTCTGCTCTCATGTATGCAGTGTTTTGCAAGAGGCACTTTTGCCAGTACACCCGATGTGCTAACCTCAGTACTGATTGGTGTGGGATCACCTGGCTGATCCAGTGGTTCGAACACACTAGGTTTTATCGCATTTGCCTCTCCAACTTTCACTTTTCTGACTTCTAGACTTGGGCTCAGCCTCCAGAATTTCAACGTGGGCGCTCTGAATCCTAGTGTAGATGGCTTTTTATAGATTTTTTGAACTTCATGTTCCTTGGTGTGGAAATGGAGTCAGAATTTTTGGCTAAAATACTGCCTGCTGGTTTTAAGTACCAGCCGGTTTCTGTTCCCTGTGGGGATGGATATGCGATGTCTGCCCAGGTACAAGTCGGCTTGGGATGGTTCTGTTTCTGGGACGGTTCCTCCTCATTTGTATTAAAGAAACAGCATTGTATATCAGCAATGTCTGCATTGTTCCCTTGGCCTTTGCTGGGAGGCAGGGCAAGGTACGAGGAAGGAAGATGGTCGCCAGTCAAGGCAGAGGGCCATGAGTGATTAGCAAGGGAGTGACGTGCCAGTCTTACTCTGTTTCTCTCTGTGGCTGGCTACTTCCCTCGTTAGGAGATCTCAGCACATCAAAATATTAGGTAAGGAGATACTTCAACATGGGGACCGAATGACACCTATTAAACCAACGTATCAATAAAAACAGCTAGGCGTTGTTTGTATCTGGCCATAAATTACCTCCCAAAGTTGCTCTTCTAAAATGAAAACCTGATTTTGTGACTTGGGCAGCTTAAAAATACATGTAATGAAATAGAAAGAGCATTTATCTGGGAGTCAGGAGCCTCAATTTCTAAGGGTAGACTTGTTACTAATGATACCACTTTGGGCAAATCATTCTATTTCTCCGGCTTCATTAGTGACCTTCGCAAGAGCAGTTTTAGTAGAAAAGCTGACATCCTAATTGCCAAATCCATAGGCTAATTTTCATTCCTCATCCTACTTGACAACTCCATTGCATTTGGCACTCTTGACTGCTCTTTCCTTCTCAAAACTGTCTCTGCCCTTGGCTCCTGAGACTCAGCCTTTGTGAATTCTTCTCCACTTCTCTCCCAACCTTGCTGTCTATTCTTCTCTAACTCCCCCGTTACCGCTTCTACTGCCTGTCCATTGCCTGCTAGTGTTCCACAGAATTTCCCCTTTGCCCCTCTTCTCGTCACACTTCCATCCTGGAAATGATCCCCTCCACTCCCATGGATTCCGCCACCATCTCCTTACTGATAGCTGCTCTATCTCGTCTTCAGAACTCTCTCGTCCTCTCTCCAGAACGCCAGTCTGCGCTTGCAGCCACCCACATGCTGCCCCGTCTAGTTTATGTCAAGCTCCGCCAACTTAGTCTGCCCCAAACTGAGTTCATTGTCTTCTTTTGTTTTGTCTGTATTAGTTTCCTAGTGTTGCCATAACAAAATACTACAAACTGGGTGGCTTATAAAGAACAGAAACGCACTGTCTCACAGTTTTGGAGGCTGGGAGTCTGAGATCAGGGTGTCAGCCTTGCTGATTCCTTCTGGGGCTTTGAGGGAGAATCTGTTCCATGCCTCTCTCCTAGCTTCTGGTAGCCCTAGGTGTGCCTTAGCTTGCAGCTGCAGTGTCACATGGCATCTTTTCCCTGTTTCCCTGTCTCTATTTATCTTATCCTTTTTTATAAGACACCAGTCATATAGTATTAGGACCCATCCTGTTCTAATATGACTTCATGTTAACCTAACTGATAACATCTTCAAAGATGCTATTTCCAAACTAGATCAAGTTCACAGGTACTGGGTTTAGGACTTCAAACAATCTTTTCGAGGGTACACAATTCATTCCATAGTAATGTCCTACCCATCCCCTTAAATCTGTTAAGCCTATTCTGCCTTCTGTATCTGATTTAGCCTCTGAGGTTAAATTGTCTTTCATTCTTTGCTGTCCCTAAAAAGATGTTGCTGGCATGTCTATTTAAGAGATGTTTCTTAAATCTTCATGCCACTGCTGCAGCTATAGTTCAAGACCTCAGGGTCTGTCACCTGGATCTTTGAAATAGTACCTGACATTACAGAAAGCTGCCATAACAGAAAGCTGAACTTACAGTGGCTTAACCAAATAGAGAGGGATTTTTGTTGTTGTTGTTGTTTTCTTACTCAAAAACAAGACATAGAAGATTCAGAACAAATATGGCGGCCCTAGGATGCCTCCAGGGGCCCCAGGCTCCTTCTGTCTTTCCATTCAGCCATCCTGGACATGTGCCTATCATCCTTATGCTTGCACTTCATGGTCACAAAATGGCTGCTCATTTCCCACATCCATACTCCAGGCAAGAAGAAGAGAAAGGTCAAAGGTCAGAAGGCAAATGCCTACTGAGTCTGCTCCCTTTCAAAGAGCTCTCATGGAAGCTCCACCCAGTGATGTACACTCGTTTTTCATTGGCCAGAACTGTGTCACATGACCACTCTATCTGCAAGGGAGACTGGGAAAGAGAATGGGGTTTTTGTTTGTTTTGCTTTGTTTTGGAAGCAGGGCACATTGCCTCCTTGAATAAAATTGGGACTCTGTCAGGAAGGAAGAAAAGGAGACTTGCTACTGCATAAGCAACTGTGTCTGCAACACCCTAGTCTTAGTCTCCCAGCAATCAGAATCTTCCCCCATATCTACATTCCTAAAAAGAAATCTGAACATACCCTTGCCCCATTTTAAAAAATCTCTGTTGATTCCTCACTGGCCACAGAATAAAGTACAAACTTCTTAACCACATTCTGGATCCTGCCTTCTCTATGCTTCTCTCGTGCCATCACATCCTGCTATGGATTGAATTGTGCCCCCCAAAAATGTGTGTCAACTTGGCTAGGCCATGATTCCCAGTATTGTGTGATTGTCCACTACTTTGTCATCTGATGTGATTTTCCTACGTGTTGTAAATCCTACCTGTATGATATTAATGAGGTAACGTTAAAGGCAGTCAATCTCTTTTGAGATCTAAAATAGAGAAGTGAGCCACCAAGAATGAAGAACCAGGAAGGGAGCGCATCCTTTGGACCCAGGGTCCCTGCGCTGAGAAGCTCCTAGTCCAGGGGAAGATTGATGACAAGGACCTTCCTCCAGAGCCAACAGAGAGAGAGAGATTTCCCCTGGAGCTGGCACCCTAAATCTGGACTTCTAGCCTCCTGCACTGTGAGAGAATGAACTTCTGTTTGTTAAAGCCATTCACTTGTGGTATTTCTGTTACAGCAGCACTAGGTAACTAAGACACCTCCCCACAGAACACATTCCTAATATACCACAGAACTTTTCACGATTCCCTAAATCCATCATGTCATGCCTCTGTCTCTACACGGATCACCACCAGGAGGCACTTTTCAGCATCAGGAGCAGACACAGGCCCTGAACAGTGCCCAGCACATTAAAAAAAAAGACCAATTGCCATTGAGTTCTCCCAACTCATGCAGAACCCATGTGTATCAGAGTAGAACTGTACTCCATAGGGTTTTCAGTGCTTGATTTTTCAGAAGTAGGTTGCCAGGCTTTTCTTCCTAGATGCCTCTGGGTGGACTTGAACTTCCAACCTTTCAGTTAGCAGTTGAGTGTGTTAGCCATTTGCACCACCCGGGGACACATTCCATTACAACCTGTTGCCATCCAGTTGGTTGCAACTCATAGCAACCCTATAGGACAGAGAAGAACTGCCCCATAGGGTTTCCAAGGAGCAGCTGGTAGACTAAAACTGCTGACCTTTTGGTTAGCAGCCAAGCCCTTAACCACCGTGCCACCAGAGCTCCCAGGGACACATAATAGGGCTAAATGCCCACTTGTTGAATGAATGAAGGAGAAAAATGATGTTTTCTTTACCTGAAATCAACCCTCCTCCTTCCTGATTTGCCTGTCTTGTACTTATTATTTTGATCTCAATTTAAATGTCAACTCCTCTAGGAAGTCCTTTGGGGCCACTCCCACCTTACCCCACCCCCACCCCTGCCACCAAAGATGGGTTAGATGCCTCTCCTTTGGGTTCCCATAAGCCTTTGTACATCTTATCACCCTATATACTTAAATTTTATTTTTCTTTGGCAGAATTGTCCATTAGACTGGGAGCCTCAGGAGGTCAGGTGTCTTGTCTGTGGGTGTGGTGTGCCCTAGCTCTCCGTTATCCACTGAGGTATTCTGGGAAGCACTCTAAACACCTAGCATAGTGCCTCACACAGAAGAGGTACTTGATAAACACCTGTTGAATGTGTGGGTGGATGGGTGATTGAGCAGAATGTCCGGTGACTTTAAGGTATTCCCTGGTGAGGTTTTAGTTTAATTTCTCTTCTTTTTTTGTTACCATTACTATTGTTTTTTCCCACAAAATCCCTGCTTTCAATATTACAGTACCAAGAATTGAAAAAAAAGAGAGGGAGAAAAGATTTCCATGAATTGCGGCTTCCAGCTGGTTATCATTATTTCAATTTTGGTTTTATCTTTGTGGGCAACTGAAGCCTATGATTTAAGCTATCTCTAGCTTAGCAAGGGGGTCGGTGCCCGCCCAACCACTCATGTTTCCAGAATGCACTTTGCTGTGTCAATACACATTACTTGTCACATTGCAACAAGCCTGAAGAGAGTTTGTTCTCCCCTGTTGGATTGTTGTCATGTGTCAAATCATGCAGCCCAGGGGGAATGAATACAATGCAAGGCAGAGCTCACATGAGCGATGGTCAGATGTCCTCCAAAGATAAACACGATGTGCAGACCAGGAAAGGAAAGGTCAGAAAACAATTGGAACCTCAGACACTGCAAGGCTTCTTTACTTTCATTTCCTTGCCGCTTGGAGCCTTCAATTTACCAGCATGTGCAAATATACATTTTTCTCCTAACCAACTTTCCTGGCGATTCTCCCACAATCCGGGAGAGTTCTGGTTTGAGCTGGTGGTCCTGTCATTGGTGAAGCAGAGTGGGAGATGTGATGCCCTCACATCAAAGCTGACGAAACAAGAAAGGTGTGGTGATCCTACAAGCTTCACCATCTCCAGTGCAATAAGAGCTCAGAGACAATGTGAAAGCATAACTGGACTCAGGGAGGAAAAATCCACTTCAGGGAGTACGAGCTATCCAAGCAGTAAGGGCTGGGATAAGTGCGCTGGTGGTAGTGGTTTCTTTTCTTTTTTAAGTAGACTAAAAAAAAAAAAAAAAAAAATACCAAATGATTACTAGTTGTTCCATATTAAAGAAGGAACAGGCGCAAGCCGATCTCCCCACTTAAAGACTCCCACACACTAGAAATAGTTTCCTAGAAAGGCAGACATAATTCAACTGGGTGTAGCTTAGCACGCATGAGGCGCACTTTTATGACACTCTCCTCAAATCCTCAGTGGTTGATTTCTTGGTGTGACAGCAGCTTGCCACATTCACTGCGCCAGACAAGGATTAGGGGAGTGAAATTAGTCATGTATGGAAATTGTAATCACGTTGGCTGGTTGTATATGCTCATTTAGGCATTTTAACAGTGTGCGGTGCTGTTCTCTCCGCAGGACTAATAAGCATTAGCTGTAATGAGGTCAGTCAGTCAGTCAGGCATTATCAGGGGATTTAATTGGGACATGGGTCTCTGCTGAAGTGAAAATTAATAACTTTTGTCAATGTTCTGGTGAAATGTTCTGTCTTATTAAACTATGAGGGTCAATTAGAAAGCATTATGTAATAAAGTCCCCAGCAGCAGAACTCAAATTGAGTTATACCACAGTCATTATTCCAGGGCAAATGCATTTGAAAATGGAAAACCAGAGTGCCATATGGAGGATTCGGGTCAGATTTACAAGCATCGCATGTTAAGGCTTCAACAAGAAGGAAACAATTAAACGTAATACTGAAATAAATCAGCACGCCGAGCGTGCTGTGCGGGGCCAGGAGCCTGGGGCCGGCCTTGGCCCTGGAGCGGTGCAAAATGGCAGCCTTTAGGAGGCTTGTTTGGGTTGCACCAGGCAGCACCATCCCCACAGATCGCTGTGAGTGTTGAAAATCTGGGCCACACCTGGAAGGCTCAGGCCTGCACACTGCCTCATATAAATAACTCTTTATTGTGTGGCTATTAAGACCAGAGATTGCTTTCATTAAAGTGCAAGTTATTGTGGTACAGCAAATTAAAGAATTTAAAGCATACTAAACAGCCCCAGATAGTTCCCCGTTCAGTCATGTTTTACAGTATCTTAAATGGGCAGTATATTGTTAGGGATAGATAAAGTCTGTGCTAGGTTTGGGGTCTGACAAAACAGTGTCCAGGCACATCTTCTAGCCAGCAAGGGCTGGAGGGAGTGGTGGAGCGCTGGTGGGGACATTGTTATGGCCGATCTGTGGGGCTGTGAGGAGCAGAAGGAGTCTTCTGAAAGACTGGGGGAAGTGGCCTTTGCCTGCTCCATTCTGACAAAAAGGACATCCTCAATGCGAAAAGATTTTTAAAGAAGCTCTTCTGAAAGTAGTTTGGAAAGGAAGGAAGGAAGTGAAGGAGGAAGGGAGAGAGGGAGGGAGGGAGCGAGGGAGGGAGGGAAGGAGTGAGAGAGGGAGGGAGGAAGGAAGGACATAGAGAAGAAAACAGAAAAAGGAAAGAAGGAGATAGGGAGGAGAGATGGAAAGAGGATGTGTAATGTCCCATTAATAATGTAGTACAACTTTTTTAAGGAGCCCTGGTGGCGAAACATTTAAGCCCTCAACTGCTAACTGAAAGGTTGGTGGTTTGAACCGACCCAGTTGCTCTGTGGGTAAAATTACAGCCAAGAAAACCCTATGGGGTAGTTCTACCCTGTCACATGGGGTTGCTATGAGTTGGAATTGACTCAATGACATCTGAAAACAAAAACAACAACTTTTTGATCTAAACTTTGTCTTCTCTAGTGAAGTGAACTGGGGCCTGATTAAACCACTTGATTAATCCACTGTCGTCGATTCTGACTCACAGCAACCCGATAGGACAGAGTAGAACTGCCCCCATAGGGCTTCCAAGGCTGTAAACCTTTACAGAAGCAGACTGCCACATCTTTCTCCCACGGAGCAGCTGGTGGGTTGAAACCACCGACCTTCTGGTTCGCAGCTGAGTGCTTTAACCACTGCCCCACCACGATTCCTTGGGGTCTGATTATTCCCCCTTTATTCCTAATGTCGGTTACCTTTTTCCTTAAAAACAAACTACAGCAATGCCCCTTTCTTGGCTCCAAACCATTATGAAACCCAGTCTGTCCCCCTCTCTCTCACCTCCATGGCAGCTGCTCTGGTCTGAGCTCTCCTCACCTCCACCAGATCCAACAGTCACCCATTTCCACTCTGTTGTTGTTAGTTGCTGTCAAGTCAGCCCCCAACTCATGGCAACCTCATGCACAACAAAACCAAATTTTCTGCACCATCCCCACTATTAGTTGGGAATCAGACCGTTGAGACACAGAGGGTTTTCACTGGTTGATTTTCGGAAGTAGATCACCGGGCCTTTCTTCCTAGTCTGGCTTAGTCTGGAAGCTCTGCTGAAACCTGTTCTACTTCATAGCAGCATGTAAGCCTCCACGGACAGATCGTGCATGAGGTAGGTGCATTGACCAGGCATCGAACCTGGGTCTCCGGTATGGAAGGCGTAAATTCTACCACTGAACCACCAATGCATTGTTTCCACTTTAGCCTACACCTATCCATTCTCTTCACACCAATCCTGGTCATTTATCTGCTTAAAAGCCCTTTAACACCTTCCATCTGCACATAAGATAAAATCCTAGGTCCCATAGAACCCCTCTTTGATAGGGCCATGGCTCACCTGAAGCCACATGTTCCTCTCACTCTGTTCTTTCAGGCTCTGGAAAACAGGAATGACGTTCAGAAAAAATACCAGTTGCCGTCAAGTTGACCCTGACTCAAGACGACCCCATGTGTAGCAGAGCAGAACTGTGTCCGCAGGGTTTTCAATGCCTGATTTTTTGGAAGTAGCTCACCAGACCTTTCTGCCCAGGTGTCCCTGGGTAGACTCGAACCTCTCACCTTTCAGTTAGCAGTCAAGCGTGTTAACTGTTTTCACCACCCAGGGGCTCCTACATTCAGAAAAGGCCTAGTAAAATACAGCTGGTTTATAAGGAAGGTGCCCGTCCCAAAAGCCAAATCAGCTTTGTAACCAACCTTTTGCTCTCTGACCCTTCTGGGAACCACCACGTAAAGTCATGTGTAATAATACTGCTCCACACGTGTTCAGTGCCAAGTACCTTATGAAGTTGTTGTATAAGTTATCTCGTATGACCTCCCCATGACACACTGGGGAAGATATAGCAGATATTTTCATTTTGATTTCAAGGTGCTGTTTCCTGTATAATCTTTTTGAGCTCCCCTCCAGCTATCCACACCCACTTAAGGCTGACAGAAGAGAGGCCTTGTGGCCCATTCCTGAGTCAGGTCCACGCAGCATAAAAAACTTGCAGTCATTGTGCCCCTGTTTGGAAAGAGATGATTTTGGGGGCATTGGGTAGAGCCCCTAAGCAAAAATAACCTCCTTACCAGTCCTTCCATCATTAGCAACCTATTCCTTTCCACCTTTTACAGTCCCTTATTAAAATGCAAACAGCCACGGGAGTGTCTGCATCGAAAGCCAATACCTTAATGTTCTAGGTCCCCGAGTGGCGTAAGTGGTTTGTGCCAGACTAGTAACTTAAAGGTTGGCCCTTTGAACCTACCCAGTGGTGCTGCAAAAGAAAGGCCTGGCTTTCTATAAAGATTACAGCCAAGAAAACCCTATGGAGCAGTTCTAGTCTGACACATGGTGTCGCTATGAGTCAGACTCACTCGATGGCAATAGGTTTGGTTTTTTGGTTTAATGATCTAAGTTAACTGAGAACGGGTGGGACCCAGAGCAGGTACAGAGTCAAGAGTAGGCATCAGAGAGAGGAGAAAGGCCATGGCAGAGGAGGAGAAGGAGACGAGAAAACCCCAAAGGCAAATCACACCAACGCAGCCCTTTGGTCCAGGGCAGCCTTGTTGGATTTTTCTGCACAGTCCCATTGATTTCACAGGCTCTTCATTTGTGACTTGAGCCCAAACTTGTTACCAACACAGGATGCCCCAAGATGGCTAGTCAATGTGCCCCTGGCGGCATTGCCACATGCTGATATTTCCTTCTCTGAGCAATTCTTCTTGCTAATGTTAGTGGAGGGGTTTCCCACCATAAGGGTTTCTGGTTCATTTGTGTTGCTGGGTCTCCCAGGGCCACACTTCTGTTTCGGGAGACAGTTTTGGCACTGGGCTCCTTCTGACACGTCAGGCTGAAAAGTGAACTTGAGCCAAGAGTTCTGTTGCTTCATTTCAGTTATTTATGAGAAGCTGGTGTTTTCTGCTAACAAAGACAACGGGAAATTTCAAAATCTAAAAATTATCAAGCTATTGGGGGTAGTGGTGGGAAGACAGACATTGCAAAATGTTTCTCAAACGGAGGAACTTGCTTTCAATATTTTTTTCCTCAGGAGAAATAACAAATAGAAATGCCACTTGATTTTTGGAATCTTTGTGCTGAAAAGTATGAAGCGATTCAGGGAGAGACTGGACAGAGAGTTCCCATCACTACAAATCCTATAGGAAAATACTACCTGCCTGCACCTCCACCCCTTGGCTAATTAATGAATGAATGAAAATATGAATGAATGAACAAACCACTCAACTATGCACACTTAATTCCACAGATCAAATGCCTTGCAGCCATGCATTAGCATCGTAGTTTGAGACCCAACTGTTTATGTATGGTTTTTCTATGATTATAAAATTATATCTACTGATTATGAAATGCTCGGAAAACACAGAAATGTTCAAGAAGAAAACAAAAATCATCCATAATCCTACCTTAGTTTCTTAGTGCTGCTATAACAGACATACCACAAGGGGGTGGCTTCAATGAACAGAAATTTATGTTCTCACAGTTTAGGAAATTAAAAGCCTAAATTCAGGACACCTGAGCTAGGGGGAAGCTTTCTCTCTCTGTCAGCTCCGGGGGAAGGTCCTTGTCTGTTTTTAGCTTCTGTGTCCTAGGTTTCTTGGAGCTCTTCACGTAGCATGGCCTCTATCTTCCCCCATCTGTGTTTGCTTGCTTCTGTGCCTAATCTACTCTTTTTATATCTCAAAAAACGATTGGGTTTAAGACACACTCTGTACTGATAAGGCCTCATTAACATAACAAAGAAAATTCTCTTCCCAAATGGGGTTACATCCACAGGTATAGGGGTTAGTATTCCAACACATATTTTGGGGAGATACGATTCAAACTATAACACTACCCCACAGAAAGGCTTTTTCTGAGCACATAAATGTTACATGGTTGACATCTGTAGGAGATAAGATTTCTAAGATGACCCCTCATGGCCGACAGCCTTGTGTAAGCCCCTCCCCCTTGAATGTGGGCAGGGTCTTCAAATATGATCGGATAATCAGTCCCATGATTACATTTTGACACAGGGCACAGTTGACTTTAAGAAAGGGAGATTATCTTGGGTGAGGCTGACCTAATCGGGTGAGTCTTAAAAGGGACTAGGCTTTCCTGGAGACAGAGAGTCAAAGCATGAGAGGGGTTTGACCCAAGGGAGATTCTCTGTTGCTGGCTTTGAAGATGTAGGGTGCCACTTGGTAAGGAATGCTGGAGACATCTAGGAGCTGAAAGCAACCGCAGCTGACAGCATACAGGGAAACAGAGACCTCAGTCTTGGCAACCACAAGGAAATGAATTCTGCCAACAACCTGAATGAGTTTGGAGGAGGATCCTGAGCTCCAGATGAGAACACAGCCTGGCCAACACTTTGATTTTGCTCTTGTGAGATCCAGTCAAGCCCACCTGGGTTTCTGACTACAGATCTATGAGATAATAAATGCGTGTTGTTTTAAGCCCTTAAATTTGTGGTAATTTCTTACAGAGAAATAGAAACATAATACAATGTCCTATGTTTAACTTCATGTTACAATTTAAACCTTTTCTTTTATCACTGAAAACTAAAATTGTAATGTGTACATCTAAGAAGGAACTTCAGTGAGATGAATTGACAAAGTGGCTATAACAATGGGCTCAAACATAGCAACAATTGTGAGGATGGCACAGGACTGCGCAGTGTTTCATTCTGTTGTACATAGGGTCACCATGAGTCAGAACCAACTTGGAGGCACCTAACAACACCCTAATAACATATCTAACGTGTGTATGGAAGATAATTGATATAAATAGTCTTTATTATTGGGTATTTTCAAAAACCAAACCCATTGCCATTGAGTTGATTCCGACTCATAGCAATCCTATTCGACAGAGTAGAAACTGTCCCATGGGGTTTTCAAGGCTGTAATCTTTATGGAAGTAGACTGCCACATCTTTCTCTCATGTAGCAGCGGGTGGGTTCAAACCACTGACCTTTCGGTTAGCAGCCGAGTGCTTAATCACTGTGTGACCAGGGCTTCGTATTGGGTATTTTAGGTGTTGTATTACAGGTGTTCCAGATTAGTTATTTAAAAATTAAGTGCTGTCTTCTTTTGTTGTGTGTATTCATTTTGGCTTCTGTGTTCACACAAGAGAAAGATGAAACATCTCTTTCCCAATATTTGCCAACCTATACCCCCTCCAAGAGAGAAAGTTCTAAGGAGGTCTGGGTTTTCTTTGCTCCCAGACCAAAAGTAAACAATTTGGATGGAGTATGATTCAGAGGCCGTTGTATTTCAAATGGGGAGACTCTAACATCTTTAGGCTACATTGTCCAAGGAGGGGGCTGGAGGCTGTTGTCTTTAGATGTTAAGAAGAGGCTGGCCACACCCCAGGTAATAATTCCATAAGACTGGGAAGAGAAATAGAAGTTGGGCTTCCACCTGTGATGGAGATATGACCTCATCTGAACTCAGTGCCATGGGTGACCTCAGATGGAGCTGGCTATGTGGCTGTCTGTGGGGCTGGGCACCACCCACCATGGCTGCGAGGCTCTGTCAAGGTCCTCCAGATCCAGTGTGGGTGGGAAATTGAGAGCTCTTCTCACCACCCTTGGCTAGCATTGGCCTGCTACCAGATTTAACTTCACTTTGGAAAAGTAAAGCAATGTGACATTTCTTACCTTCTTGCGTAGGGCATTCATGCTGGTTATATAAATTGTTGTTGTTGTTGGGTACCATCGAGTCAGTTCTGACTCATAGTGACCCTATGTACAACAGAATGAAACACTGCCCAGTCCTGCTCCATCCTTACAATCGTTACTATGTTTCAGCCCACTGTTGCAGCCACTGTGTCAAGCCATCTCGTTGAGGATCTTCCTCTTTTTCAATGACCCTCTACTTTACCAAGCATGATGTCCTTCTCCAGGGACTGGTGCCTCCTGATAACATGTCCAAAGTAAGTGAGACAAAGTCTTGCCATCCTCACTTCTAAGGAGCACTCTGGCTGTATTTCTTCCAAGAGAGATTTGTTCGTTCTTCTAGCAGTCCATGGTTACATAAATAGTAATGTGATAAATCGTTCCACATAAATATGTATCTGCAATTATTTTCTATTTGAATAGATATCTAGAAATAGCTCAAAGGATGTAGACATTTTAACGTCCTTCATAAACTATCATATTAGCAGCTCCTAGATCTCTCAAGGAGCCTTGGTGGCATAGTGGTTAAGTTCTCGGCAGCTATCTGAAAGGCTGGTGGTTTGAACCCACCAGCCACTCCATGGGAGAATGACGTGGCAGTCTGCTTCCACAAAGATTACTAAAAAAAAAAAAAAAAAGCCAAACCCATTGCCATCAAGTAGATTCCAGCTTATAGAGACCCTATAGGACAGAGTAGAACTGCCCCATAGAATTTCCAAGGAGCAGCTGGTGGATTCGAACTGCCAACCTTTTGGTTAGCAGCTTAGCTCTTAACCACTGCTCCAGCAGGGCTCCATTATAGCCTTGGAACCCCTGTGGGGCAGTTTTCTATTCTGTCCTGTAGGGTTACTATGAGTTGGAATCAACTTGACAGCGCACAGCAATAACAACGACAGATTTCTCAAGTTATAAGACACTAAACCAAAACAAACCAGGGGCCATTGAGTCGATTCCAACTCATAGCAACCCTATAGGACAGAGTAGAATTGCCCCATAGGGGTTCCGAGGAGTGCCTGGTAGATTCAAACTGCCGATCTTTTGGTTAGCTGCCATAGCTCTTAGCAACTACACCACCAGAGTTTCCAAAAGACACTAGATTCATAATAAATTCTCCCTTTGTCTTCTGCCCCCCAACCACCTCAACATACCAGCTCCAACACACCACTTGAGCAAGCTGAAGCCCCATGCACTTCTGCATGGAGAAAGGCAGTTCGAAGCCTACAATGAATGGGTAACAGAGTGAGACCAGTATGGCCTGGTGTCAGTCAGCCCGGATGTTTCCCAACCTCGCCACTACCTCTGACTGGCTGTGTCACCTTGGAGAGTCACATATGCTAAGATTCAGTTTCCCGATCAATAAGGCAGGGATGGTAATAATGCCCTCCTTATAGTCAAGATTACATTTAGGCGATGGATGGGAAGATAGGTGACATACCACTTACCCAGTGACTGGCACACGTGGTTGCTTAGTAAATATTTGTTAAATTATCAGCTAAAAATTTTATTTTTTTATTACTATTTAATTATACTCACATGGATGCACAGAAACCCATGCTTAATTGGGTGATTTATGCTTATGTGGTCACCTCAGTGCCCCCAGAGAGAAGATTTCTCTTACTTTTCAAGTGTCTCTTGCCTTTCCCTCTTCCGGCTTTCTTCACGCAGGTTGTCTGCCCAGACACAGACCTCCTGCTCCCACAAAGCCCACTTTGGAGATTGGCGCCTGCCTTCTGCTGCTAGTTTGTTGTTTGAAAAGTGCCGACGCCTCTGTCTTTCTTCACCCACAGTGCCAGGATTCTGTGCCAAAGCTGCCCACAGGAGTGAGCCCTTCCCCGCACGCCAGAGTTTTGGAAGGTGGACCTGGCACCAACAAAACATGGAAGAGAAGCCCTTGTGATACAACCCTCGTGCATACACACACACACACACACACACACACACCTACAAACTCACACAGACACACACACACCACATACTCACACACACATGCACCACATATACATACCCAGAGATGCACACACACTCCAGGTACACAGACACACACACAGAGACACATATGCACACACACCACATACTCACACACTCAGAGACACACACATACACCACATACACACATAGACACACATACCACATACACGCACACACACACCACATACTCACACGCCTCGCATGTACATGCAGACACATGCACACCACATACTCACACAGACACACACACTATACTCACACTTACAGACCCACGCACACGCGCACACACCAGCCAGACACCAGAGACTCCAATCAGTACTTACAGCAACTTTTAAAAGGAATAAAAATTGCTCAATCTCTTTGATGATATTCAAAGGGCCTTTTTTTAATATATAAGAAAGTACATTTGAAATTCTTAACACGTCTGATATCACCAGCTCTTTTTTTTTTCCCTTCCAAACTCTCTTAATTCCATAATTTAGAAGGTTCAGACCCAGAAAGCTCTCGCTGACATGTAAGTGGGTGTCCTGTGCACTCCCCGGTGGACTTGACCCCCTCAGTCTAGAAACTTCAGAGCGGGTTCATGGGGAGGGCTGCGGAGCAAGGACACTGCCCGTTGCTCGGCAGACGGCCACTGACGGAGAGCAGGCTGCCTGCAGGAAAATGTTTGCTATTCATTTCGCCCTGACACTTCAAGAGAGGAGCACAATTTCTTTTGTGATTGGAGGTAATGTAATCTACAGGAAAATCAATGTGGGCTGACAGGAGAATCGTCCAGCTGATCTGCAGACCAGAGACACTGAATCACATCAGGCTGAAGGCGGCAAGTCAGCGAGGCGGCTGCGCTGCCTCTGGGAGAAGTCGGCTTTGGAAAGCTCCCACCCTGGGCGGCCAGCCTCCTCGCCAGCCTGTGGACCCTGCCGCCCAGCTGCTGTGTGCCGGTTGGGAGGACGGACGGTGCTAGGGGCCAGAGGGCCACAGCATGCCTTGCCGGTTCCTGGGAGTAGAGACAGAGAGACAAAGAAATGGGAGAGAGACAGACAGACACACACAGGGACCTCAGTTTCCAAATTGTCTACATGCACTTTACTACTCTTTCTTTTTCTTTTCTTTTTTCTTTTTTTTTTACTGTTGTTGTTAGGTGCCAACGAGTGGATTCCGACTCCTAGCAACCCTATGCACAACAGAACGAAACATTGCCCAGTTCTTCACCATCTTCACAATTGTTGCTATGCTTGAGCCCATTGTTGCAGCCACTGTGTCAATCCATCTCGTTGAGGGTCTTCCTCTTTTTCACTGACCCTCTACTTCACCAAGCATGATGTCCTTCTCCTGGTACTGATCCCTCCTGACAACATGTCCAAAGTATGTGAGACAAAGTCTTGCCATCCTTGCTTCCAAGGAGCATTCTGGTTGTACTTCTTCCAAGACACATTTTTTTGTTCTTCTGGAAGTCCACGGTATATTCAATATTCTTCGCCAACGCAACAATTCAAAGGCATCAATTCTTCTTTTGTCTTCCTTATACATTGTCCAGCTTTCACATGCACGTGAGGCAATTGAAAACACCGTGGCCTGGGTCAGACACACCTTAGTCCTCAAGGTGACATCTTTGCTTTTCAACACTTTAAAGAGATCTCTTGCAGCCGATTCGGCCAAAGCAATGCGTCTTTTGATTTCTTGACTGCTGCTTCCATGGGCATTGATTGTGGATCCAAGTAAAATGAAATCCTTGACAACTTCAGTCTTTTCTCCATTTATCATGATGTTGCTTATTGGTCCACTTATGAGGATTTTTGTTTTCTTTATGTTGAGGTGTAATCCATACTGAAGGCTGTGGTCCTTGATCTTCATCAGTAAGTGCTCGAAGTCCTCTTGACTTTCAGCAAGCAAGGTTGTGTCATCTGCATAATGCAGGTTGTTAATGAGTCTTCCTCCAATTCTGATGCCCCGTTCTTCATATAGTCCAGCTTCTTGGATTATTTGCTCAGCATACAGATTGAATAGGTATGGTGAAAGGATACAACCATGACGCACACCTTTCCTGACTTTAAACCATGCACTATCTCTATATTCTGTTCAAACGACTGCCTCTTGATCCATATACAGATTCCTCATGAGCACAATTAAGTATTCCAGAATTGCCATTCTTCACAATGTTATCCATAATTTGTTATGATCCACACAGTCCAATGCCTTAGCATAGTCAATAAAACACAGGTAAACATCTTTCTGGTATCCTCTGCTTTCAGCCAGGATCCATCTGACATCAGCAATGATATCCCTGGTTCCACGTCCTCTGCTGAATCCTGCTTGAATTTCTGGCATTTTCTAGTGATTTTTTTTTAACTAGACTTTATTTTTAGGGCAGATTTAGGTTTACAGAAAAATTGTGCAGGAAGTACAGAAAGTTCATATAGACCTCCTTCTCCGCACTGCCTACCACCCATCTGTCATTTTGTCATACTGTGGTGGCTTGTGTGTTGCTATGATGCAGGAAAGTATGCCACTGGTATTTCAAACACCAGCAGGGTCACCCATGGTGGACAAGTTTCAGTGGAGCTTCCAGATTAAGACAGATTAGGAAAACAGGCCTCTCGATCGGTTTCTGAAAATGAGCCAATGAAAACCTTATGGATCACAACAGAACACTGTTTGATATAGCGCTGCAAAAGGAGCCCCGTAGGCTGGAAGACGCTCAAAATATACAGTGGCTGCAACAGTGCACTGGAGCATGCCAATGTCATGAAGATGGCACCTGAACAGGCAAGGTTTGATCTGTTGTACATGGGATTGCCGTGAGTCGGAACCGAGTCAATGGCAACTAACAACAACACAACAACTCCCCACTGCACATTGTTTATCCCAATATTAACATCTTGCATTCATGGGGTACATTTGTTTCAATTGAGGCAGCAATATTGAGACATTATTAATAACCGAAATCCATAGCTTACATTAGAGTTCACTCTTTGTGTTGTACAGTCCCATGGACTTTGGCAAATGCATAATGTCACATGTCCACCATTACAGTACCATGAAGAATAGTCTCACTGCCCTAAAAATGCCCTGTGTTCCACCTATTTAACCCTCTCCCATCCCCCTTGACCTCTGAAACCCTGGCAACCACATTTTACTACTTTTTCCATTAAAAAAATCAGACTGTGTACCCACCACCCAACTACATGCACTCTTTTAGTTATCAAGAAAGAAAACGTTGCAAAAACTAAACAAATAAGATAGACTGAACTAAACATAACTCTCACCACCCCAAAAACATCTGAACATCTGCTGGGCAACTCGGCTGGCCTGGTTCAGCTTACTTCAGCACCCACAGCAGCCAGCAGCAACAGCAGCAAAGTTAGCAGGTGTCACCCCAATATGGCTGTGAGCGGCTTCCCATGATTCAGAGACATAAATCAGAATAATAGGCCCAGGCGCACCCCCCCACCCCCGCCCCATATGTCCCGTTTACCGAAGCCACAGCTACTGGCAGCCCTCTGGCCTCCGGGTGGTTCGGGCATTATAAACCCCCTCCAAAGAGTGGGGGTGCTTTGGGGGAATCTGTTTAACCTCTCCATGTAGTAAAAACATCCCTGTCGTTTATTGCATGAAGCATGCAAGAACTATACTTGAGGAAATCATGGGTGAAGAACCAGGAACCCGAGACAGAGTCCTCAGGAAAGCTGGTGCTGCCCACTCGTAATCCCTGGACCAGGGGGAAGCAGGCGAGGCCCATGGTGGGATGGGCCAAGGAGCCACTGAAACTCACAGGCCCCTTGGTGTCCTCTTCCTTCAGGGCTGTAACAAAAGCATGTCTCATGTAGACACTCTGCCTCCCTTCCCCCATCTCTCCTCCATCTCGGGGTGAGAATGGGCCTCTCTGTCCCCCCCATGAGGTCCCTGGCAAAGGCTTCCTACTTTACCTACTATGTTCCTGGCAGAAACTTTTAAGGCCCAAGAGGCAGCAGCCTCAAGCCTTTTGGAAGATTTGGGGCAGTCCTGGGCCTGTGCTCTCTCCCTGCACCATCTTTGCTCTGCAGTGGAGCTGACACGGGCTCTGGACAGTGGGACAGTGGCTCCAATAAATCTGAGGGCTGTCTAGGTGCTTCATTTATCAAGAGGCCTAATTTACCCAGGCCCTTTAGACTAATTGCAGATTTGCAAAAACTGCTGAGAGTGTAGAACCGTGCATTGTGAGTGTCCCTTGCCATATTTCTGCTAATGTGTTTCATCTGGAGTACATAAAGAGGCAGGGATGCTGATTTTAGACACAGCACTTTGGGGCTAATCCAGCTAAATGATTAGCCCTAAAATTCTGCAGTGATGTCATTTTCCCTACAGTGCTCTGCCAGTCGGGTTGTTTGCTTTATAGTGAGAAATATGTACTTGCAGACCCAGGCTAGCTGCCTCAGCTTCACAGGAAAATCTGTCCTCGGTGGTTTATGTGGGGCCATAGCACCAGCCTGCCCCTGTCTGTAGGTCTCTTCTCAAGGTGCCAAGGGATGCCAGTAAGACAGCAATAACAGGGAACTGTAACTTCTATAAAGGACTCCTAGATAAACTTCGCTCTTCTCCTCCGCCCCATGCATGCCCATGAGTGGGTTCTGCTTATGGGGGAAGTTGTCCAGGTTCTGAGCATGAAGCAGGACCAGGGAGGTTAAAGAGCTGCATCTGGTACTGGAGCCCTGGGTGTGAGTCCCAGCTCTGCCCTAAGCTCGATGGGTGCCTGCCAGTTGCACGACCCGTCTCAGCCTCAGTTTTCTCCTCTACAAAACGGAAACAGGAACATTCAGGACAGCTGAGATGCTCCAAGGAGAAAACATGGATGAAAGGGCTGCACAGGGGCAGCCAAGATGGAAGTGACTGAGATAGAGCTATGGAGTCAGATGGCTCCAGTTCCAGCTCTATCACTTCTGGGCTGTGAGACCCTGGGCAAGTAACTCAACCTCTCTGAACCTGAGGCTCCTCCTTCACTGGAAGGAGATTATCAAAGTAGCCTTACAGGGTTATTGGACCAAGTATTCACCTGGCATCCAGCTCTGTGCTCAGCGTATAGTAGTTGCTCAATAAATGGTAACTGTGATTTGGGTTTATGAATTTCCCCAACATTGGGCCCAAGTGTTTATTTCAGAAAGAAAAGCTGGGCTGGAATTGATTGACTTTTTTTATACTTTTTGTACTCTAGTAGGATATTTTCCCAATAAGTGCAAGTATATCTGCATTTTGCATAATCTTAGAGTTTAAAGGCAAAGTTCCTGAAGCCAGTAAGACTTTCTGGAATGCTTTGATATATCTTGGTGGAGAAGCAGCAATGTCCTCTTTCACACGTAACCAAAGCCTTCACTGATTCCAAAACACATATCCTAGTTAATATGTATAAAAAAACCTATTGTCATCGAGTCAGTTCTTACTCATAGTGACCATATAGGACAGAGTAGAACTGCTCCATAGAGTTTCCAAGGCTGTAATCATTATGGAAGCTGACTGCTACATCTTTCTCCCACAGAACAGCTGGTGGGTTCCAACCACTAAACTTTTGGTTAGCCGCTGAGCACTTTAACCACTATGCCACCAGGGCTCCTTATGTATAACAAACATTTATTGGATACTTAGTAGATGCCAGGTATTATAATAGAAGCATTTTACATATACTTGCTCATTCAATCTCAACCACAACTCTCCAAGACAACTACTATTATTATTCCATTTTATTAATGAGGAAAGTGAGGCTTTATGAGATAAAATAAGATTGCACAACTGGTAAAGGGCAGGGCAGACTCAGGCCTTGGTCCAGCTGACCCAAAGCCGGTGCTCTTAGCTAGGACACCATATAAAGGGAAAGTCGCAAAAAAGGAAACCTGCAAACAGTGGTCACAACACAGCAGCTGTTGACTGAGTGCCAAGTGCTAGGGTGGGTACTATCAGCATAGTATTTCCAATCTTCACAGCAATGCTGCAAAGAGTGAATCACTATTATTGGCCCCATGTTACAGATGAAGAAACTAAGGCTTGAGTAATTCACCCAAGTACTTCCCTTGCATTTGGGGGAGCTGGGAGAGGAACTCAAGGCCAGCTGACTCCAGAGCCTACCCCCTTCGTCTTTGTCCTACCTTGGGAGGAGGATGAGCTCTGGAGATGGACTCATAAAGCAGACACTCATGACGGAATTCCTGGGCTCGTAATCTTCAGAAACTGGCTCTAACTCAATTGTGAGCATGATCCTCATAACTAGGCCAGAACAAATGAGGTTATGTCTTAGACACATTCACGAAGGCCGTTCCTTGTGTAACAACTCTACAACATGATCCCTTAGCCTAGAGAATTGCTAAATAATAGCTCAGAGAAGTGGAGGGCAAAGCACTCCTCTGTGCTCTGAAGGCTGGGTTTTAAGCCATCTTATTAATTGGCCTTGCCTAGTGCGAGTGTTGGTCCTGAAGGATCAAAGCTTGAAGCTGAGACCTGGCACCCAAAGCCATAGAGGCAACATTTGTCTTGCATCGCCCATCCCTGATTAAGCAGCTGGGGGTATGGACCAAACTGTATGATGGATTCCTCCCACATCATACCATAAATTTACCCCCGAGGGCCGGGTGCTATGGGTCCCGGCGGTGTCAGCATGAGAACACGCAGCCTCAGAACCATAACGTAGTGTTGTAGGGGGAGGCAGAAATTAATGAGACTCCAGCTGACATTTTGAGCACACACACACCTCTCTCCGGATTACCCCACAAGTATATTTCTTGTGGAGAGAGTAGTTTTTCCATATTAAAAGACGGCATTAACCTTCAATAGTCCATCACTTGCTTTAATCCTTTCCACCTGTAAATATTTCAGATAAAAATATCACATTTTCTGTGCCAGCATCTTATGAATGTGGCTTATATCTGGACTTAGAGGGAGACTTTAGGGTGGACTTTTTCACTTTCAAATATACACCAAAACCAGAGTGAGGGGATGCAAACAAATACTTGTACACCAGTGTTCATGGCAACACTTTTCACAACAGCCGAAAGGTGGAAACAACACAAGGGCCCATCAACAGATAAATGGATAAAGAAAATGTGGTACATACTTATAGCGGGATATCATTTAGCCATAAAGAGAAATGAAGTCCTGGTACAATATGGATGAACCTTGAAAACATTATGTTGGGTGAAATAAGTCAGACATAAAAAGACAAATATTACATGACCCCACTTACATGAGATACCCAGAATAGGCAAATGCGTACAATTGAAAGTTTATTAGTAGTTACCAGTGGTAGCTGGGAGGAGGAAATGGGGAGGTAGTGCTTAAAGGGTACTGAGCTTCTGTTACCAGTACCAGTACCAGTTGCTGTAGAGTCAACTCTGACTCATGGTGACCCCATGTGTGTCAAAGTAGAACTGTGTTCCATAGGATTTTCAAAAAACTCATGGAGGCACATTTACCTTGCATCTCACATCCCTGATAAGAAGCCAGGGGCATAAGCCAAATTGTATGACGGATTCCTCACCCATCATACCATAAATTTACCAGGTGTGGACCTGGGAACACGTTAGAAATGCAGAATCTCAGGCGCAAAGCCAAACTGATGGACCCAGAATTTGCATTTTACCAAGATCTCCAAGTGATCTGTATGTATTTTAAGGTTTGAGAAGCCCTGGCCTAGGATAGGGTTGGGTTTTAAGGTCTGTGGGCCAGCTGCCTGTTTTTTTTAAATTAAGTTTATTGGAACACAGCCATGCTCATTGTTTACGTGTTATCTATGGCTGCTTGCAGTGCAACAGCAGAGCTGAGTAGTTGCAACGGGCCCTCAAAACCTAAAATATTTACTATCTCGCTGGTTCTTTACAGAAAAAGTTTGCTGACCCCTGGTCTAGAAGAATGCTTTAAAAAAATATTGTACTGCAGCTTCAAATTGTACATTCCAACTACTACAGACAACACAAAAGGAGTAAGCATTTGGGGGAATTTCTTCACTTAAATCTACTAGTTTTCCCTTCCCCAGTTTCTTCATTTTTTTTGAGGTTCTTTGTTCTCAGCCCTCAGAGAGCCCACAAAGCCATAGGCTTCAGGTTAGCAGAGGAACCTCTTCTGCATTAGATGCCCCATCTCCTCTTTGCCTCTCTCTCAACCTTCCATTCTGTTACTCCCATTTCCATCCCTTTCCCAGGATTCTTCCTCTTTTCTTGCTTGTCACTCCTTCTGGATGCTGTGGGTGAGTAGAGCCCTGGGGAGGAGAGAAAGTGGAGGACAGGAGAGGGCAAGAGGACTTCCGAGTGATTTGCTCTCACAGGCTGGTCCCTGCAGGAGAAGAGGGCTCTCACCAGCCCAGATTCACAGTGCTGCTTCTACACCAGGACTTTGCTAAAACAATGTTTGCCTTCTTCTGTTCTCCAAGCCAGTGTGTAACAGACCCCAGGGGAAAAAACAGGAAAAGAAAGAGAGAACCCTCCCACAACATAAGTCAAGCACCTGGCCCATAGAAGGCATTCAATGTTGATAGCTAGTGGATCGTCCTCACTGAAGACATCTTGTTATACTTCTTTACTTATTGTGAGGTAGAAAATGATGCAAAATGCTGCAAAGTGAAATGAGTTTAGAGCCAAAAATATGTCTAGAGCCATATGCAATTTCTATAGGCATGTATGATGAATTTTCGACTGACCAGTCAACAGTCTCTTCATCTTTAAAGTGGAATTCAGAATTTCAGAAGCTGTGCCAGCCAGCAAGGTGTTCACCACATGGGGATCCCAAAATGTCCATGGGATTGGAAATTTCAGGTGGACCTCAGGGCTTTCCCAAAACACCTGGGAGCATAGTCCAAAGCCTTTCCTTTACAGGTGAGGAGAATGGAACCCACAGAAGCCAAGTGATGTAACCCAATTTTATAGTGTACCAGCCTGGATAGAGCCCAGTTTTTCCTTTCCACTCCTCCCCACTTGCCTGATGCCAGCTCCTTCTCTATTCAAATATAATCTTACCGGGCAGTGCTTTCAGAGACCATCATGCAAATCCTGTGTATTTTGAAAGCAGTGAAGGGTTTCACAGCCCATTTTGGAGCTCATAACCATCTCTGCTGGGAAATGATCCTTAAGGCAGAACTGAAATCCCTCTTGCCACCCTCTCCGTTTTCCATTTGTTCTGTCTTTTCTGAAGAAGCATTGGTTGCCATTCTCTCTTTAATAATCTTTTCGTCTCAGAGGATGGCTCCTATATCCCCTCAGCCATCTTCTCTCCAATTTAATAATTGCAGTGCCTTTCATCTTTCCCCATTAGCCCTGTTTTCCAACTCTTGAAATCACTACCCTCGAAACATATCCAAATTCCCTGCATCCCTATGAATTGCTCTTGTAGCTTAGAAATTATATAAAAATGTATCACGTGAACATAGGAATAGGACCACCATGTCGGTATTAACAAACTTCATCACATCATGGGCTTGGCCAGGATTTCTTCTGAAGAAAGTGTTCAAAAGTGGTAAAACTGGGGGTCCAGAGCTGGTATTCTCTCACTTATTTGTTGTTTTAGAGTCAGGGGCCCTGGGCATTCCTTGGTTGCTTGATTCCTTGGTGATCCTCACATGGCATCAATCTTCTCCGAGTGAGCTTGTGTCTGTATCTAATTTGCTCATTTTTTTTATAACTCGGAAGTGATTCGGTTTAGGAAACATCCTACAAATAACAAAGAAAAATCCTATTTCTAAACAGGATTACATCCACAGGTATGGGGTTAGGATTCCAACACATATTTTGGCAGGGAGGGGACACAATTCAATCCATAACACCCACCCATGCCTCTGAAAATAGTCCCTTCCCTAAACTCTTTTCAGTCTCCTGGTTTGAATGTACTGTCGGCTTCCTGCTAGGACTCAGACCTGTACTCATGTCTACGAGATTATCATCTATGAAATGGTGTTAAAAACTGAACAACAGACTTCCGGCAAGATGGCGCTCTAGGCAGAAACACCACGCCGTCCCTCCACAACAAAGATCCGAAAAACTAAGCCAAACAGAGAATCAACAATCCTGAAACCCTAGAACATCAAATGAAGAGAT
>NW_004443961.1:15614146-15626545 GCF_000243295.1 Trichechus manatus latirostris
GCTTCTTAGTTCAAGTAGCTACAGGAGACTAAATGGGCAGCTTCTGTCCAGAGGTGAGATGAGAAGGCAGAGAGGGTCAGGAGCTGGTTGAATGGACACAGGAAATCAGGGGTGGAAAGGAGGAGTTTGCTGTCACAGTAGAGGGAGAGCAACTAGGGTCACATAATAATGTGTGTATAAATTTTTGTATAAGAGACTAACTTGAAATGTAAACTTTCACTTAAACTATAACAATAACCAAAAAAATAAAAAAGGAGCTCAGCTTGGCCTCCTTTCTAGGGATTTTGCTTATGGAACTGTCCTAAACCTGGTATCCTGTGTCCCACTGCTTGGACCCAGAGGCTAACAGTTGACAGGGTCTTTCTTTGAATTGGCAATGGCAGCCCAGATGATATTTGTCACATATTGTTCAGAGTCAGAAGGGAGATCCTAATTATGCCTTCTGGAGCACTGACCTGTGCCATCCTGAGACTGGCTTTAAAGGTCATCTTAAAAAAAAGAAAGGAAAAAAAGCAGCAACTCATTCCCTTCTGAGGATTCCATGTTCAAATTATTGAAAAGCCATTCTGCTCGAGGTAGCTCCGCTTACTCGCTCCCTGCATCTTGGAAGGTTGGGGCAGGGGGAGAAAGAAACATATGAGCCTTATGGGAATGAGGTTGGGGAGAGAGGCCAGAATTCCCTCTAGAAGGTGAAATTGAGGCTTCAATCACGTTCCCAAAAACCTCAAAGCAAAAACTATTGCAGCCCTAGGCTTTGCCTCTTTCCTGCCCGAGTCCAGTAAATCAGCCCGTTCACATACCACCCAGCCCAGCATTTGCTGAAACAGGCCCAGGCCCTAAAGAAGCCCAGCTGCGGGAGCGCCCTCCAAACCCAGTCTAGTGTTTGCGAACCTTGGCCAACCTTTCCCAAGTGCTTGGCCCAGCATGTAGATCTGTGCCTGGTTTAGGGTTTCATTGTAGCAGTTTCAAAGCCGTCTCATTATTACTGATGACCAGGGCTTGTAGAGAGCAACAGTGTTTATGGCCCACTGAGCAGAGGGCCCCAGGAGCTCTTGGGGATTTGCTGCCTCGGAGTTTGTACAAGGAACCAATTGGGAAGGTGGGTGGAGCCTGGAGGCCACATGTTTAGCTGAAGCTGTGCTAAGTGAAGGTTGCAAAAAGTAGACAACCAGTACAAAGATGGAGCAGGGATATCAGCAGTAGGCATGCTCTCTGCTCTTTGGCTGGGAAAGCCCAAGGAAGCTATGTGCATCTGTGGCTATTGGAGAACATGTTTGCAGTCCCTCATTAAGCATTTGTCTACTAACAAAAAGGTTGGCTGTTTAAGTCCACCCAGAGGCAACTTGAAAGAAAGGTCCGGCAATCTATCACTAAAAGGTCACAGCCATTGAAAAGCTTATGGAATGCAGTTCTACTCTGTAAACATGGGGTTACCATGAGTCAGAATCCACTCGGTGGTAACAAGTTTGGTTTGGTTTTGGAGTCCCTAGGTGGTGCAAACAGTTAGGTGCTCAGCCACTAACCAAAAAGTTGGAGGTTCAAGTCCACCCAGATGCACCTCAGACAAAAGTCCTGGTGATCTACTTTTGAAAAATCAGCTACTGAAAACCCTATGGAGCATAGTTCTACTCTGACACACATGGGGTCATGATGAGTTGGATAGCAACTGTTACTGATACTGGTTTGGTCCCTGAGGACATGTGCAGGTGCCCTTAGGGTAACTACCATGCCAAATTGGATGTAATTTTTGACTCATCACGTAGGTCATCTTGGTCAGACTGAGACCTGAACTCTTATTCTTACCAACTCAATTTCTTAACTATCACCCTTCATCCCTCATTTTCCTGGGCCACAGAAGTCTTGAGAAAAATTAAAGTGGGAGGTTCAGGGAGCAGAAGGAATAACATTGACTGAGGGCCTATAAAGTGCCAGGCAGTTTTCATCCTTGATCACAGCAATCTGAGGAGGTAGGGCTCTTATTATTCTCACTTTTCCAGTTAAGAATCTTGATGCTCAGATTTTTAGGCAAAGCCTCACAGCTAGAAAAGAGCAGCCAGGTCTGTCTGACCCCAAAGTCAGGGCCCTCCCACCTGCCCTGTTGTTTAGGGTAAGATCAGAGACACTTAGTTTTACTTTCTACTTTTTATTTGAAAAACATGGAAAATAACAAAAGAGAAAGTAAAATCCATATACAATCACACCAGTTTTATATATATATATATATATATTAGGATGTGAAAGTCCTCCTGCCCTGTAAATCCAGCCCCCCGTTACCAGTTAGGAGACCTTTGGTTGCAAGGAAGAGAACGCACATGACTTCCATTGACTTAGGTAATAAGGATATTTAATATCTTACATTCAGGCAGCATGGTTCCAGAGTTGGCTTATTCAGAAGCTCCAGACATAAATGAGAACCCAGGTTTTTTCCATCTTTCCTCTCTGCCATACTCAGTGTGTGGACTTGGTTCCTGGCTTAGCTCCTCTATGGTTCCAAAATGGTCACAGAGCTTCCAGTTGTTACATACAGACAAGACCACATCAGTAGGGAAACCTTTCCCAGAAGCCCCCAACAGATCTATTGTCTCTCATTAGTCATGACTGAGTCACATACTTGCTCCTAAACAAATCACCAGAAGAGGAATTGGAATCCTAGGATTAGCATAAACTAGTCAAGAGTCAAGGAGCCAGAGGTGAAGCTAACATGGTGCCCCAGACAGCCACATCATGCTGTTCCTCTGCAGCAAAAACTTGAAAAACTAAGTAAAACAGACACAAACATCAATCCTGGAACCGTAAGCATCAAATGAAAGGACAAAGAACTATATCAAACATTGAATGGAAGAAAAAACTGATGGAAAACAGAGAATGAGGAGAGATTCGGAGTGGAGGTCCCCTGCCAACTAACACAGCACAGCATCACTATCTTGGGAAACTGCCAGCACAGGACAAGATGGCTCCAGCAAGCTACCAAAACAAAGAATCAGATAACCTTCTGGTGGAAGAAAAGGCAATGGAACTACCAGATATGGATTTCAAACGACTAATATTTAGGGCTCTCCAAGAGATTAGAAAAGAGATCAAGGAAAACACAGACAAAACCAGAGGAAAAAATAGGCAAAATCATGGAAAACACAGACAAAACCAATGAAAATATAGCCAAAATCAAGGAAAACACAAACAAAGCAATAGAAGAATTCAGGAAAATAATACAAGAACAAAACGTCCAAATAAATAAACAATTAGAAATCATACAAAAAAAGCAACAAGAAATCCAAAAAATAAACAACAAAATTTCAGAAACAGGCAACTCAATAGAAGGTTTTAGGAGAAAATTTGAAACAATGGAAGACAGAATCAGTGACATTGAAGACAAAGTCATGGACCCACTTTGAGGAAAAATCAGAGAAAAGAACAAAGAAAACCTAAGAATTATGTGGGACACAGTCAAGAGCAAAAATTTGCATGTGATCAGAGTTCCAGAACAGAGGGGGAAAACGGAAAACACAAAGATTGTTGAAGATTTGCTGGCAGAAAACTTCCCAAATATCATGAAAGACGAAAAGTTGACTACCCAAGAAGCTCAAAGAATGCCATATAGAATAGATTCCAAAAGAAAGTCACCGAGATATATCATAAGCACACTTCCCAAAAACAAGGACAAAGAAAGAATTCTGAGAGCAGCTCGAGAAAAATGCAAAATCACATATAAAGTGGAAACAATAAGACTAAATTCTGATTACTTGGCAGAAACTATGCAGGCAAGAAGGCAATGGGATGACATATATAAAACCTTGAAAGCAAAAAATTGCCAATCAAGAATAATATATCCTGCAAAACTCTCTCTAAAATACAATGCAAAATTAGGACATTTCCAGATAAACAGAAA
This sequence comes from Trichechus manatus latirostris, assembly GCF_000243295.1. Classification (NCBI taxonomy): domain Eukaryota; kingdom Metazoa; phylum Chordata; class Mammalia; order Sirenia; family Trichechidae; genus Trichechus; species Trichechus manatus. Next base: position 15,618,033 of record NW_004443961.1, read on the forward strand.
TTAAGGGAATTCATTAAAAACAAACCAAACATACAGGAAATATTAAAGGGATTCCTTTGGTTAGAGTACCAACAACATCAAAAAACAACCAGAGTCTAGGACACAGGACAGCATCAGCCAGATACCAACCTAGGTAAAGAACTCTCAATAATAAAACAAATATAAAAGTCTTGAAACAGGGAAACAGAGATGTTAATCTGTAAATGATGACAACATCGAAACAATAAAAGTGGGAATAAATGGTAGAGGTATAGAACCTTCAAATGGAGAGGAAGTTAAGGTAATATCATGTAATAAAAGACTGGTTCAAACATAGGAAGAGAAGGGTAAATTTCAAGGAAACCACAAAGGAAAAATTAACAAACCTACTTATCAAAATAAAAAAGAAGAAAAACACGAAGACTCAGTAAACACAAAATCTATAATAATGAAAGAAAAGAAAAGAAAATATACAAACAAAATGAACTCAGTACAGGAAAGTAAGAGGAACAAAGAAAATTTCAGCACTACAAAAAAAAAAAAGCACAACAATATGACAGCAATAAACTCATACCTATGGATAAACACACTAAATGTAAATGGCTTAAATGCACCTGTAAAGAGACAGAGAGTGGCAGAATAGATTAAAAAAAAACAACTCATCAATATGGTGTCTACTAGAGACACATCTCAGAGACAAAGACATAAATATATTAAAAATCAAAGGATGGAAAAACTACATCAAGCAAACAGTAACCAAAAAAGAGCAGAAGTAGCAAAACTAATCTCAGACAAAATAGACTTTAAGGCAAAATTCACTATAAAAGACAAGGAAGGAATTACATAATGATCAAACGGACAATCCACCAAGAAGACATAACCCTAATAAATATCTACTTGCCCAACAACAGGGCTCCAAAATACTAAAAACAAACTCTAAAAGCACAAAAAAGAGAAATTGATATTCCACAATAATAGGAGGACACCTTAACATACCACTCTCAGTAAAGGAAAAAACATCTGGAAAAAAACTGAACAAAGACACAGAAGATCGAAAGGCCACAATCAACCAACCTGACTTCACAGATATATATACAACACGTCACACAACAACAAAAAAGTATACATTCTTTTCCAACATACATGGTATATTCTCCAGAAAAGATCACATTTTAGGCCACAAAGCAACCCTCAAAAAAAGCCCTGGCCTAGATGGTTTCACTGGAGAATTCTATCAAACATTCAGAGACGAGCTCACACCAGTACTACTCAAATGATTTCAGAACATAGAAAAGGAAGTAATACTCCTGAATTCATTCTATGAAGACAGCATAACCCCAATATCAAAGCCAGGCAAAGGCACCACAAAAAAAGAAAATTACAGATCAATATCTCTCATGAATATACAGTCGAAAATTCTCAACAAAATTCTAGCCAATAGAATTCAGCATCATATCTGTTGTAGGGTAAAAACATCACAATTTAGTAAAGCAAGAAGAAGGTTTTATTCGGCACATATTCAAAAAGGCAAAAGTAGGAAACAGACAATCATGCTGCCAGAGCCATGTCTGCCCGAGTCCAAGGAAATATTACAGAACAGACAAAAGTGGGAAAACGGACAAGCATCCTGCTAGAGCCATGTCTGTCGAAGTCCAAAGAATATTACAGAATAGGCAAGAGTGGGAAAACTGACAAGCATGTCTGCCCAAGTCCAAGGAACCTTACAGAGTCATCAGTATATATTAACGTTACAAATGGGCAAAACTATTGAAAGCTTTACCTTTTCACGGATTGGCTAGAAATTATAATCTTACATTTTGAATCATGTTTCTTAACAGTCATTAGTACAGGTTTCAGTAACGACAATCAGGAGGGTCTTCATTGGTCCAACACATTTTCTATTCACTAAATGCTAATAGAAAAAGATGAGTGGAAAATCTTTCGTGTTGTGTTTGAATGGCTTATGTGTAATGTTCCCTAGAACGTATTTTCCAAGATTATTTTAACTATTGCCTTTATACCTCGGGGCCCAGTTGATGTGTCCTTGAGAGTCCTTCTGGGCCTTTGTGAGCCCTTGTGAGCCCAGCTCCAGCTGGGTCACTTTCTCTATGCTCAAGGACAGGGAATAATGATTCCAATAATATTTTCTGAATCATATAAAAAAAAAAATATACCACTACCAAGTGGGATTCATACAAGGTATGCAAGGATGGTTCAACATTAGAAAATCAGTCAACGTAATCCACCACATATAGTTGCTGTTGTTGTTAGGTGCTGTCCAGTCACTTCTGACTCATAGCCACCCTGTGTACCACAGACGCAAACACTGCTTGGTCCTGTGCCATCCTCACAATCGTTGTTATGCTTGAGCCCATTGTTGCAGCCACTATGTCAGTCTGCCTCGTTGAGGGTCTTCCTTTTCTTCCCTGACCCTCTACTTTACCAAGCATGATGTCCTTCTTCAGGGACTGGTCTCTCCTTATAACATGTCCAAAGTATGTGAGATTCAGTCTCTCCATCCTTGCTTCTAATGAGCACTCTGGCTGTACTTCTTCCAAGACAGATTTGTTGGTTCTTCTGGAAGTCCATAGTATATTCAATATTCTTTGCCAACACCATAATTCAAAGGCAGAAATTCTTCTTCAGTCTTCCTTGTTCATTGTCCAGCTTCCACATGCATATGAGGCAATTGAAAACACCATGGCTTGTGTCAGACACAAAAGAAAAAAATCACACTATCATCTTAATCAATGCACAAAAGGCATTTGATAAAGTCCAACACCATTCCTGATTAAAAAAAAAAAAAACTCTCTATAAAATAGGAATAGAGGGGAAATTTCTCAACATAATAAAATAATTGGAATGCGAAAGTTGGAAACTAAGAAGAACCATTGGTAGTTGAAAAATATGGCCTTGGTGGTAGAAACTATGCAGGAGATCACACGATAGAATTTTGCAAGACCAACGACTTCATCATTGCAAATACCTTTTTTCACCAACATAAACAGTGACTATACATGTGGATCTTGCCAGATGGAATATACAGGAATCAAATCGACTACATCTGTGGAAAGAGACAATGGAAAAACTCAGTATCATCAGTCAGAACAAGGCCAAGGCCCAATGCGGACCAGACCATCAATTGCTCATAGGCAAGTTCAAGTTGAAACTGAAGAAAATCAGAACAAGTCCAGAGAGCCAAAGTATGACCTTGAGTATATCCCATCTAAATTTAGAGATCATCTCAAGAATAGATTTGACACACTGGACACTAATGACCCAAGACCAGATAAGTTGTGGAATGACATCAAGGACATCGTATGTGAAGAAAGCAAGAGGTCATTAAAAAGACAGGAAAGAAAGAAAAGACCAAAATGGATGTCAGAAGAGACTTTGAAACTTGCTCTTGAATGTTGAGTAGCTAAGGCAAAAGGAAGAAATGATGAAGTAAAAGAGCTAAACAGAAGATTTCAAAGGGTAGCTTGAGAAGATAAAGTAAAATATTATAATGACATGTGCAAAGACCTGGAGATAGAAAATCAAAAGGGAAGAATACATTTGATGTTTCTCAAGCTGAAAGAACTGAATTAAAAATTCAAGCCTCAAACTGCAATACTGAAGGATTCTACAGAAAAAATATTAAATGACGCAGGAAGCATCAAAAGAAGATGGAAGGAATACACAGAGTCACTGTACCAAAAAGAATTGGTTGACATTCTACTATTTCAGGAGGTAGCTTATGATCAAGAACTCATGGTATTAAGGAAGGAGTCCAAGTTGTACTGAAGGCACTGGAGAAAAACAAGGCTCCAGGAACTGACAGAATACCAATTGAGATGTTTCAACAAACGGATGCAATGCTAGAAGTGCTCACTCGTCTATGTCAAGAAATTTGGAAGACAGCTACCTGGTCAATCAACTGGAAGAGATCAATATTTATGCCTATTCCCAAGAAAGGTGATCCAACTGAATGTTGAAAATATCAAACTATATCATTAATATCACACACAGGTAAAATTTTGCTGAAGATCATTCAAAAGTAGCTGCAGCAGTATATTGACAAGGAACTGCCAGAAATTCAAGCTGGATTCAGAAAAAGACATGGAACACAGGATATCATTGCTGATGTCAGATGGATACTGGTGGTTCAGTGCTTAGCTACTCTCCAAAAGGTTAGTGGTTCCAACCAACCAGCCGCTCTGTGGGGAAAAGATGTGGCAATCTGCTTCTGTACAGATTACAGCCTTAGAAACCCTATGGACCAGTTCTACTCTGTTCTATAGGGTCACTATGAGGTGGAATGGACTCAATGGCAATGGGTAGTCAAGATTCATCCTTGAGCTGGGATTAGGATTTCTTTTCCTGAAGGGTGGGTACCTGGATAAAGTTAGGACTCTGTTTTGAAGTAAGAATACGGAAGTAGGCCTTGGGTAGACAATCAATAATGTCTATCACACACAATCACAGGATAGTCCCATTATTAGCCTGTTACTTATTCCTCAGAACATTTTCCATGCAAAAAATATTTGCGGATATTACTGTATGTTTTAATCAAAAGTAGAATCCTGTATTTTTCACTAAATGATGAAGCATGCATATTTTTTCATGTCAATCTATACAGATTTAACTCACTTTTCCTCCATGGGTACACAGCATTCATTGAAGAGCTAAACCCATTTTCATCTAACTATTCCCATGTTAATGGATATTTAGGTTGTTTCCACTTTTGTGGTACTATGCATATTGCTTTGATTGAACATCCTTGTATGTGCATCTTGACCTAGGGAAAGCACTTAAATTTTTTTTTTTTTTACCAAATTGCACCAATTTACACTTCCCTCAGTTCTTTACTAGAGTGCTGATTGCCTGTAAACTTACCAGCAATTATCATTTGAATTTTTTTCAATTCAAAATTTTTTTAAAAAATGGTTTCTCTTGGTTTTAAATGATATTTCTTTAGTGAATCTGGATAACTTCTTAATGTCTATTGGACATTTGCGTTTCATCTGTGAATTCCTCTTTTCCATTCTTTGCCCATTTTTGTCCATTGGACCATTTTTATCTGGGCTCCAGATTCACTCTTGGGGCTCAGGTCTGGTTCTACTCTTGCTGCACCCCCTTTCCAGCCCCTCTGTAGTTGGAACTGCCCCAGCCGAGTTCCTCTTCCACTTAGGGTTGTAGCTCTTTCTACCCCAAATGAAAAGAGTCTTTACGTCAAGTGGAAGCTTCTTGGGGACTGAAGTATGGGCCAACTAAAGCCAACCTTGTTCTTTCAGATTCAGGGTAAGCCCTAGCATGAAGCATCCATGTTTCCCCCAAGGCTGTTCTTGGGAACTGTTTACACAACTTTTCAAAAATTCACAAGCTTCTTTAATGGCATCTAATACAGATCCTTCAGCTGGCAACGGAGGCCAAGTCTTCACAGTGGACCTCAGAACTCTGGTGACCATGATGGGAATTGTGGACACTTCCAAAAGGGAGGCAACCAGGGCAAAAGGGATTGAGGTGACTTCTCATCACCCTTCACTAGATGAGACTGTCTCTTTCTTCCTTGACAAATCAAGCAGGGTTAGTTTCGAGAGGGGCAACCAACAGTTTTCCTTAGACTAGCCTTTGTGGTGTTCAATGCCTCCCTCAGCATCAGATTTGAAGGTGAAACTGAGCTTAAAGACAGAGCTCACGCCTTCTGGTTTACCCTAACCGGCTTATCTCTCCCTCTTTCCATTATCATTGACCCCTGGGTGGTTTAGAAAAGGGGTTCTGGGGCCACATGCCTATCAGTTAACATCTGTATGACTTAGAGCTATTGTTGTGAGCTGCCACTGAGTAGGCCCCCAACTCATCGTGACCCCATGGGCAATGGAATGAAATGCTACTTGGTCCTGTGCCATCCCCATGATTAGTTGTGAATTGGACTGTTGTGATCCATAAGGTTTTCATTGGCTGATTTTTGGATTTAGATCACCAGGATTTTCTTCCCAGCCTCTCTTAGTCTGGAAGCTCCACTGAAATCTGTTCAGCATCACAGCAACACACAAGCCTCCACTGACAGACTGGCTACGCATGAGGTACACTGGCTGAGAATCATACCCAGGTCTCCCACATAGAAGGTGAGAATTCTACCACTGAACCAGCAATGTCCCCATTGATCTAGGGCAAGTTACTACAGATCTCTGTTCCCAGGTTTCTTCTCTGAAAAATAGGAATAATAATAATAATACCAACCTCACAGCATTGCTGTGGGTTAATATACACAAAGCACTTAGAACAAAGTCTACCTTGGATGGTGAATCCCTTGGTAAGAGTTTGGTGTTATAATTTATTGTTATTATTCAACATTATTGAGCTCTATTGCATTCCAGTCACTGGGAAGGTCAAGATGAATTAGAGCCTGTCTCTGCCCTCAAGAAGCTCACCATCTAGGAGGAAAGGCAGAGAAGTAAACACGTAAGTTCAGTAAAGCATTGCAGGTACTATGGAAGCCTTCTGTGCAGAGTCTCATGGGAGTCATTCTCTGCACCTCCTTAAACCGGCCTGTGAGCAAGAGTCCTGCTCCCTGAACTGCTGGTCTTGGGTTCGCCAGCCCCTGTGGCTACATGAATCAGGAGAAGCCTCTATCCTGACCCCCAGACTTGGGACATTCCAGTCCCTACAACAGTGTGAGCCATTTCCTTGATATAAATCTCTCTCTGTATATATTTATATGTATTACTGGTTCTGCTTCTCTAGAAAACCCAGCCTAAGACAGCAAGAAAGGGTGAGAAAAGTAGGGAACAACCAAGAGCAAATACGCAGAAACATGAAACAGTCTGGAACATTCTGAGAACTGCAAGTTCAGTGTGGCTGACCCATAGGGAGGGGGTCCCAGAGGAGACTAAATGGGGAGGAAGGGAGATGAGTGAATACTGGAAGCAAGAAAACCAGTTAAAAAACTGCACTAATCCAATGACCCACACTAAGGCAGGGCCAGTGTATAGAAGGGGTAGGAGGGCAGGATAGGTAAACCTGACTGCATGTTGGAGTGCAAATCAACCAAGGAAACCTGTCTTAATATCGTAGAGTCCCAGAGGCATGCAGATTACACCTACTGGGACCCTCACTGACATGGATGAAAAGTTTTTGTTTAGGTAAAGCAACCCGCTCTGTCCCACTAGTAACTTTGAAGGGCAAGTTGCTCTTTTATGAGGTGTTTTCTCCGAGGAAAAAGAAGTCACTTTCTTTTGCATATGGAAACAGGAATGAGTGTTCACAGTCAGGGCCACGGCGGATATTCTCCGGCCCCAGAGATGCCTCTCACTATTGATCCCATTCGACCCCTTCTGGAGATGGGGGAAAACTTCTTTCTGCAGTCAAGGGAACGTAGTCTGAAATCAGACGTGACTTCCAGATCTTGGAACTCCTGGTTTTGTAAACTTCACCTCTGGTGTCAGATATGTCTCAGGATTTCAAAACAACCTGTGCTTCCACCACATAGCTATTAGTCTGCTGCAGAAGGCAAAGGAGTCAGTGCTGGGGGGCCTGATTGAGGACACCCACCTGTGAGTCCTCCACCCCAAACCAATTGCAATGATGCCAAGAGACCTCCAGCAGGCAGCCTGCACGGGGAGCACTCCCATCATAGTAAATATTTCATCCTCGGAGCAGCAAGCATCTCTTTTTTGCATTGTTTATAGTTCTAAATATTAAAATCCCCCCTCAAGAAATGAGGTCAAAATATATCCCAGTATGACACGAACCATAACCAACAATGCACAAACTCCAGAAGATAAGCTAGATAACTGGGATCTTCTAAGTATTAAACACTTATACTCATCAAAAGACTTCACCAAAAGAGTAAAAAGAGAACCTACAGACTGGGAAAAAATTTTTGGACATTGCAAGTCAGACAAAGGCCTAATCTCTAAAATCTACAAGAAAATCCAAAACCTCTACAACAAAAAGACAAATAATCCAATTAAAAAATGGGCAATGGAAATGAATAGACACTTCACCAAAGAAGACACTCAAAGCAGCCAACAGACACATGAGGAAATGCTCGCAATCACGAGCCACTAGAGAAATGCAAATTAAAACCACAATGAGATACCATCTCACCCCGATATTACTGGCACGAATCAAAAAACTGGAAATAGCAAATGCTGGAAACGCTGCGAGGAGATCGGAACTCTTATGCACTGCTAGTGGGAATGCAAAATGATACAACCTTTTTGGAAAATGATATGGTGCTTCCTTAGAAAGCTAGAAATAGAAATGCCGTATGATCCAGCAATCCCACTCCTAGGAATATATCCTAGAGAAATAAGAGCCGTCACACAAATAGACATATGCATACCCATGTTCATGGAAGCATTGTTCACAATAGCAAAAAGATGGAAACAACCTAGATGCCCATCAGCAAATGAACGGATAAACAAACTATGGTACATACACACAATGGAGTATTATGCAACGATAAAGAACAATGATGAATCTGTGAAGCATCTCATAACATGGATGAAACTGGAGGACATTATGCTGAGTGAAATAAGTCAGTC
>NW_004443961.1:15626645-15657878 GCF_000243295.1 Trichechus manatus latirostris
ATGCAACGATAAAGAACAATGATGAATCTGTGAAGCATCTCATAACATGGATGAAACTGGAGGACATTATGCTGAGTGAAATAAGTCAGTCACAAAAGGACAAATATTGTATGAGACCTCTACTGTAAAAACTCATGAAAAATTTTACGCACAAAAAGAAACAATCTTGGTTGGTTATGAGGGATGCGAGGGGTTTGGGGAGGGAAATACTAAATAGATAATAGATAAGTGGTATCTTTGGTGAAGGGTAAGACAGTACACAATACTGGGGAAGACAGCACAACTTGTACAAGGAAAGGTCGTGGACACATCCAAACTCCCCGGGGGACCAAATTGCTGGGTGGAGGGCAGTGGGGACCATGGTCTCAGGGAACATTTAGCTCAATCGGCATAACACAGTTTATAAAGAAGATGTTCTACATTCTACCTTGGTGAGTAGCGTCTGGGGTCTTGAAAGCCTGTGAGCAGCCATCTAAGATACTCCACTGCTCTCACCCCTTCGGCAGCAAGGGAGAATGAAGAAAACAAGATACAAGGGAAAGATTAGCCCAAAGGACTAATAGACCACAACTACCATGGCCTCCACCAGACTGAGTCCAGTACAACTACATGGTACCTGGCTACCACCACTGACTGCTCTGACAGGGATCACAACAGAGGGTCCCAGACAGAGCTGGAGAAAAATGTAGAACAAAATTTGAACTCACATAAAAAGACCAGATTTACTGGCCTGACAGAGACTGGAGAAACCCTGAGAGTATGGCCCCCAGACACCCTTTTAGCTCAGTGGTGACATCACTCTCGAGGTTCACCATTCAGCCAAAGATTAGACAGCCCCATAAAACAAAATGAGACTAATGGGGTACAACAGTCCAGGGACAAGGACTAGAAGACAGGAGGGGACAGGAAAGCTGGTAATAGGGAACCCAAGGTTGAGAAGGGACAGTGTTGACATGTCACGGGATTGTTAACCATTGTCATAAAACAATACATGTACTGTTTAATGAGAAGCTATTTGTTCTGTAAACCCTCATCTAAAGTACAATAAATAAATAAACAAAAATGGATTAAAGAAATAAATAAATAAAATATATATATATATCTCCCAATATATCAGTCATCATTTCAAATGAAAAAAATAGAGAAGGGCATTGCGTTTATTTCCTTTCCATTTTCATTTGGATGTGAATTCTTAACTCATAAAGTAATTCACTATTATAATAGTTATAGATAATCCATCAAAATTTCCTGGGCGCTGCCATCATTTGAATATTTTTAAAAGAAAGTAAATTTATCATTGATGGCAATTAAATTGCACTGTGTTATGGAGTGAATTGTGTCCCCTAAAAATGTGTTTCAACTTGGCTAGGCCATGATTCCCAGTATTGTGTGATTATCCACCATTTTGTCATCTGATGTGATTTCCCTATGTGTTATAAATCCTACCTCTACGATGTTAATGAGGTAGGGTTAGCAGCAGTTATGTTAATGAGGCAGGACTCAATGTACAAGATTAGACTGTGTCTTAAACCAATCTCTTTTGAGATATAAAAGAGAGAAGTGAGGAGAGAGACATGGGGACCTCATACCACCAAGAAAGTAGAGCCAGGAGTGCGCGTCCTTTGGACCCAGGGACGCTGAGCTAACAAGCTCGTAGACCAGGGGAAGATTGATGACAAGGACCTTCCCCCAGAGCTACAGAGAGAGAAAGCCTTCCCCTGGAGCTGGCATCCTGAATTTGGACTTCTAGCCTCCTAGACTGTGAGAGAATACATTTCTCTTTGTTGAAGCCATCCACTTGTGGTATTTCTGTTATAGCAGAACTAGATAATTAAGACACGCTGCAAGCAGTTTTATCAGATATTCCACCCATTCTATAAACTTTCCTATCTGAGGTGCCCTTCAACATGTACATGTTGTCAAGGTTGCCTGTCTTCTGTCCTGTTTCTACATGTTTGACCTTAAAATATACTAACATTTGCTAAAAGAAACAGTAATGATGCTATTGGACAGCCTAGTTTGCCTTGCTTTAGGCAATAAATATACTCCTCAAAAGTTGCACTTGAATGGAATTTTTGGCAAATTGATTCATATTTTATGTTCGTTTAGAAAATAAAAATCAATACTAAGCTCTTTTTTATATAAATTCAGCTTCCCCCTGTCAAGTTGGCTTAAATGGAAGTATATCTTTAAGAACCATTTTTTAAAACATTAGCTAACTACTGAATGCACATTTATTTGTTTATGAGTTCACTCAACAAATATTTACTGAGTACCTATTGTATGCCAGGCACTGTTCTAAGGAGCTGAGGATTCAACAGTAAACAAGCCAAAGTCCCTGCCCTTGTGGAGATTATAGTCCAGTGGGACAATCAGACTAACAAGTAAGCAAAGAATTACCTTACCCATTGTCCTTATTGTCCTTGAGTCTATTCCAACTCTTTGTGATCCTATAGGACAGAGTAGAACTGCCTCATAGGGTTTCCAAGTCTGTAAATCTTTACAGAAGCAGACTGCCACATCTTTTCTCCCACGGAGTGGCTGGTGGTTTCAAACTGCCAACGTTTTGGTTAGCAGCCAAGTGCTTAACCACTGCGCCACCAGGGCTCCTATAATTTCAGGTTGTAACAATAAGTGCTATGAAAGTGTTGAAGGGATCATATTTTAGACCATGGATTGGCTTTCTATTACTGCCTACCAAATTACCACAAACTTAGTGACTTAACACAACATACCGTTGTTATCTCACGAGCTAGCTGCAGGCTCGAGCTAGCTGGGTCCTCTGCTTAGCTCTCAGGTCACAGTCAGAGAGTCAGCTGGTGCTGGGTCTCATCAGAAGCTCGAGGTCCTCCTCCAAGTTCAAGTGGTTGCTGAAATAATTCATCAAAATTTCCTTGTAGCTGTAGAACTCGTGTAGGCTGTACCTTCAAGGACAGAAAGAGAATGTCTGCTGCTGCTACTTTCTCTTCTAAGTGCTTACCTGGTTAGGTCAGCCCCACCCAGGATAATCTGTCTTTTAATTAAATCAAACTCAAGTTATCAGTAACCTAATAAAAATCACAGGTTCCATCTGCACTCAAGGGGAGAGGATTATCTCAAAACATAGCACCAGGGTGTTGAAGTCTTGCGGACCATTTTATAATTCTGCCTACCACAGACAGGATGGTCAAGAAGGCCTTTCCAAGCAGATCCCATGTGAACAAGACCTGGAAAAAATGCAGGGACTGAAGTACATAAGGAGCCCTGGTGGTGCAGTGGCTACGAGCTCAGCTGTGAACAAAAAGGTCAGCAGTTCGAATCCACTAGCTGCTCCTTGGAAACCTTAATGGGCAGTTCTACTCTCTCCTATACAGTCACTATGAGTTGAGATCAACTCGACAGCAACAAGTTGGTTTTTTTTTTTTGAAGTACATAAACGTCTGGGATAAAAATCATACCAGCAAGTGCAAAGGCCCTGTGGCGGGAATTGGTGTGCTCAAGGACTGGAAGGAGACCAGTGGAGTTGGAGGCTAGCAAATGAGGGGAAACATGGTATGAAGTGAGATCAGAGAGGAAGGAAGGCCACAGCTCATGGAGAGCTTTGCAGATTGTGGTAAGGTGATTGGAGGATTATGGCTAGGGAGTGGCGTGATCTACTTTGTATTTTTAAAACTCTTTCTGGCTTCTTTGTGAAGAAAAAATCATAGGGGAATTGTAGAATGGAAGCAAAAAAGTCTATTTAGATACGATGTGAAGGTGGTTTGGATTAGGGTAGTAGCTATGGTGTTGGAGGAAAGCAAACTCAAGGTAGGTTTTGGAGGTAGGGCCAATTAGATATATTTAAACCTAATTAAGATTAGGAGCATAGCCTCTAGATCCAAACTTCCTGGGTTCAAACCCTTGCTCTGCCATAGACTAGCCATGAACTTGTGAGCTTAGGCAAGTTACTTCACTTCTCAGTTCCTTAGTGTCCTCATCTGAAAAATGGGGCATATATAACAGCACATCTCTCATGGGGTTTTGTGAGCATTAAATGAGATAATAAAAGCAAAGCACTTAACATAGTGCCTGGCACATAATAACTAAAGCATACACGGCATTTATGCATCCTAATGGTATTTATGTATATATAAATGGCTGTTATTACTATAAAGAGTCCTGGTGGTGCAACTGTTTGGCGCTTCGCTGCCAACTGACAGACTGACAGTTGGAACCCACCCAGTGGCTCTTTGGGGAGAAAGACCTAGCTGTCTGCTTCTGTAAAGATTACAGCTAAGAAAACCCTATGGGGTAGATCTACTCTGTCACATGGAGTTGCTATGAGTGGGAATCAACTCTATGACACCCGACAACAACAACATTACTATATTTATTGATGATGGATTGGACATGGAGTATGAGGGGGGAAAATGGAAATCGACGATGGTTTCAAAGCCTTCAGTCTGAGCAACTGGGAGAATGGTGGAATGGGGAAGACTGAAGGCTGCCTCAGTATCAGGTTTTCTAACAGTCCGAGGAGAATAGGGTTAGACAATGCAGGCATGATATGGTAGGTAAAAAGTGAGCCTTACAGATAGACTAGGGTCTGAACCCCAACTTTGCCATTGATGAGCTGTGAGACCTTGGTTATGTAACTAGACCTGTAAGAACCTCAGTTGCCTTATGTGGAAAAAAAAGGGGTTAGTAGTATCCTCCTTGCAGGATAGAAAGAAGGAGAGCATATGAGAGTGCCCAGCACATAACAAACCACTAAGAAATATGAGGATCTCTTGCCTCTGGAAAGCAGAGGAACAGGGCAGAAGGGGTTTTTCAATTCTTGTTTTAAAGACTCCGATGGAAAGCTGTCTCCTTCATGCTCATTTATCCAGGGGAACATTCTGCAGTGCTTTTGGCACCCACTTAAAGCAGCCTGAGAAAGTTTCTGGGCCTGTCACCAGAAAGCTGCTAAGTAGAAAAGGCCTTGCTTTACTGTCCGTTCGGCTAGATGGGATTCTAGCTACAACCTGACAGAAAGTAGAAGTAATTGAGTCTCTCACAAGAGGTGATGGAAAGGAGAGCTCCCCTCCTGAATACCCCAGGACACCACGAGCAATGCTTCCCGGGCGCCCCTTACAAACTCACACTCACCACTCCAGAAAACAGGAAAGAAGCAATGGGGCCCGGAGAATCAAGACTGCATTCACACTCTCTCTGCTAACCTATTCCAGTAGTTCCTAATTCTTGAGACTTAGGTTCTTGGGACTCGGCAGTCCATGGTACATTCAATATTCTTCTCCAACACTATAATTCATAAGCATCCATTCTTCAGTCTTCCTTATTCATTGTCCAGCTTTTACATGCGTATGAGGTGACTGAAAACACCATGGCTTCGGTCAGGTGCACCTTAGTCCTTAAAGTGACATCTTTGCTTTGTAACTGTTTAAAGAGGTCTTTTGCAGTAGGTTTGCCTAACGCAAAGCATCATTTGATTTCTTGGCTGCTGCTTCCCTGGGCATTGATTGTGGATCCAAGTAAAATGAAACCCTTGACAACGTCAATATTTTCTCCATTTATCATGATGTTGCTTATTGATTCAGTTGTGAGGATTTTTGTTTTAGACCTATGGCCAATGATTTGGATAACCATACATTGGGGGAAGGGAGAATAACCAGATGTTTTAAGGACTATTAGTCTAAGTGGATATTGATACATGGGGACCCAAAGTATCATCATGACCCTTCTGTTAGAGTAGGGGAATGGACAATAAATGGAGTCCTGGCCCAAGTTGGACTTACAGTGGGTCCTCTGGGGATAAGACCCATATAGTGGTCATTTCCTTGCTCCATGAATGTATAATTGGAATGGACATACCTGATAGCTGGTAGTTCCTTGACCTATGGGATAAGAGCTAGCAAGGGGGAGAAGGTCAAGTAATGGCTCTGAAACTGTACCTCCACCCAGGCAAGAAGATCACAAACACTACTACATCCCATAGGGAATTGCAGAGATTAGTAACATCTTTAAAAACCTAAAGCATGCAGGGGTGGTTGCTCCGCTTCATATCTCTCATTTAATTTACCAGTCTGTCCCCCAGAAAAACTAGACAGAATCTGGAACATGATAATGGACTCCCCAGTGGCAACTCCATCCAAGACTGGTCAATGCAGGGTAAGAAGGCTCTTCCTTCTTGCTCATTTTGAGACATCCCTGGAAAGTCATCTCAGCTTCAGAGCGTCCTGAGAGATGACCTGAAGCCTCTGTGGAAACTACATTGCAGTTCAACTTCCCCTTTTGCCCAATCCATCTTCCCTCACTGCTCACAGGTACTGTTGCAGAACCCTATCATATCCTTTCTTACTCTTGTTACTTCCCATTGTTGTTGTCGTTGTTAGGTGTCATCAAGCTGATTTTTTACTCACAGTGACCCCATGTGACAGAGTAGAACTGCCCCATAGGGTTTTCTTGGCTATAATCTTTACGGAAGCAGATCTCCAGGTCTTTCTCCTCCGGAGCTGCTGGGTGGGTTCAAACCACCAACTGTTCGGTTAGCAGCCAAGCACTTAACAGTTGCACCACCAGGGCTCCTTCTTCCTATTATTACCCAACCACTTATGCTGAAACCCTGGTGGCATAGCGGTTAAGAGCTGCAGCTGATAACCAAAAGATTGGCAGTTCAAATCCACCAGGCGCTCCTTGGAAACTCTATGGGGCACTTCTACCCTGTTCTATAGGGTCACTATGAGTCGGAATCGACTCAGAGGCAATGGATTTTTGGTTTACTTACGCTGAAAATGATAACATAGAAAGAAGGAACACGTAGCACAGCCCACAATTCCTTCTCCTTTCAGTGCTTCCTTACTCATCGGTAAATCGAAGGTGGAGAGTGTTGGTGGAACATGTGCACATCAAGAAGTAAAATAAAATCAGTTGAGTTTGTCTTGTGTAGCATTTCCACCGTTCTGGTAAGAATCGAATACATGTGTAAACTATGAAATACAAATTGTGTGATTTTGATGATTCCCCATGAGTAGGATGTTTGTATTTAAAACTAGCATTGAACAATATAAATTTGAATGGTAAAAGGTATGCTAATACTTGAAGATTTTTTTATGTAGAATGACATTAAATAGCAAATAAAAAACACCACGACAAGTCAAGAGGGACATCACAGAAGAAAGAAAAAAGCTTTATACCATGGTACATTTATTGGCTTTTTTTTCCTCCTGCTTTTTGAACAAAGGGCTCTGCATTTTCATCTTGCACTGGGCCTACAAATGTAGCCAGTTCTGGCAAGAAAATTCTAGACCTGGCGTTATTAGGTGCTACACTGTGTTGTTTCCCAAGACAAGCTCATTCTCATAACCATCACATGCACGTTGGTAAAAAGAGTGTTGACTTCTAGGCACCATTATGCTGTGTCCTGTCTCTGCTACACACTCTTCTGGCCATGTAATCTTGAGCCTTAATTTCAAGCCTCAGTTTCTCAGCAGCATTTATCTCTGGGAATTAAATTATGTAAAGTTTGGGACATGCTGAGTAATTGTCATAGATGTTTACTCACGTAAGGAATGTGATTTTTATCACACATACAACCCCAGTGAGGGGCAAGACAGTCGTCTCAGCAGCCCAGGTTGAGCCAGCTCATGGGAGAAGCCAGCAGGCAGGACTAGGGATTTACTGAGTGCAGAGACCAGCACGTGGCTGCTAATTGAAAGGTTAAAGACTCGAGTCCACCCAGGGGCACCTTGGAGGAAAGGCTTGGCGATATACTTCCAAAAAATCAGCCATTGAAAACCCTATGGAGCACAGTTCTATTATGACACTCATGGGGTCACCATGAGTCAGGACAGACTCAATGGCAACTGGTCAACTGATTTAGAGACCAGCGACTCTCTACGTGAAACTGCTGGTGGAGATGGTTTCCATTCCACAGAGCTGTGTGGAAGAAAAGTTGCTTCCTGTTACTTCCAAAGAATGGGAATAAGAGTGCTCCCGAAAGGTTCAGGAGGAGTGACAAGATACTAGACATTAAGAACTGTACAAAGCACCACCGAGGCTACATCCTCTGTCCAAAAACCCAAGTGAAACCATGACGAGCTCATGGCTAAACTCACCAGTTGAAAAGTTCATGTGAACTTAGGGCTTTGTTGCAAAACATGTAATCAGGCCAGGTTTCAGGTTCCATAACAAAAGTTCTTCCCCGCCTGGTGACTGCAAGCCAGACTGACATTTGTAAGTGCATTTCCATGGAAAAAACAAGGCGCTGCTTAATTGCATTAGGAGAATTGTACCGCATTTCATGGGAGAACACTGACAAGCTTTGACAAGCATGATGAAAACTTACTCCTTTCAGTGAAAACTGCCAACCAAGCTGTGTCCATTTTCTTTGGGATCATGGCCATTACTGTGGACAGAACATGTAAGGAGACTGGAGGTTTTTTCCCCAATGAAAACCAAGTTAGCCATTCTTTCTTAGTAATTATCACAGCAACCGCTCAGCATGCTGCTACCAAACCATCCTACTTCCTTCCGGTCATGAGGATGTAATTCTGTTCAGCACAATGCCCTTAAGGTTTAGGAGTTTCCAAGAGTGAGGAGAGCGCTGGGTGAGGGGAGAATGTTGAATTGTAGAGAAAGAACAAATATGTAGAGATGACATGCATTGCTGATTCAGTGTTGTTTGTTAACCAGGAAAATAGAGAAAGAATGTGTAATAAAATCCTTCAAAGACTATCTTTCAAAGTACATACTACTCTGGGGAAAGTGTTTGAGGAAGGAAGTCGAAAATTATGGATGTTTCAAACAGGAAAATTGTATAAATGGACATTTCCTAAAAGGGGAGTGTTTAACTGTGCCTCGTGAAAGCTAAGAACCATATTTCTGTAACAGGGATAATATTTTGCAAATATTACACTTCTAACTTCTCGGTTTCCTCTTAAATCACCTTCCCCTGCAGTCTTCCACCTCCAAGGCGGAGGCAAGAGGCATATGGCCCCAGGGATACTGCCTAGAACAAAGAGGCCATTGATCAGTTTGAATCTCAAAGCTGACTTTCTTGACCTCTTAAGCAAGAAAATAGTCTTCAAAGCCAAGCATTGTTGAGAAGGAAAGGGATTTTCTAAATTCCTTTAGCTCCCGTTAGTATATCAAGAGCCATACCTGGTGGAATAGATCATAGAGATTTACTATATGCCATCAGAATAGGATGTAGAGGAGTGGAGAGCTAGCTGCTTTCAGTCTGAGGATTGGGTAAAGAAGCAGAAGCGGGCATAGGAAGTCATGTGGGTCCTGAATTCCCCTCCCTGGTCCTAAGTCCTGGAAGACACATTAGGTAGACTGAGGAAGACTGAGGACATCAGGAGACTAGCAACACACTTCTCTGGGGCTCTAGGGGGAGGCTACGAGACTCCAGAAGTCCCGTGTATGGCCACTGCCAACATGGTGCAGGGCAATGCGACAACAGTGGAAGCAGAAACAGCAAGACCTGTGAGCCTAAGGCAACGCTCCTAGCTCCCTAGTGCCCTGTTATTGTTGTGGCTGCTATTGTTGTTGTTGGTTGTCCTTGAGTCCCTTACAACTCATGGAGACCTCATGTACAACAGAACGAAATATGGCCTGGTCCTACACCATTCCTTGACTCGAAGGCAGTGGGTTTGGTTTTTGATACACCACCCCTAGTTCCCTAGAGACGGTATGTAGGGGATTCAGGGTATAGGGATGTGAAGGTGCTAAAATGACTGGTGGAAGGAATGAAAGCCATGATCAGGATGAAGAGGCCCTAACACGCCCTGAGTCCAGGAAAAATGGCCAGAAGTAGATGTCACTACATCCACCTAGAAGTTCAGGTGGACAGTGATCACCAGTACCAGTCTCTTTGCAGCAAAGACTAGCACAAGTACAGGGGATCCCACATGGTCCACTTTCTCCTCCACCACCCAAAGAACATAGATGCCCCCTTAAGCACCCAGAAACCACATTGGGATGGAGAATGAGCTTTTACCTCTAAAAGGGAAAAATTCACACCGGCCCTGCTGGGGAACTGAATTTCTAATAAATAAAATATTTAAATTAAAATGAGATCATTTAAATTGGAAGGGACTCATATATTGTTAATTGGTAAGTCGGGGGTATATAAGGAAGATCAGGCCATCTTTCGAAAATAAAGAATCTACATGATGTTGCACATCTGAGTGGAGGATGAATGAATTTGAGACCCTGCTACATCTTTATTCCTCACTGCTCCTAACCATTCTACTGAGTGTGCACATGTCATCTTCCCTTAAGTCAAAGCAAATTTGGTGTTTGGAAGTGTCCTCCAGGAAGCCTAGGGGCACAAGAAACTTTCTTTAGTGTCCCAAAAAGGCAATAGCAATTTGAAGTTTGCAAGATATCCTCTTGAGAAGTCCTCGATGCTCTCATCACTTGAATTAAAATCAAAGCTGCGGGAAAGACTTGCTGAGCACTATTATGCTCCATGTAAGAGTGTAGGTCAGTGTTCTTTTGGGCATAGGAAAACTATTACCAGCCATTGGAAGGAAGTGGAGACGTGGAACGAAAATCACCTGTATCCCTTAGGCCGTCTCAGTTGAACCCGCAATGGTGGGTTGAAGCAAACTAAGCCAACTCAGGATTGCACAAGAAAGACAAAAGTTTGTGATGAGCAGCAGCTAGCAAGAGTTAGTGAGTAGGGCTCCATTCACATCCTTATCATTCACATCCTTATCTATGTCCCCTGGAGTTGTATAAGGCATTGCTTACGTGGCTGTGAGTACACGTGTATGGGGTCCAGACAAGGAGCCCAGTTGAGCCAGCTAAACTTCAGGAGCAAAGGTGAAGCTAAGGACAAAATCAGGACTCTGGTTGGATACGTTGGGTTTGTCTCCAAGATGAGTAACAACTGCTGATGAATGTCTACTTTATTGTCATGTTGTGGTTGTTAACTGCCGTCATGGCTACCCCATGTACAACAGAACAAAACACTGACCAGTCCTGTGCCATCCCTATGATTGGCTGTGGACTGTTGAGATCCATAGGGTTGCCATTGGCTGATTTTCTGAATCAGATCTCCAAGCCTTTCCTCCTACTCTGGCTTAGTCTGGAAGCTCCACTGAAACTCGTTCAGCATCACAGCAACACACAAGCCTCCACTGACAGATGGGTGGTGGCTGCACATGAGGTGCGTTGGTCAGGAATCAAACTTGGGTCTCCCACATGGAAGGTGAGAATTCTATCACTGAACCAGCAATGCCTCACAGGAGGTCTTTTTAAGCTGTCCATACTTAGAAATTGTTCTACCCTGCTTCTGCTAGCCCTCATTGATTTTCAGCACAGTTGTTGAAAATCATGCCCAGTACAAGGAGAAGCCTGACTTCTTACAAAACACAAAGAGCATCAGAAATGTTCAACTAAAGGTTATTGGTGGACTTGAGAATGGAGGATTAAAGCATGACCTGGTCTAGTTGATTGCGGAGTATCAGATGTTCAATAGCACAGAAACATTTAGAATAATGTTTCACCAGTGTGCCACGAAATTTCAATCTATGTGTAACATTTATTTTTGTTAAAACGAAGGACTCATTCTGCTCAGGTGATGTCTGTCAGTAGGAAGTGAGCCAGGCCAGCCTTGCAGGAGTGTGGAACAGGGGCCACCTGCCTGGAGGAAAGTGTATGAGGTTAGGCAAAAAAGAAGCCAATGCCCAGGGCAGATTGGTGTTTGCTGGAACGCAGGAGAACTTTCATCAGGAGTGTATAACAATGTGTGATCAAGGCAATCAGCAATTCTGTTCAACAACAACTCAGTGCTGAAGGGCAGGCAAGTAAAGAACTGTGGTTATAACTTAATCCCATCCAGTGTGCCCCCCAAAATTCGCAGATTCAAAGGGGAAAGAACCACTTGTTTAGTAAAATACATTCTTGAGGAAGAAAGTCATGCATTCCACATACAATATCATCACAGGCTGACAGACATTAATCCATCAACTCTCATCTTTGTGCTGGAAGGGGTATCAGAAATCACCTAATCCAACCTATTCATGATTCCATACAAGTGTATGTACTATGCACCGTAGAGTCCCTGCGTAGCGCAAATAGTTAATGCATTCAACTGCTAACCAAAAGGTTGGAGGTTCAAGTCCACTCAGAGGTGCCTAGAAAGAAAGGTCTGGTAATCTACTTCCAAAAAATTAGCCATTGAAAACCCTATGGAGCACATTTCTACTCTGACATACATGGAATCACCATGAGTTAGAGTCAACTCAATGGCGACTGGTTGGTTTTACTACGCACTATGCTCAAATAAAGGTGCCCTGGTGGTTCAATGGTTAAGTGCTTAGCTGCTAACTGAAAGGTTGGCAGTTCAAACCCACCAACCACTCCACAGGAGGAAAGGCCTGGTGATCTATTGCTGTAAACATTACAGCCTAGGAAACCCTATGGGGCAGTTCTACTCTCTCATACAGGGTTGCTATGAATCGGAATCCACTCAACAGCACACAACAACAACATGCTAAAATAAGATGTAATCCCCACTGTCTCAGTTATCTAGTGCTGCCGTAACAGCAATATCACAAGCGGATGGCTTTAACAGGCAGAAATTTATTATCTCACAGTTTAGGAAGCTAGAAGTTTCTATTCAGGGTGTCAGCTCCAGGGGAAGGCTTTCTGTCTCTGTCAGCTCTGAGGGAAGGTCCTTGTCTCCTTTCAACATCTGTGGGCCTGGTGTTCCTTGGAGATCTCCATGTGTCTCAGCATCAACATTCCCCTGGGTCTAGGAGGTTCTCAGAGCGGGGACCCCAGTTCCAAAGGATGTGCTCCATTCCCAGCTCTTCTTTCCTGGTGGTAGCAAGTTCCCTCCTCCTCTCTGCTCACTTCTCTCTCTTTTGTCTCTTGTAAGATAAAAGGTGTGACTCAAGCAAGGCTGTGACTTGAATAAGGGTGTGACTTGAGTAAGGGTGTGACCTGAGTAAGGGTGTGTCTTGAGCCATATCCTCTTGTAAGGCTGTGACTCAACATACACCCCATACTGATCTTGCCTCATTAACATATAAAAACTCATTACCCTGGAGTCAATTCCAACTCATAGCTACCCTATAGGACAGAGTAGAACTGCTCCATATGGTTTCCAAGGAGCAGCTGGTTGATTTGAACTGCCGACCTTTTGGTTAGCAGTCATAGCTCTTAACTACAATGCCACAAGGGCTCCAAACATATGGAGGTTAGGATTTACAATACATCACAAAATGCCAGATAATTACATCAGATCACAAAAAGGAGGACAACCACACAATACTGGGAATCATGGCCTAGCCAAGTGGACATGTATTTTTTGGGGACACAATTCAGGCCATGACACCTGCCTTCAATGTGCTCTCGCTTAAGATAATATCACATCTGTCACAGAATCATAGACTTTCCAACTGGAAGGGACTAAAAAATTCACCACATTCAATCCCCCACATGTAATAAAAGAACTTCAACCCTAACATTCCCATCGAGACTTGTTACTCAAACACTTCCAGTGACCGGGAATACACTATCTCCTAAGGCAACCCATTCTACCTTTGAAATTTGTGGTTATAAACTACTAAATTACCTTTGGGAAATTCTCGTACTTTGTTTTTGGTTAGCTATCTGCCCTTAGCTAACCTCTCTAACACTGGACATTTGCTAATTTTTGCTATTCTCTGCAAAATATATGTGTATATCCAAATGCACACATTCAGCTAGTACCAAAAAAAACCCACCCAAACCCGTTGCCATCAAGTCAATTCTGACTCATAGCGACCCTATAGGACAGAGTAGAACTGCCCCATAGGGTTTCCAAGGACAGACTGGTGGATTCAAACTGCCAACCTTTTGGTTAGTAGCCAAGCTCTTAACCGCTCTGCCACCAGGGTTTCCTCAGCTAGTACAGTTCTTCTCAAATTAACAGAATTAATTAGGAGTCGGCTGTACTATTCTGTGTTTACACACACACAAGTACACACGTGCACAAACATCACCCACATTGTTACTCCAATTCTTAAATTGTCATCAAGAATGGTTTATTTATTCAACCATTGGCTGCTCTTTGCTTTGGAAAATTATTAACAGACCCAAAAGAGAAAAGAGATTTTGTTGCTTTTTTAAGGCTCACCTATTTGCCTTGGGGCATAAAAAATATGAGTGCAATTTATCATTTTGCCAAAATAAGTAAATTTTGATGAGGTGAGCACCCATCAATTGCCTAAGTAAGTTAATAATGGGAATGTCAACATCAGCACGAATTATTCATTGACTAAATATGGGTGGACATTAGCCGATACATAGACTCACCTCAACATATACCCAAATCATCTATGTGCATGCTCCTAGCTATGTATATGCTTTCTCTTCAACAGTTACACTGTGGAACAAATGATTACAGGTCTCATTAGCATTTAAAAAAAAATGAAATTCTTTCTTTCCTACCATTTTTCTTATTATAAGCACACTGGTCGTAAGATATGCCATCCTTAATATCAGCTTTTAGGGGGCACTATTACATTTAATAGAACCTTGGTGGCGCAGTGGTTAAGTGTTCGGCTGCTAATCCAAAGGTTGGCAGTTCAAATCCACCAGCCACTCCTTGGGAACCCTACGGGGCAGTTCTGCTCTGTCCTCTAGTGTCCGTATGAGTAGGAATCCACTCGACGGCAAGGGTTGTTTTTTTTTAATTACATTTCATGAAGACATGGTGGTTCAGTGATAGAATTCTCGCCTTCCATGTGGGAGACCTGGGCCTCATGTGCAGCCACCACCCCTCTGCTAGTGGAGGATTGTGTGTTGCTATGATGCTGAGCAGGTTTCAGCGCAGCTTCCACACTAAGGAGAGCTAGGCCTGGTGATCTACTTCCAAAAATTCAGCTAATGAAAATCCGGTGGGTCACAACGGTCTGATCCACAACAGATCATGGGGATCGCGCAGGACCGGACAGCGTTTCATTCTGTGGTGCGTGGGGTCACCAGGAGTCGGAGTCCAACTCAGTGGCAGCCAACAACAACAACACTGCATTTAATATACATGTCAACTGTAAGACCTCCAATCTCAGAAACGGTGAGCGGGTAGATGAGGAGCATCTGTTGGAGTTAAGGAAATGCAATTTACTTTCCTGGACATCAGAGAAATAAAATGAAAGAGATTTTTTCAACCGAAGTACTCCAAAGAGAGCTGAGTCTGGGTTTGCCTGGTGCGTGTGCGTCATGTAACTTACCCTCTCCCTCCTGCCATCCTGCCAGTTCCCCGATTCTCACCAATGTTTTGCTTTCACCTCGGTTAGCATCTTCTGGGCGCATTTACTCCTTCAGCTCTGATGTTCTGCAGCGGTGCTGAGTTTACTCCAGCCAGCTGGAAAACGCAGGTAGCTCTAATCTGAGGGTGTCTAATTTGGTTCTCATTAAACTCCAAGGCTGGAACATTCTGAAAACCAGTTGCACCAGGAGAGATGCAGCTCATGAATTATGGACATAAGTAGTATTGGGGAAGATTGACCTTCACACAGACAGACGAAAAAGTGATAACAGTGAGATAAATAAGAACATGTAGATAAATAAGTGATCATCTCAGGAACACTTTTCTTCTCCCTAAATCAGCCACTGAACACTTGGGCATCCTTTACTTCTTTTGTAAGAGAGCTCTCCAGAACCCCATAATTTACGCCAGCTGAGGGTCAATATGCCACATTTCCCAAGCCTCTTTCGTGACCATTAGCATGGTTTGTGGGGAGGGACAGGGGTTACCCTCTCTAATGCCCCTTTTCTCTTTGAGGAAAAGCCCGAGGCTGAGGCTGGGGATTGGGGGCTTCCCTGTTCCACGGAGTAAGCTTTGCAAGCCATTTGCTGAAATCCTGAGAGAAAATTAAGAGCGGGTCAGAAGCTCTTCCGGTCACTATTTTTACCAACTCATTGGCAGACCCTTCCCAGCTTTGTTCAGCTAATTGATCCCCCCAGACACCCGCATTCACAACATGCAAATTATCACAGAAGGGAGCTTTTCTTCCCCCCTTCTAATTTTTTTAACATGCACTTGAATTATCCTCGTCTGACATCAGCTTCCAGCCCCATTCGGGGGTTTCCAACAGCCTAATAACAAACAGATTAGAGACCAGAGGAGCATGTACTTATTCCTAGAGTCCTCGCCTCCACCCAGCTGTGAGGCTGCCGTGGAGTACCGCCCTGCGAGCCCAGGCTGCCGCTCTCACTCTGATGTAAAAATGGAAACTAAGTCCTCGGGAGGATTCCAGAGCACTAACTTCGTTGCCCATCAAAAATGGATAATATTCCCCGTTCTGTTCCTGCTGGCATCCGTTCCAAGTTGGAAAGAGGCCTCCTCTCCTAATTCAAGCTGGGGCTGGAGAGGAGCAAGCCTTCTCAGATATTATAAGCCAGTGTGAGCTCAAAAAAGAATTCAGCGCTCAAGGCCAAATAGCTTCAAAGCTAATAATCCTCCAGAGTCGGTGTGAGAGTGCTACAGCTGTCGATGCCAACTCTCACCATGCGCGGTTTGAGCGCAACTTCAATAATGACATCATGGAGGAGAGGGCAGAGGGCAGGCGCTGCGCGGGGAAGTGCCGGCCCCGTCAGATCTTTGAAACCTGCAAGGATTTATCGGGACTAACGCGTCTCCACGCAGTCATTGCAGTCTGAGGCTACTCTGATTAAGGATTTAGCGTATTCAAAGGGTTTCGCGGCAGCAGGATGACACAATTTCGGGAGCACTATTGGATTCCGTTACCTTCTCTCTTCTACACAGGCACCCCTCCCCAGCTGGGCTGTCCCCCTCCTCCTTGTCGCAGCCCCTCCCAGGCTTCCAGACAGGCCTCCTCAAACGAGAGCTTGGCCCAGCTTGGGGTCCGGGCTGCCCTCCCACCCCCACGCTGTCCCCTCTTTGGTTCTGTCTGGGTTTGATTGTCAAACAGGCCCGGCCACCGTCTGCACTTGAGGGTCAGAAAGCAGACCCCAGCAGACTTGAGTAAATTGCTCCAGGATTCCCCCGAGCCCGGCAGAACTTCCTTAGCCAGCTCAGGAGTGGAAGGGAAGCAGGTTCCTGTTAGAATCCACCCAGAGATAGATGCGGTCACGGTCACAGTTCAAGACACTAAACTTCACAGAGTCCTAGGAGAGGGAAGAGAGGGGCAAGGTAAAGCTCAGAGCAATAGTGGAAGGTCTAGGAAAAGTTTTTTTTTTTCCTCCCTCCCCGAGGGCCATGAGGACAAGGCAATTCAAGGTGGCGGTTGGTTGCTGCCCATAAATGAAGCAGGAAGAACTACCCAAACAGCGTGAGCATACCTGCCAGGCACTGTGGTGACCGCAAGAAAGACCAGCTCACCTGGTAAAGGGAGGGGCCCTGAAGATGTGACCGATGTGCAGGCAGCAGGGGCCAGCTAAGTGCCCACTTCTGGAAGACACTGTGATCTGATTAGCACAACCCCATGACGGCAATATTGCGTCAGCCTGGTGCAGGGTGGGAGGCCCTGGAGTTTGGTGATAGGAACGCAGACTCCGAATAGACAGATCTGAACTCCAGTCTTGGTTCCAACTAGCTGTGCACCCTGGC
This sequence comes from Trichechus manatus latirostris, assembly GCF_000243295.1. Lineage (NCBI taxonomy): Eukaryota > Metazoa > Chordata > Mammalia > Sirenia > Trichechidae > Trichechus > Trichechus manatus. The sequence continues at coordinate 15,644,176 of NW_004443961.1, forward strand.
CAAGGGCCTTAACCTCTCTGAACCTCTGTCCTTATCTGAAATATGGGAGTGATGACTCCCAGGGTGGGATTATGTGAAGATGACAAAAATAATGCAGGGAAATCACTTAGCATAGTATCTGGCCCCAGGGTGTGCTTAATAAATGTTAGTTGTTAGCATTATTACAAAGATTATCATTTAAATAACAGATTTTACCTACACCTGAGGGAGTTAAAAATTTTGGAATTTGAGAGAAGCACAAACATGCATTGTTGTTAGGTGCCGTTGAGTTGATTCTGACTCATAGTGACCTCATGTGACAGGGTAGAAAAGCCCCATAGGGTTTGGTTAAGAGTTCGGCTGCTAACCAAAAGGTTGGCAGTTCAAATCCACAGCCACTCCTTGGAAACCCTATTGGGCAGTTTCACTCTGTCATATAAGGTCGCTATGAGTTGGAAACGGCTAGACAGCAACGGTTTGGTTTTTTTTTTTTTTTAATCTTTACAGGAGCAGATCAGCAGGTCTCTTTTCCTGTGGAGATACTGGGTGAGTTCAAATGCCAACCTTTAAGTTAGCAGCCGAGTGCTTAACTGTTGCACCACCAGGGCTTCTTAGAGGAAATAAATAAATAAACAAATAAAAACTTTCTTATGGATTAAAACACACACAGCTTTCTATAATAAACAAATAAAAACAAAATTTTTGCCACTGAGTCATTTCCAACTTACAGCAACCCCATATGTTATAGACCAGAACCAAGCTCCATAGGTCCCTGGGTGGAGCAAATAGTTTGCACTCACCTACTAACCAAAAGGTTGGAGGTTTGAACCCACCCAACTGTGTTGAGGAAGAAAGGCCTGGTGATCTGCTTCCATAAAGATTACAGGTTTCCATAATAGTTAATGTAAATACAAATCCTGATTGGACATTATAAGTTCGGTCTACAGGCATGTCTCTAGATTGTTGATGGAATCCCACTCATTAACAACTACCCCGAAGGACATATTATTGAATTCATTAATAGTCCTTACCCTAGACTTTTTGTTTGTTTCCTTGTGTTTTAGATCAACTTCATTAAAATGTAATTTACGTACAATAAAATACACATGTTTTAGGTATATAGTCTTGATGAGTTTTGGCAAATATATTCCTTCATATAACCACCACAACAGTCAAGGTAGTAAACACTATTAGCACCCCAAAAATTCCTCCCTATCCCTTCCCAGTCAGTGAACCATGCTGCAGTGAACATGGGTGTGCATATGTCTATTCGTGTGACGGCTCTTCTTTCTCTAGGATATATGCCTAGGAGTGGGATTGCTGGATCATATGGTATTTCTATTTCTAGCTTTAAGGAAGCACCATATCATTTTCCAAAATGGTTGTACCATTTTGCATTCCCACCAGTAATGCATAAGAGTTCCAATCTTCCTGCAGCCTCTCCAACGTTTATTATTTTCTGTTTTTTTGATTCGTGCCAGTAATATGGGCGTTAGATGATATTCTCTAATAGCTAGTGATCATTAGCATTTCCTCATGCATCTGTTAACCACTTGAATGTCTTCTTTGGTGAAGTGTCTGTTCACATCCTTTGCCCATTTTTTAAACAGCACATTTCTATTGCAACTGCATGAGTGAAAAAGTCATGGGTTCCACAATGCCACAAACTCAAGGAGGCACTCACTCTTCTTTATTCCTTCCTGTGGTGGTTCTCCTGAATTTGGAGACCATCTCAAGAATAGATTTGATACATTGTACACTTATGACTGAAGACCGACGAGTAGTGGAACGACATCAAGGATATCATACACGAAGAAAGCAAAAGTTCATTAAAAGGACAAGAAAGAAAGAAAAGACCAAAATGAATGTCAGAAGAGACTCTGAAACTTGCTTTTGAATGTCGAGTAGCTAAAGTGAATGGAAGAAATGATGAAGTAAAAAAGCTGAACAGAATATTTCAAAGGACGGCTCGAGAATACAAAGTAAAGGATTATACTGTCATGTGCAAAGACCTGGAGTTAGAAAACCAAAAGGGAAGAACACACTTGGCATTTCTTAAACTGAAAGAACTGAAGAAAAAATTCAAGCCTCAAGATGGAAGCAATACACAGAGTCACTGTACCAAAAAGAATTGGTCGACGTTCAACCATTTCAGGAGGTAGCATATGATCAAGAACCGATGGTACTCAAGGAAGAAGTCCAAGCTGCAGTGAAGGCATTGGCAAAAAAACAGGGCTCCAGGAATTGATGGAATACCAATTGCAATGTTTCAACAAACGGTTGCAGCACTGGAGGTGCTCACTCATCTACGTCAAGAAATTTGGAAGACAGCTACCTAGCCAATCTACTGGAAGAGATATATATTTGTGTCCATTCCAAAGAAAGGTGAACCAACAGAATGAAGAAATTATTGAACAATATATCACACACAAGTAAATTTTTGCTGAATTGAAGATAATTAAAAAATGCTTACAGCAGTACATCAACAGGGAACTCCCCAAAAATCAAGCAAGATTCAGAAAAGGACATGGAACAAGGGATATCATTGCTGATGTCAGATGGATCATGGCTGAAAGCAAAGAATACCAGAAAGATGTTTACTGCGTTTTATTGGCTATGCAAAGGCATTGGACTATGTGGATCATAAAAAAATTAAAGATAACATTGTGAAGAATGGGAATTGCAGAACACTTAATTATGCTCATGCAGAACCTGTACATAGATCAAGAAGTAGTCATTTGAACAGAACAAGGGGATACTGCATGGTTAAAATCAGGAAAGTTGTGTGTCAGGGTTGTATCTTTTTAGCATACTTGTTCAATCTATATTTTAAACAAATAATCCGAGAAATTGTACGATATGACCAAGAATATGGCATCAGGATTGGAGGAAGACTTATTAGCAACCAGTGATATGCAGAGATACAACCTTGCTTGCTGAAAGCAAAGAAGACCGGAAGCACTTACTGATGAATATCAAAGACTACAGCCTTCAGTATGGATTACACCTCAACATAAAGAAAACAAAAATCCTCGCAACTGGACCAATAAGCAACATCATGATAAATAGGGAAAATATTGAAGTTGTCAAGAATTTCGTTTTACTTGGATCCACAATCAACACCCATGGAAGCAGCAGTCAAGAAATCAAACAACGTACAGCATTGGGCAAGTCTGCTGCAAAAGACCTCTTTAAAGTGTTGAAAAGCAAAGATGTCACTTTCAGGACTAAGGTGCACCTGACCCGAGCCAAGATATTTTCAATCGTCTCACATGCATGAGAAAGGTGGACAATGAATAAAGAAAACCAAAGAAGAATTTATGCATTTGAATTATGGTGTTGGCAAAGAACGCTGAATATGCCGTATACTGCCAGAAGAACAAACAAATCTGTCTTGGAAAAAGTACAGCCAGAGTGCTTCTAGGAAGTGAGGATGGTGAGACTTCATCTCATGTACTTTGGACATATTGTCAGGAAGGACCAGTCCCTGGAGAAGGACATCATGCTTGGAAAGGTAGAGAGTCACCAGAAAAGAGGAAGAACCTCAACGAGATGGACCGTCATAGTGGCTGCAACAGTGGGCTGAAACATAGCAATGATTGTGAGGATGGGGCAGGACTGGGCAGTGTTTCCTTCTGTTGCACATAGGGTCGCTATGAGCTGGAACTGACTTGATCGCACCTAACAACAACAACATGGTGGTTCTGCTGCATTTACTCTCCCAGCCTACTTACAGACCCTTGATTAAGGCAGGCAGCACTGTTTCCTGGCCTGTATGCAGCCCGGAATGCTTCTCCCCACCATCCCCCAGTCAGTTTGTTCCTAAGATAGACTTTTTCAGTGTTCCCACCCTTTCCCCGCAGTCACTATGCCTCAAGATGAGCTTTTCCTCTGTTCTGCTGCTACAAGTTCACCTTCACCTGCCACCTCATGTCACTGAAAAGGGCCTAGTGCTGTGCTTTAATTTTCTTAATTGCTTCCCTAGAGTTTTTCTGAGTCACAGTTCTCCACCCCATCCACTTGTGTTTACCTGTCCATTTCTTCATATCCTTGCACAAAACTTGGAACGGAACAAGGGTTGGTCTGTTTTGAAGCCACTGTACACCCTTCCCCAAGGAGCTATCAGGGAGCAAGGTCAGAGACTTCCCAAGGAGCCTTAGGACTCCGGCACCATCTAACATGAGGCTTTGAGGAAGAAGGGTGCTGGTTTATAGAGATGCAATTCAGAAATGAACTGATGGCTGGCAAAAGAAGGGAAGGTAGTTGGGAAATGGGAGAGAACAGAACCTATGAAAACAGGTCCATGGACTGCTGTAGGATAACATTAGTCTCTAACTCATAGGCCGATTGGGAGGATTAAAAGAGAAGCTACCTAAAAAGCACTTAGTATAGTGTCTGGCACCAAATAAGCGCTCAATAACTATTAGCTATGAGATCAGTATCCCTTTTATCTGACACATTGTGGACTGGGGTTGGTCCGTTAATGGAAAAAGATGGTTGAAATGTGAAATCAGAGAAAATTATACTACACACCTTCAGCGTTTTATTTTAACTTAAAACATATTAAAATGTGTCCACTCACCATTTTTTGATGCAGAGCCAACACCTTTCCTATGAGTCTATTGATGGGCGTGTCCAGTCGCCTTTTCTGAGTAAACCACACCCAATAATGCATCAACTACCATTTCCAGTTTCCTCTTCTTTACAATGGTATGAGAACTTAACACTTGGCAAGTATTCTGAGTAAAGAATCATTCTAGATTTGTTCGTTTTTCCTCAATCTTTAATGTTCGCTTACCCTCACCTAACTCATCAACAATAACTTCTAGCTACCCAACCTCATTTGATCTTCACAAAGCGTTTACCTTAGTTTAAGTGGGAATGATGACTTTTTCTTTCTGTGCTTATTATATCATGTGTTTGCAAAACACTTCATTAAATTACTTAATTACAGTAAGGGTTTTACAAAGACAAGCAAAGAGGACATATAGAGAACAAAGACCACTTACAGTAAGCATGCATTCAACTGTTGGAAGGATAAGTACAAACTGGAGGGGCAGGTACAGGAGAAGGGTGTGTAGGGGAAGAGTGTGCTGGGGGAGGACGTGCTGGAGAGTAGCACCAGCCAGGGGCATTCACTGTGTCATAGGTATTGATAAATATATTTTTAAAAGACGCTGAAAGGCAGCTGCTATCTAGCAGATTGGTTAAGTTGTTGTTAGCTTCCCAACTCATGGCAACCTCAATGCATCAGACCCTTATGCTCCATAAAGTTTTCATTGGATGATTTTTAGAAGTAGATTTTCAAGTCTTTCTTCCTAGTCTGTCTTAGTCTGGAAGCTCTGCTGAAACCTGTTCAGCATCATAGCAACAAGCAAACCTTCATTGACAGATGGGTGCATGAGGTGCATTGGCCAGGAATCCAATCCAATGGGAGGCAAGAATTCTACCACTGATCTAACAGTGCCCCAAGTAGAAGCAGTTAAGAGAAAGTCTACTTAAGTTGGGCTTGCCTGCTATTTGATGTCAAACTTTGCCTTGGCCTTTCAGATTCCTTCCCACACCTCTAGAAAAATCAGTGAGAAGAGTCTTTGGGTCCTCTGACTTCTAGTCCTGGTGCTGGTGCTGTCACTCACACACCTTGTCACCTTGGCAATGACCCTTATCCCCACTTCGCAGAAGGAAAGTGTGACACTCCGAAAGGTAAGTCGTTCTACTTGTGAGATCCTACTGCGATCGTGTGAGAAATGCTTGCTCCACATATGGCACATCTCAGTCTGAGCAAGTTCTCTTGTCATTTCAGGGGTTGCCATAGCCCAGATGCCAAAGATCAAGTCATGCCACATTTTGGGACTTTCAAATCCTGGGCCCCAGTCACTCTCGAGAGGAAAGGGCAAAGGCATGTCCTTCTGTCACTTCCTTTCAGCATCTCACTGTCTCCTTCCCCTTGCCCTTTCACTGCTGCCAGAGCACTGTTTGTCAGGCAGAGCCCTACAACACAGGCCTCTGGGCACCTATGGGCCAGCAGCTGCCACACAAAGCAGCCCTCTGCAAGGCAAACACACCTGCTCCCCCACAGATGAGGTTAGCACAAGCCGCAGCCAGGACCATTCTTAAGGTGCCTCTTTTTGGAGGACAGAGATAAAGGGTGTTGTTTGGAAAGTAATGAAGGGACCAGAGTTAAAGACTTCTATCCACCAAGCCCTTCTGTCAGTTTGTCAGTTTGTTGTACTGTGGTGGCTTGCATGTTGCTGTGATGCTGGAAGCTGTATCACCTGTACTTCAAATGCCAGCAAGGTCACCCATGGTAGACAGGTTTCAGTGGAGCTTCCAGACTAAGACAGACTAGGAAGAAAGGCCTAGCAATCTACTTCCAAAAATTAGCCAATGAAAACCTTATGGGTCACAACAGAATATTGTCCAATATAGTGCTAGAAGATGACTTCCTAAATTGGAAGGCACTTCAAAATACACAGTGGCCAGAACAATGAATTTGGGCATACCAACGATCAAGAAGACGACGCAGCAGCACAACTGGACTAAACCAAAGCTAAAGAGTTTCCTGAATAAAACCAAACACTTCAAGGGGTAGAGTAGCAGGGGTGGGGGTCTGGGGACATTCTTCCAGGGACATCTAGGTCAATTGGCATAACAAAGTTTATTAATAAACTGTTCTGCATCCAATTTTGGTGAGTGGTGTCTGGGGTTTAAAAGCTAATGAGCGGCCATCTAAGATGCATCAGTTCATCACAACCCACCTGGAGAAAGGAGAATGAAGAACACCAAACACACAAAGAAAATATTAGCCCAAGAGACAGAAAGGGCCACATAAACCAGAGACTTCATCAGCCTGAGACCAGAAGAACTAGATGGTGCCTGGCTACCACCAATGACTACCTGACACGGAACACAACAGAGAGTCCCTGTCAGAGCAGGAGAAAAGTGGGCTGCAAAACTCAAATTCTAGTAAAAAGACCCGACTTAATGGTATGACTGAGACATGGCCCCTGTAACTTTCTGTTAGCCCAGAACTGAAACCACTCCTGAAGCCAACACTTCAGACAATGATTAAGACTGCACTATGGGACATAAAACGATACTTGGGAAGAGAATGCTTCTTAGCTCAAGTAGATACAAGAGACTAAGTGGGCCGCTCCTCTCTGGAGGCAAGACGAGAAGGCAGAGAGGGTCAGGAGCTGGTTGAATGGACAAGGGAATACCAGGGTGGAAAGGAGGAGTGTGTGCTGTCATAGTATAAGGAGAGCAACTAGAGTCACATAACAATGTGTCTATAAATTTGTGTATGAGAAACTAACTTGAACTGTAAACTTTCACTTAAAGCACAATTTAAAAAAAGAAGAAGATGACACAGAACGGGGCACCGTTTCATTCTATTATACATATGGCTGCCATGAGTCAGAGCAACTAACTAGTTAGTCAATGGCCACTGACAACAACCACCACCACGAAGCACCTTCACAGCCTTTGAAAAGAGCAAGGAGCATCAGATAAGACTTCATACTCAGAGCATGCCTTTTGCATAGGCTTAGCAGCCCTTCATGTGGGGTGCTCTGGAGGGTCCCAGGAATGCCTTCTGCCCGTCCAATGCTCCTCATCAGCTCACTGAGGCCAGAGACCCCACACTTTCATAGCCATTTGTCCCTGGGAATGCAAAAACCCTAAGGAGGAAACACATCAAGTTGCATCCATCATTTGCCCTGCAATATGAATACGTTCGATTCTTTTCTGCAGAGTTAGTTTCCATTGGGGAATGAAAAAGAGAGAGCTTGAGGACACTAAAAGAGTGAGAAGAAAGAGCAAGGCAATATTTGCAGGAGAAAAGAAGAATACAGAAAGGAAGAGGTCCAAGAGAAGTAGCTCCAGGACTAGAAAAGGGAAGAAAGTCTAAAGGTTAGCCAGTGGCTTTGCAATGAACGCTCTGTAGAACCACATCTACATTTTCTAGAAACAGCCCACAGATGCTGAAGATGAGATCTCAACAGTCATTTTCTACGCCCTGTGTGTGTGTGCATGTGTGTGTGTGTGATCCCATAAAACCATCAAATAATGGGATATTCTTGTAACTTTTTTCTCCAGGATGAACATACTGACGTTCTGAGAATTTCCCCACCTATCTAAACCCAATCCTGAGTTTTCTCTCTCCATCTGTGTTCCTTTGGCAGCAACTTGTACCAAAAGAATGAAGAAGCAAAGAGTCATTCTGGGAAGGACAGGATGCAGGCCCAGCTGGGAGTACTCCGCCGACTCAGTTCATTTCTGCTGAAGGTGCCCAGCCTGCCACTACCCTGTGAAACATTAATGATGGAGACCTTTCAGAGCCCGGAGTGGGGACTGAGCTGGAGATCCGTGTTTCAGTGCTTGCTTTTCTACTACATTCAAAGCAGCTCTGCAGCAGGGTTTTTGTGTGGTTTTGTTCCAATTTTTTAAACCTTCCGCTCCACCATCCATACTGCAGGCTCCACACACGAGACAGATGAGCTGCCCAGGCCTGGACAACACAGGGCTGAATTCGTCCCTGGTCTGGTTTCTAGGGAGGGTGGAGGGAAGCAGTGCCCCTTTTAACCACGAATGCCTGGGTAGCCCCTAAGAATTTGCCACTGTGACCTCCAGACAGCTGACACTAGTCATTTCACCCAGAAGGGAACTGTCTTCCCCACCAGGCATGGTGGGCTCTGACCTGGGTCACTTTGTAGTGTCCTCCTTGGCGGACTGCAGGAAAAGCTGCTTGGGGAAGTGGAAAGAGCATGGCCTGTGAAGTCATGGTTCTGCCCCTTACTAGCTGTGTGGCCTTGGGGAAGTCACTTGATTTCTCTGAGCCTCGGTTTTAAATGTATCATAGACTTCATAGGATTGGCGCCCTCGAATGGTGCAAATGGTCAAGAACTCAACTACTAACCGAAAGGTTGGAGGTTCAAACCCATCCAGAGGTGCCTCAGAAGAAAGGCCTGGTGATCTACTTCTGAAAGGTCACAGCCTTGAAAACCCTGTGGAGCACAGTTGTATTCTGCAAACATGGGACTGCCATGAGTGGGAATGGACTGGAGGGCAACTCTATATGTGTTTATATATATGGATTGAATGAGCACAGTGCCTGGGTGGCAGCCACTCATTTCACTGCTGTGGTCTCCACCTCTTTGTCCCTGCGGAGTTCCACATGCCAATCCAATGAAGGGGGCAGAGCCAAGTGAGGAGGGCCCGTCCCAGGGAATGCGAAGGCAGAGAGTATTTGGCAGAAGGTTCAGAGTTTCTCGGTTCCACATCCTTCTCCCTCTGCCTCTCTCCAAAGCCTTCCGCCATGCAGAGGGCCGCCCATGGATCGGTTTTATGACTAAGTGATCCGCCATGGGCTCCCAGCACTGCTGGAAAGGCCAAGTTGTGCTAATAGAAAGTAATGGTGGATCCCACTTCGTTGGAAATGTCCCGGAGGCAGGATTTGAAGGAGGCTCACATTCTGCGGTCTTTCTTCTGGGAGCTCAAGTGCAGAGGCGAGAACTGTGGACTAAAGCGCGTCAATGCCTTTTGATTCGGGGACGAGGAGAGGTGGGGATGGCAGGGTGGCACCAGCGCTTCGCTTCACCAAAGATTCTGCTATTTTTGCAAATCCTTTATCCACACTGGAATGGGGAGGAAGGGGCGGGTATTTGGGAGGAATGAAAAGACTCTGGTGCCGCCTGAGACAGAGGAGCCGCACACCACCTACGACGCTGCTGCTCTGGGGAGGTCCAAAAGAAGCCCTGTGTTCGGCCTGTCCTAATCTGTGGCAATTTGATGCCTGGACTAATGACAAGTTCTGCAGCCTCACCAACAGTGTCAGTCTCAGATGTACCAATTGCCATCAAGTTGATTCTGACTCATGGTGACCCATGCAAACTGCACTCCGTAGGGTTTTCAGGGGCTGATTTTTTGGAAATAGATCATCAGGCCTTTCTCCCAAGGTGCCTCAGGGTGGACTTGAGCCTCCAACCCTTCAATTAGCAGCCCATCATGTTAACTGCTTGCACCATCCAGGGACCCATCTGATTCATTTGTTGTTGTTGTGCGCTGTGGAGGTGATTCCAACTCATAGCGCCCTATAAGACATAGTAGAACTGCCCTATAGGGTTTCCAAGGCTGTAAATCTTTACAGGGGCAAATTGCTAGGTCTTTTCTCCTTGAGGACTGCTGAGTGGGTTTGAACCACTGACCATTCAGTTAGCAGCCGAGTACTTAACCATCGTGCGACCAGGGCTCCTTTATCTGACTCACGGACCTAATCATTTTGGAAGCACAAAATTAAAAGGTGTCACCATCCCTTTGCTGATGGTATTATGCACTGTTTCTTGTGACTCACCAGTGCCCCTCCAGGAGTCGCTGGGAGTTTGGTGTAGCTGTTTAGTCCCAGAAGGAGCCCTAGTGGCACAGTGGTTAAGTGCTCTTGGCTGCTAACTGAAAAGTCATCAGTTGGAACTCACCAGCAGTTCCATGGGAAGACGTGGCAGTCTGATACTGTAAAGGTTACATCCTTGGAAACCTATGGGGCAGCGACTCGACTGCTGCGGTTTGGTTTTTTGGTTCAGTCCCAGTGGGGAGAGCCTCTGGCTTGCTCCAGGCTCCCAGTGCACCCGTTGGAGAAGGTCTCTGCTGATGCAGTGCCCAGACCCAAAGTTTCCTACAAGATATGCATCAGGGTGTAACTCAAGGCAGGGTCAAGTCTTTCTCCACAACTTGGCCCTTTCTCAGAAAAGCTAATGGTAAATACTTTGTTTCCCAAGGAACACCACCCCCCTGAAACGATACAGGTCAGCAACTTCTGCCTACTAACAAGTTGAGCCAGGTGGACCTCAGAGGGAAGGAATGCCAGCTCTGTCCAGCATGAACCACGTTCTACTGGAACCTCCGGCTTGCCCACTGGACTCCATTCCTTGAGGGCAGGTCCACACTCCAGCCTAATACTGGGTCTAGCACATTCTGTGTGTGCATTTTGTTACAGGGAATTTGATATAAGACACAATCCTTGATCACAAGGCTCATTTAGCCCAGCTGGGAATAACAGATATACTAATAAGCCAAAATCAATTGCTATTGAGTCTATTTCCAACTCATAGCAACCCCATGTGTGCAGAGTAGAATTGCTCCATAGGGTTTTTAAGATTGTGACCTTTCTGAAGCAATCTGCTAGGCTTTTCCTCTGAGGCACCTCTGAGTGGATTCAAACTGCCAAACTTGCAGTTAGTAGCCAAGTCCTTAACCATTTGCGCCACCCAACAACTCCTGATATACGAATACCAAATACCAAATCCATTGTGGTCAATTCCATAGCAACCCTATAGGACAGAGTAGAACTGCCTCATGGGATTTCCAGGGCTGTAATCTTTACTAATGACCGAAGACCAGACGAGTTGTGGAATGACATCAAGAATATCATACATGAAGAAAGCAAGAAGTCATTAAAAAGACAGGAAAGAAAAAACCAAAATGGGATGTCAGAAGAGACTCTAAAACTTGCTCTTGAACATCTAGTAGCTAAAGCAAAAGGAAGAAATGATGAAGTAAAAGAGCTGAACAGAAGATTTCAAAGGGCAGCTCAAGAAGACAAAGTAACACGCTCAGCATTTCTCAAGCTGAAAGAACTGAAGAAAAAATTCAAGCTTCGAGTTGCAGTAGTGAAGGATTCTATGGGCAAAATACAGAACAATGCGGGAAGCATCAAAAGAAGTCAGAAGGAATATACGAAGTCACTGTACCAAAAAGAAGTGGTCGACATTCAACCATTTCAGAAGGTAGCCTATGATCAAGAACCAATGGCACTGAAGGAAGAAGTCCAAGCTGCGCTGAAGACATTGGTGAAAAACAAGGCCTCCAGGAATTCATGGAACACCAATTGAGATGTTTCAACAAACGGATGAAATTTGGAAGACAGCTACCTGGCCAACTGACTGGAAGAGATCCATATTTATGCCATTTCCAAAGAAAGGTGATCCAACCGAATGTGGAAATTATCAAACAATACCATTAATATCACACTCAAGTAAAATTTTGCTGAAGCTCATTCAAAAGCGGCTGCAGCAGTAAATCTACAGGAAACTGCCAGAAATTCAAGCCAGATTCAGAAGAGGATGTGGAATGAGGGATATCATTGGTGATGTCAGGTGAATCCTGACTGAAAGCAGAGAATACCAGAAACAAGTTTACTTGTGTTTTATTGACTATGCAAAGGCATTCGACTGTGTGGATCATAACAAATTTGGATAACATTGTGAACAATGGGAATTCCAGAACGCTTATCTGTGCTCATGATAAACCTGTACACAGATCAAGAGGCAGCCATTAAGAGTGAACAAGGGGATACTGCGTGGTTTAAAGTTAGGAAAGTTGTGCGTCAGGGTTGTATCCTTTCACCATACCTATTCAATCTGTATGCTGAACAAATAATCTGGGAAGCTGGACTATATGAAGAAGAACGTGGCATCAGGATTGGACGAAGACTCATTAACTACCTGCATTATGTAGATGACACAACCTTGCTTGCTGAAAGCAAAGAGGACTTGAAGCACTTACGGATGAAGATCAAAGACTACAGCCTTGAGTATGGATTACACCTCAACATAAAGAAAACAAAAATCTTCACAACTGGACCAATAAGCAACATCAAGATAAACAGAGAAAAGACTGAAGTTGTCAACGATTTCATTTACTTGGATACACAATCAACGCCCATGAAAGCAGCAGTTAAGAAATCAAAGGATGTATTGCATTGGGCAAATCTGCCGCAAAAAAACCTCTTTAAAGTGTTGAAATGCAAAGATGTTACCTTGAAGACTAAGGTGCGCCTGATCCACGCCATGGTGTTTTCAGCTATCTCATGTGTGTCCAAAAGCTGGGCAATGAATAAGGAAGACTGAAGAAGAAATCGATGCCTTTGAATTACGGTGTTGGCAAAGTATTGAATATACCATGGGCCACCAAGAGAAAGAACAAATCTGTCTTGGAAGAAGTACAGACAGAATGCTCCTTAGAAGCAAGGATGGCGAGACTATGTCTCACATACTTTGGACACGTTATCAGAAGGGATCAGTTCCTGGAGAAGGACATCGTGCTTGGTAAAGTAGAGGGTCATCAAAAAAAGAGGAAGACCCTCAACAAGATGGATTGACACAGTGGCTGCAACAATGGGCTCAAGCATAATGATTGTGAGGATGGAGCAGGACTGGGCAGTGTTTCGTTCTGTTATACATAGGGTCACTATGAGTTGAAACCAACTGCTGGCACCAAACAACAACAATCTTCACGGAAGCAGACTGCCACATCTTTCTCCCACAGAGTAGCTGGTGGGTTTGACCCACTGACCTTCTGGTTAGTAGGCAAGCACTTAACCACGGCACCACCAGAGCTCTTTTTTTTTTTTTAATTGTACTTTAGATGAGGATTTACAGAACAAATAGTTTCTCATTAAACAGTTAGCACACATATTGTTTTATGACAATGGTTAACAATCCCGCGACATGTCAACACTGTCCCTTCTCAAACTTGGGTTCCCTATTACCAGCTTTCCTGTCCCCTCCTGCCTTTTAGTCGTTGTCCCCAGACTGTTGTGCCACATTAGTCTCTTTTTGTCTTATGGGGCTGTCTAATCTTTGGCTGAACGGTGAACCTTGGGAGTGACTTCACCACTGAGCTAAAAGGGTGTCCGGGGGCCATACTCTCAGGGTTTCTCTAGTCTCTGT
>NW_004443961.1:15658871-15745504 GCF_000243295.1 Trichechus manatus latirostris
CGTGAAGCTGCTTTCCTGTATCCCCTATTCACTGATCTCCGATAGAAGTCCAAGATGGCAGATCCATGCTGCGTTAGCTGATAGGGGACCTCTGCATGTATCTCTCCTCACTCTCTGTTCTCTGTCAGTTTCTTATTCCATTCAGTGCTTGGCTGAGTTCTTTATCTCTTCATTTGATGCTTAGGGTTTCAAGATTGACGTTTTCTCTGTTTTGCTTAGTTTTTCAGATCTTTGCTGTGTAGGAATGGCATGGTGCTTCTGTCTATAGCACCACGTTGCCCAGAAGTCCAGAGCTGTTTTTGATATACTAATACCTGTTATATACTAGAGTCAACAGAAAGTTGACAAGTTTTTATGAACGTGATCTACAGCTGTGGTATAGACTTGCTGCATAAGAGAGCTAAAAGGGACATCAGTGAGAAAGAATGGCTTCAGAAACGTCAAATAAATTGCCCTAAACCTCATAACACGTTCAGAGTAGAGATGGGAATAATTGTCCAGGTTCCTTGCACCCCAGGCGAGTGACATTTCTGCCTCACCCCCTGCCCGCGGCACTACGTAAATGAAAGGAAACACAAAGCAAGGGGAAGTCCTGAGCTTTGAAGCCAGGGAATTCTGGGTTCAAATCCCTTCCCTGCCTCTTCAGGGTTGGGCAGGCTCATCCCTTAAATGGGGACAGTGAGGGAGAGGCTTTAATGAGAGGATACACAGAGAGAGCTTAAATTCTCTCAGCCTCAGTTTCCACACCTGTTGGGAACAACAGAACCTCCCTCAATTGTCCCTGGCTGGAGGGTTCCATGAGAGAACACGAGGCAGCACCTAGCACAGCGTCCAGCCTATGGCAGCCACTCAACAAACGTTATTGTTCACAACACTGTCAATTAAAGAAAGAGCTGCATCTTGCAGAAAATAAGATTAAAAGCAGGTCTGAGAGAGCAATGATGCTGGAGCCCTGTGGAGAAAGATCTCTGGGAGATGAGGAATGACCTTGCAAAGGGGTTCGCCTGAGAGGGGCTCGGCGAGGTGAGTGGCTGGTGTTTAGCTGAGCCAGGCCTTCTTAGCCTCGCTACCTGGCCCCCTCGGCATGGGAAGCGTGCCCTGTGTGTTGTCTGCCAGTGCTTCGAGGCACCACGTAATTACTTAGCAGTTTACTAGCGCTGGAGACACCGAGGGTACACTTCAGCCATCAATTAGCTCCTGCTCACAGCCCCCCTGTGAGGCCCACTGGTATCAGGACTCCCATTTTTCAGCCAAGGAAACTAAGGTGTAAACAGGTTAAGTAACCTGCCCAAGGTCACACCTGGAGTCAAGCAGTCACAAGGCGCCCAGGCGGCGTCCTTGCTGACTCCCTGGCCTGTTCTTAGCCCACTGGCCCATGCTGCTGCCCATAAAATCCACCATTTATATCTCGTCAGAAAGTCAGGTAGTGCAACCGGGACATTAGGAGCTGCACAGAAAGGCCATTCAGCTGATTTCCAAGGCACTGTAGGGTGTTTAAAGAAATGTTTAACCCCTTGCTTTGAGAGGTCGATCGGGGGCAAAATGACATAGTTAGCAGTTTCTTCTTAGGGTCACCCCCACATCACAGCTGGCTTTAGGATCTGGGCCTGGGTTTGCTTTTTCTCTATTTGCTCAAGGAGACCCACATCCTAACACCACTCTGGAACCACAAAAAGCACTTTGTAGGAGATGCCAAGATAGTGAACACACTGCGTGCCACCCAAAGCACAGGCCTCAACTCCATCTCCCCCTCAGTTCCAGAATGTTTTTGTTGGGTGGAAAGAAAGGTTGCCTAAGTCTTCACAGATCTGCCAGTGAGCTGTTGAGGGGCAGCAGGGAAGTAGGGGAGCTTTCTGTTGCCTGATGATCCCAACGGCCACACACAACCCCTCTTGGTGGCACCTGGTCCCAACCTGCACGACCCCAACTTGTTCATGTCCCAGACCTCTCTCTCTCTGAAGAGCACTGGTCTAACTCGTGCTGTTCTTCCAGGTCACCTGCCAAACATTCTCAGTTCCTCTCTCACCCTGAGTACCCCTGTCCCAAATCCAGTCACTCGTCTCCCTAAAATATCTCCTAAATATTTCTACTTCCACTGCCCATCCTAGGCCCCTCATCACCTGTCACCTGGACCTTTGTAATAATGTTCTTTTAGTTTCACCCCAGCCCCTCTGATCTGTCATCACACAGTGACTAGAATATCCCATCCTACCCCGCTTGAAACCCTTCACCCTTATTGCCTGTGGCAAATGAAGGTTTTCAGGTACGGCCAGGGCATCTTTTAGCTATTTTCTCTCTCTGAAATGCCCTTTGCCTCCTACTCTCCCAGGTGGATCCCTACCCATCGTCTATGGGTCTGCAGAGCTGGGAAAGCCACCCCCAACCCCCCCGGGCTGGATCAAGTGACTGTTCTTGTGTTCTCAAAGCTCTTTGTGCCTGCTGTCCTAGCACCCCACAATGTACCAAAAGGATCTGCTTGTAGGTTTTTCCTGATCCATAGGATAGTCTCTGGGCTTTTCATTCACTGTGTCCAGTGCACAGTGCTTCGTATACAGCCAGGAGACATTTCATAATTGTTTATGCAACTTAAATCAACTGCACGGTCTAACTCTAAATACATTTTCAATGACTGATAGCATATGGAAAGAAAGAATGTAATGGATACCAATTAGACTGCCATATCCTGCAAAATGAACTTGAGTATCTGGACCAGGTATAACTTATTGTTGTTGTTATTACTTGCATTGAGTTGTCTCCAACTCATGGCAACACTATGTATAACAATAAAATGCTACCTGGTCTTGCACCATCTTCATGATCACTGGTACGCTTGAGTCCATTGTTGTGGCCACTGTGTATGTTGATCCATAGAGTTTTCACTGGCTAATTTTCAGAAGTAGATTGCCAGGCCTTTCTTCCTATCTAGTGCATCTTAGTCTGGAAGCTCTGCTGAAACCTGTCCACCATGGGGTGACCCTGCTGGTACTTGAAATACCAGTGACATAGCTTCTAGCATCATAGCAAGACGCAAACCACCATCACAGTATAACAAATTGACAGACAGGTGGTGGTGATATAACCTAGCCAGCTGTAAATTTTCTGTTGAAATCGCAGATAAGTCACGTCATCTCCCCAGACTTCAAATTCCTTTCAGGTGAATGAAAGGGTTTGAACTAGATCAGTGGTTTTAAAACTGCTTGGAAGCCCAGCCAGGGAACATTTGACCTTGCTGTTGGAGCAAGGGAAGGCCCAGAAGATAAGGCTCTAGGTCCTCCAACATATACCCTTCTTCAATCAAAGCTCCTCTGCTTTTATGTTTTATCAATTGGGCTTCCACATAAGATATCATTTGAACAAAAGATCCTGCAGCTAAAGAAAGTTAAGACACCTTCTTAGCCTATGACAGTGCCAAACAGGGGGACTCCAGGTAGGGCCATGATGTCTTTAATGTCCCTCCAGTCTCACACTTGTGGCCTCAACGAGTTAAGTCTCCTTGCATATAAGCAGGGACATGATAAGCCAGGAACTTTTCACTCCATTCAGGAGCCCACAGAAGCGGCTCTTTCCTTGTGACCTTTGAGAATCTCCAGGGACCTCAGGTGTGAAAGGCTACTTTGGGTAGAAAAGTTCAAGCTGTCAGCTGAGCGTCTCAGCTGGCACGGCTGCTAATTGCAGAGGACAAGCAGCACGAGGAGGGAGGGAGGGCATGGATCATGAGCACTAACAGGACTGTGGTGAGACTCTGTTACGGATTAAAATGTGTCTCCTCAAAATATGTGTTGAAATCTTAACTCCTGTACCTGCAAATATGATCCTGTTTGAAAATAGGGGTTTTCTTTTGTTATGTTAAGGAGTCATACCAGAGTAGAGTGGACCCTACAACTAATCACCTCTGAGTTATAAGAAGAGCAGAAAGGACACAGAGATGCACACAGACGGGGGGAGATAGACGTCAAGGAACGCCCACGAATGCCAAGGAACGCCAAGGAACACCAAAAACTCACAGGGCTACTGACAAGGAAGGACTTCCCTATAGAGCCACGCACTGAATTTGGATTTCTAGCCTCCTGAACTGTGAGAAAATACATTTCTGTTCTTTAAGCTATCCACTTGTGGGAGTTCTGTTGTGGCAGCATTAGGTAATTAAGACAGTCCTCATCCCAACCTCCAGCAGCAGCTGCCTCAGAAGAGGCTGGTCAGAAAAAGACTTGGCAAATGCTTTGGCGTGAAAGACGACAGAGTCACCCCGTTTACCCAGAACCCAAGCAGAGCCTTTTCCAGGCACTCACAGGCAGAAATCCCTTCTTCCAGGTAGAAATTGGGTTTGGTAAGGGCGGAATGAGTGATATGGGGAAAGGCCCAGCCTCTTGCTGGAAGTGGGACCGGGTAATCCACCTCCAGGGCATTAGTCACAGCCCTTCCTAGGCCTCCTTGCCATATCCCTGACCCTCCTGGGGGCAAACCACACAATTTCACACTCCATCCCTTCTGGAATCTTGAAGGGCACAGTGTGGAGAGTCAGACATCTTCACATTTAAATCCCAGCTCTGCCAGTTGGCTAACTCTGGGAACTTTAGTAGGGCAAGTTAAGTACCTTGAGCCTCAATTTTTTACCCTGTAAAATGGGGACACATTAATTAAACCCTTTGTACTTTAGTTTTCTCTTCCATAAAGTAGATGTAAAAATAATACCGACATCCTCAGGTTGTAAGGATTGAATAACGTCATGCATGAGCATGGGGATGGTGCCTGGCTCCAAAAAGTTACAGTTATTAGGATGGTGATCTGATTGCCCCCTAAGTGTCTTTCCTCCTCACTGATGCTGTCCAGTGGCCGTGTCACCTACTGTCCCTCTCAACCCCCAGCGTCTAGCCCAGTCCTGGCCCTGCAAAGTTGACTGTCTTGACTCTTGATCCCCCTTTTTCTGCTCTCACTGCTGCCTGCTCAGTCACCCACCAGTGGCCAGATTAGGATGTGTCCCCTGCAAGCACTTGTTACTTTCAAGAGCAGGGACCTCCTTGGGGATCCTGAAATTGGAGCAGCACGAGGCTGAGGGCCAGACCCCAATCCAAACTAAATGCCAAGGTTAAGCAGCCCACCTGACGAGAGCCAGGCCACCCTCCAAGGGCAGCCCACAGGGACAGCCAGGCCTCCGCAACGCCAAAAGCCCAGGTATGTGAGAGGCCAGGCCCGTGAAGCCTCTGTCGTGATGGCTGCACCCACAAGGCAGCCTCCTGCTTGTGCTTTCTCCAGAGGCTTTTCAGAGGGACCTGACCTAGCCCCCATCAACGACACTCCTCTGAACGCACGGGAAACGAGACAGCAGGACAAGCGAGCATTTCACAGATTCGCCCTGTCACGCCTATCATTATCAATGACAGATGTGTAAAAGGACACATCTTGCTCCTTAGTGTTTTCTAAAACCCAAGGAAATTGAGAAGTGGTGGGCAGGGGAAGGAGCTCCGGTGGTACAGTGGGTAAGCACTTGGCTGCTAACTAAAAGTTCTGTGGTTTGAACCCACCAGCCACTCCCAGGGAGAAAGATGTAGCAGTCTGCTTCTGTAAAGATTACAGCCTTGGAAACCCTATGGGGCAGTTCTACTCTGTCCTATAAGGTCACTATGAGTCAGAATGGACTCGATGGCAGTGGGTTTGGTTTTCTTTTGGAGGTAGGGGGAATGGACAAGTGAGGAAGAATGATGTTGTGGCTTAGAGCATTTGACTCCTTTGGCCAGGAGAAATGCCTGGAGAAAAAGAAAATAAAAACACTTCAAAGAGCTAACCCTAACTCTGAAGGAAATTTTAGACTTGGACTCTCCAACAGATCACAAAGGGCTGCCATAGCTCACACTCACTGGATAATATGTATCCCACTCATCTTTGAGCACTGAAGGCATTGGTGAAAAACAAGGCTCCAGGAATTGATGGAATACCAACTGAGGTGTTTCAGTAAACGAATGCAATGCTGGAAGCACTCACTCATCTATGCCAAGAAATTTGGAACTTAGATACCTGGCCAACCGAGTGGAAGAGATCCATATTTATGCCTCTTCCAAAGAAAGGTGATCCAACGAAATGTGGAAATTATCAAACAATATCGTTAATATCACATGCAAGTAAAGTTTTGCTGAAAATCATTCAAAAACAGTTGCAGCAGTACTTTGACAGGGAACTGCCAGAAATTCAAGCTGGATTCAGAAGAGGACGTGAAACAAGGGATATCATTGCTGATGTTAGGTGAATCCTGGCTGAAAGCAGAGAATACTAGAAGGATGTTTACCTGTATTTTATTGACTATGCAAAGGCATTCAACTGTGTGGATCATAACAAATTATGGATAACATTTTGAACAATGGGAATTCCAGAACACTTAATTGTGCTCTTGAGGAAATTGTACATAGACCAAGAAGCAGTCGTTCGAACAGAACAAGGTGATACCACGTGTTTTAAAGTCAGGAAAGGTATGCTTCAGGGTTGTATTCTTTCACCATACTTATTCAATCTGTATGCACAGCAAATAATCCGAGAACCTGGACTATATAAAGAGGAACACAGCATCAGGATTGAAGAAAGACTTCTAAATAATCTGCAATATGCAGATGACACAACCTTGTTTGCTGAAAGCAAAGAGGGCTTTAAGCACTTACTGATGATGAAGATTAAAGAATATAGCCTTCAGTATAGATTACACCTCAACATAAAGAAAACAAAAATCCTCACAACTGTACCAATAAGCAACACCATGATAAACAGAGAAAAGACTGAAGTTGTCAAGAATTTCATTTTACTTAGATCCACAATCAACGCCCATGGAAGCAACAGTCAAGAAATCTAACCATGTATTGCATTGGGCAAATCTGCTGCAAAAGACCTCTTTCAAGTGTTGTGGGAGACAAGTCCTGGTGATCTGCTCCTGTAAAGATTATAGCTTAGGAAACCCTATGGGGCAGTTCTACTCTGTCCCATAGGGTTGCTATGAGTCAAAATTGACTCGAAGGCACACAGTAACAAGTGTTGAAAAGCAAAGATGTCAGTTTGAGTGCTGAGGTACGCCTGACTCAAGGCATGATATTTTCAATCATCTCATATGCACAGGAAAGCTGGACAATGAATAAGGAATACTGAAGGATTGATGCCTTTTAGTTATGGTGTTGGTGAAGAATGTTGAATATACCATGGACTGCCAAAAGAAACAACAAATCTGTTTTGGAAGAAGTACAGCCAGAATGCTCCTTAGAAGCGAGGATGGCAAGACTTAGTCTCACATACTTTGGACATGTTCTCAGGAGAGACTAGTCCCTGGAAAAGGACATCATGCTTGGTAAGGTAGAAGGTCAGCAAAAAAGAAGTAGACCCTCAGTAAGGTGGATTGACATAATGACTGCAATAATGGGCTGAAACACAGCAATGATTGTGAGGATGGCGTAGGACCAGGCAGTGTTTCATTCTGTAGTACATAGGGTCGCTATGATGTGGACCTGTCTCGACGGCACCCAACAGCAACATCTTTGAGCATTGCCTTTGCAAGTATGTGATGCTGCTGTTATTAAGGATATACACTTTTGCGCTCACAGCAGCTATTGGACCAATTTGTCTTTTCTCAGTCACCTGGATGGAAAGGATAACTCCTGTTGTATCAAAGTAAGATGGGGGTGGGGGAGTTGAGGTCTAATAACATATTTTGAAGCTTAGAAAAGTCTTCTTAATGGGATCTGCAGAGGTATCATCTATTCCATGAAAGCACCTCCTGGGGAAAGGGTGGGAGGGTCCTTTGCATAGGGACGCCCAGCTTTGCAGGAACCCGTCATGTGGCGCGCACCCACGGAGAGCAAGGAGAAGTGCAGTGCGGGGCTGGGTGTACTTCCCGAGGGAGTGTCCCTCGCCCCTTGTCCTGACTTTCCTTTGAGGATTCTCTGGAGAAAAAGCAAGAGGAGAAGGGAGCAGCCAGTGTAGCTTACTGGGGCTGGGGGGTGGGGGTCGTGGCCAGCACCCAGAAGCCAGATCCCAGTTTTCAAAGCCTCCCTGTCATCTTTCCCAGCACCCCATGGGGTGTTCGGATCCTCCCTCCAGAAGATGCCTAAGGCTTTTCCCTTGCTTCCTGATCAGTCAGGGGAGGTCTGAGGCTGGGCTCAAAGCCCAGGTGCTGCACCCTGGTCCCATCCTGATCTGGGGCCTCACAGTTGGCAGTCTGGGCAACAGAAGCCCCCAGGTACCTACATGGCAGCGCCCACAGAACCTCAGGATGCTCTAATCCTAAGTGGATCTGAAACTTTGCCTCTCCCAGGCCCCACCTTTGAAAATGCACCTGTCATCTTTACCAAGGTTTTCCACAAGCCAGGGGACACATGAAGACCTTAAGATGCCGAGCTGTCTCCTTTATTTGACTTACTTGTTTGTAGTCCAAAGAGCCCTGGTGGCACAGTGGCTAAAGCACTCGGCTGCTTACCGAAAGGTCGGCGGTTGGAACCCCCCAGCCGCTCCGCAGGAGAAAGATGTGGCAGTCTGCTTCCATAAAGATTACAGCCTTGGAAACCCTATGGAGCAGTTCTACCCTGTCCTATAGGGTCCCTATGAATCAGAATCGACTCGACAGCAGTGGGTTTGGTTTTTTGGTTTCATCTGTAGTCCAAAGACTAGAGGAGGGTGGGGGGTGGGGGGGACACAGAAGGTTCCTGACAGAAGGAGCCAGTCTGGTGAGGTCTGGAGGGGAGAGTCTTGGTGAACCTTGGGAGACAGCTTTGGCCACTACGCTGGGTCACCTCCTTCCTTGAGCTCCTGGTATATTAAAAAAAAGAAGAAAGTCCAGAGCAGGGTTTCCAAATCGTGCCATATTTTTAGAGTTCACTTTGAGCAGATTACTACTTTTGATTGCACACAAATACAATGCAGTGTAATTATGATAGTGCAATTTGCATGCAATTACAGGATTAAGGAATTCTATCTCCATTGATAGAGTACTACATTCAGTGTTATATAGTAAATAGGATGCAACTTTAAAATAGTAGACTGGCGTTGTTTTTCCAGTCCTGCCAGGACTGCTCTCTGTGTCTATAAGCACTTTTGTAGCTAACACCCAGGTCTGAAGGGAGGCCCTCTCTGATAGGCACTACCACGGGGCAAGGATGTTGGCTGGTGGGCAGGGGGTTGGGACACAATGCCAGGTGGGTATAAAAAAAACCCGTTGCTGTCGAGTTGATTCCGACTCATAGTGACCCTATAGGACAGAGTAGAACTGCCCCATAAAGCCTCCAAGGGGCGCCTGGTGGATTCAAACTGCCGACCTTTTGGTTAGCAGCCGTAGCTACACCACCCCTACACCACCAGGGTTTCTGTATAAAGAGGTGAGAAAGACACATGGCAGGCTCAGCTTTCCTTCCCCAACCCTGCAGAATGTCCCCCCAACTCTGCGACCTCACCTTTCTAATCTCCATGTGGCACCCACAGAGTTCCAAAAATGCAGAACCAACTGTGTCAGTCCACCTGGGAAGAAAGGCTTGCTGATTTACTTCTGGAAAAACCTACCATCACCGCCACCACCAATCGCCTTCAAGCCTATTCTGGCTCCGGATGCCCTCATGTGTATCAGAGTAGAACTGTGCTCCATAAGGCTTTCTTCAATGGCTGATTCTTTGGAAGTAGATTGCCAGGCCTTTCTTCCAAGGTGTCTCTGGGTGGACTCAAACCTCTAATCTTTGTGTTAGCAGCCAAGTGTGTTAACTGTTGGCACCACCCAGGGACTCCAATAGGAGGTATACAGGCCTATCATTGCTAATTCTCACGTTGTTAAGAGAAGGCAAATATCTAAGTTGCTAATGCGCATTTTCTGATTTTTAAGTTTTCAGTGTGTTGTGAGCACTGCACAGTTTAAGCAAGACAGGTCTGCCTCGGGATGGGCCCACATCTGGTCTGCTGTCTTAGATTTCACTTGGGCCTCCCCGGGCTGTGGTCAGGAGCCTGCACGCCCCTCCCTCATCCCAGTGTGTGCCTGAAGGAGAAATGACTCCAGCAGTGCAGGCGGGTGGCCTGGGAGAAAGGGGAAATGGAAAGCCCATGTATCTGGGAGGCGATTCCTCCTGCTCAAAATGTCGATCCTCCAGCCCGAGTGAAGGATATATTGGGTTCGTTTCTGCAGGTAATTGTTTAAATGTTATGGTGGCTTTCACATGCCGTCTGTTAAAACGTATCGGTGAGGCGGCCATTCCAAACTTGTAATGTGGGTAATATTTAGATGATTTACTAGGTGCGGTGCAGTTTCTGATTCAGAGTTGCATTTGATTCAATAGGTGATGGGTCTAATTTGACTGGGAGTCCATCTCATCCAAAGGCGATGCGTTTGATTCACGGGCTGATGTACCTGATTTAGAATGTGATGGATCTCGCCCACGCTGAAGGATTCCAATTCCCCTGTGCCAGGTATCTGCTTCAGCATGTGATATATGAGTTTTAATAATAGGACATGCTGCTGGGATGGCCAGGGCATCCATGCCTCCTGCTGCCTGGCACGTCTGGGGCGGGGTGGCAGCTGCTTCTAGGCAGAGCCGGTCTTGGAGTGAAGGATCAGAGGGGCAAAGTGGGAGCAAGACCCAATTCCCCTTGGGAAATAGTCAACAAAGTGTGACCTGAGGCTTCACTGCCACTCTTCCAAGATCCGTAGATGGTCTTCAGTCTAGTTGTCTGGAGGGCCACAAACAGGGACACTGTGCTGTGAACTTACTCCTTGCTTGTGGGAGATACCTGGGGGCCCACTTGTCAATTGAGAGATTTTCATTCTATGCAACCATAACCCATCTGTCAATTTGTCATACTGTGGTGGCTTGGGTGTTGTTAAAATTCTGGGAGATATGCTACCAGTATTTCAAATACCAGCAGGGTCACCCATGGTGGACAGGCTTTAGTGGAACTTCCAGACTAAAGCAGACTAGGAAGAAAAGCCTGGCAATCTACTTGTGAAAATTAGCCAATGAAAACATATGGCTCTCAACAGAAAATTGTTTGGTAATAGTGCTGGCAGATGAGCCCCCTAGGTTGGAAGGCACTACACAATAGCTGCAGCAATAGACTCAACCATGCCAACAATCTTGAAGATGGTGCAGGACCGGGCAACTTTTTTAACGTAGTACATTGGGTCACCATGAGTTGGTGCTAGCTCAACCGTAACTGACAACATTCTGTGTGGGTTCTGCCCCAAACTCCTTGAAGCTGCAGGAGCCTGACACTTCGTGGGGAACTTTGCCAGCCTTCCCCAGGCCTGGCCCACAACCCTTCATCAGTATTTGAGGGATGGCATTTTCATGTTCCAACCAAGGAGATAGGGAAATATTCTTCTGAACTATTTTGTCAGCTTCTCCCTAATCTCCCATTCCCTGTGTTTGACAGAAACCCACCAGGCCCAGCCCAGAGTCTCTTTTGTTATATCAGTACAGCCTCTGCACTTACTAACACTCAGGCCCTCTGAGAATGAGAACCAAAGGAGAAAGCAGGTAGGAGTGGGGGTGGGTGGGAAAGGGGGTGGAAAATAGCCAAAAGAGGCATGAGAAGGTACAGCCTGTGCTTTCTCGTTAAGACTGTCTGGCCCGATTATCTCACCCTCTTGTAGCTTAATGAAGGGAAAGCATCTAACCAAGTGTCTGCATTAGTTTGGGTCCTCTTAGAAGCAGACACCAAAATAGGATTAGCTGTAGAAGAGATTTACTGGGGGAAAATGCCTGTGAGGAAAAATAGGGAGGGAGTCAGAGGAGGCTATTAGACCTGGGGGAGCTCTGGGACTGAGACGCAGGTCTGACCCCACTGGAGGAGAGAGGGAAGGAGGGACTGTTGGTGGAAAAGTCCTAGGTGGCAGCACAGTTTTAAATAAACTTCAGGAAGCCTGAGGAAGAGTCCTCGAGCCAAAGTCACCATTGGAGTAGCCCCACGCCACACAGACACTGGCTTGTCTTTATCCTGCTCCACCCAGACATTGCTGGGAGCAGCCTGTGGGACTCGTGGCCTCAGCACCATTGCAGAGTTGGGTCCACGGTCAACCCTCTCCCTGCAGCAGATCTGAATGAGCATGTTCCTGGCCTCCCCGGGGCCTACGGCTGATAATCAGCTTACCAGTTGTTGTTAGCTGCCATCGAGTTGGCCCCCAGCTCACAGTGACTCCATGCACAATGGAACAAAACACTGCCTGCTTCTGCACCATGCCCATGACCGTTAGCGGATCAGACCACTAGATGGGTTTTTATTGGTTGATATTCAGAAGCAGATAGCCAGGCTTTTTTTTGCTAGTCTGTCTTAGTCTGGAAGCTCCACTGAAACCTGCTCAGCATCGTAGCAACACACAATCCTCCAGTGACAGACTGGTGGTGGTTGTGCACGAGGTATGTTGGTCGGGAATTAAACCCGGGTGTCCTGCATGGAAGGTGAGAATTCTACCCCTGAACCATCATTGCCCGGGTGTCCTGCATGGAAGGTGAGAATTCTACCGCTGAACCATCATTGCCCTCGGTTTGTTAGAGTGGTTAGGAATGTTGACTTCGGAATCGCCCAGGTCTGACTGAATCCTAGCCCCAGCACTTAAGCTGTGTGACCTTTAACAAATTATTTAACCTCTCTGAGCTTCCCTTTCTTCATCTGAAAACAAAGGCAAAACAACCTTTCTCACAAGTTTGTGGTAAGTTTCAAATTAGAAAATGGACAGAAGGCCCTGGGCCTGGTCTGGAGTCACTATTGAGTAATTACTGGTTGTTTTCGGTATTATATTATTATATAATAATTATTGTTGGTGTTGCTTGTCTTTCTCTTGGAGAGCACATTTTGAGAGGAGACTCCTTTAGATACAATGTCTTGGTACAAAGAGTAAAAAAAGAGTTAAGTTTATTTAAAGGAAATAGATTTGAACAAGAAAGAGGACCCAGAATCTGAGGCAAAGTCCCAGCAGTAGTGGGGTGTGGCCTGGGGGTTGGGCCTGACACCAGAGGTCTCAGGTCGTCTTTCCAGATTAGCGCTATTGCCACACTCAGCTCTCTAAACCCTCCGCCTCTATTTCCCTTAAGTCCTTGGGTGGCACATACAGTTTGTGATCAACTACTCACCTAAAGGCTAGTGGCTTGAACTCAGCCAGTGGCACCATAGAAGAAAGGCCTGGTGACCTGCTTCTGTAAAGATTACAGCCAAGAAAACCCTATGAAACAGTTCTACTATGTAACACACAGGGTCACATGAGTCGGAACTGACTCCAAGGCACTGGGTTTTGGGTGTTTTGCTACCCTGCATTCAAAATCCCAAGAAAGCAAATCAGATTGGTTTAGCCCTGCCTTTGGATTGGCACCTCTGAGGAGAGGGGACATTCAGACACAGTCAACTTGGTTCAGGGGGACAAGGGTCACCACTCTAGGTGTGTGCAGGCCCAAGAGGTCAGAGAGGACATAATGGACATCTCTTGCTCAGAAAACAGATGTTATTGGTCATGTTCTGTGTACCAGATACTTCTACCTTCTTTATCTTATCAAAGCCCACAACTTGAAATTCTATCCCCATTTTACAGAGAAAATCGAGGCTTGGAGAGGTGAGGGGACTTACCCCAGGTCATGGGGCAAATATTTGACAAATTAAGGAGGGAGGAATTTCTGTCAACCCCAAAGCCAACGGGCTGCCTCTCTATTTAATAGACCTTCGGGCACCTTGACAGGCTGGTGGGGGCACCTGGACTAAGTCCATCTTACGCCGTCTGGGCTCACCACCAAGGCAGAGGCTGCCTTTAGCACACAGATGGGGACGGGCCAACCATACCAATTCCTTGGTGGCTCCACGCACAACAGCTGCCGGCTCACTTCTGCTGCTTCCAGAGGTCGCAGCAGCCCTGACTGCACACATTTTCCCAGGCTGTGGCCGCGAGTGGGGGGTCCTTGGGCGCAGACAAAGGAATAGCTCAGCTTTGCAAATGGTTTTGAAAATGAGGCCACAGGGATTCCACTTGGCTGACACACTCTGCCCTGGCCCAGGCCTTGTCCCCCAGAGGCGTCTCCCAGCCCCGGCCAGCCAGCTGTGCCTCCCACTGCCGCCCACACAGAAGCCTGACCGCATGGAAGGGGCTGCTCAGCCCAGAATTCCCCTTCACACCCCTTCCCACGGCAGGGAGGGGCCGGGGGCTGAGACTGTGGCAGCAGGGACTGTGGGGAAGCTGGCTCTCCACTGAGGTCAGACCATCAGCCCACAGACCCTCACTGGGCACTCACTGTGAACCACGCCCCACATGAGCTGAGCAGGATGTTAAAATGGGACTTGCCTGTCATTAATGTTTTAGATGAGACCTCAAGTCAGAGACAGTAAAACAAAAAACAAACCAAAACCAAACACATTGCCATCAAGTCAATTCCACTCGTGTGACCCCATGTGTTATAGATTGGAACTGAGTTCCATAAGACTTTCTTAGCTGTAATCTTCAGGGAAGCAGATCACCAGGTCTTTCTTCTGCAGTGTCACTAGGTGGGTTTGAACTGCTAACCTTTCCATTAGTTGTCGATGTTTGTTGTCGTGGAGTCGATTCCGACCCATGGCACAAACCGTTTTTGCCATCGACAAAGGGTACTAATGCTAAGGAGGGTCTCGGACCATCTATGCAGAACTTGCTAAGGGGTGACAAGCAGGACCCAGCAGTCTTCCGATTGGGTTCCCCAGCAGAAAGCGGTTGGAGGTGTCCCATAGAATGCAGAAGACGAGAGGGGTGGGTCATAGCAGTCGGAGACTGAGTGTCCCATGCCAAGTAAAGGCACAGCAGGAGATCCCTAGGAAGAGCCACAAAAGCTTGTCACTAGCTGTTGTACATGTGCCACATGTGGTACAAGTGCCACAACCTGGAGTCCCCAGTGCCAGGCGACAAAAAGCCTGGCAGGACTGTCCATTGCTCTTTGTCATGCTTCTTCTCCTGCTCCAACCCCAAGGAGCCAGAGGCTGCACAGCAGGCAGAAAAGGAGGATTAGAGGAGCAAGGGGACAACAGTGAAGAAGCTGACACAGCCCCATCCCCCTAGTCAGGGCTGAGCTGGGAACAGGGAGAAGCCTTAAATTGGATAGAGAGTTAAGCTTTGGTATTAGACTGGGCGGGACTTTTTAACACAGATATTGAAATGGTTTAATAATATTGGGAAGTGACTGTCTTAGTTCCCTAGAGTTGCCATAACAAAACACCACAGAGTGGGTGGCTTTAAGGAACAGAAATGTGTTTCCTTCTGGTTCTGGATGCTAGAAGTTCACTTGGTGATGCATCTAATTCAACTGGGAGTCCATCTCATCCAAAGGTGATGAGTTTGATCCATGGGCTGATGTACCTGATTTAGAAGGTAATCGATCTCGCCCACACTGAAGGGCTATTGTCTTTCTCTGTTCTAGGGAAGATCTTTCCTTGCCTCTTGCAGCTTCTGTAGCTTGGTATTCCTTAGCTTCTAGATGGATCTTCCCATGTTCTCATCCCCTTGGGCATGACATTCTCCCCCCACCCCATCTTCCTTTGTAAAAGACCACTCAGGATTAGGATTAGCATTCACAGGGATTAGGATTATGACCTGCCCTACTCTGCTGTGACTTCCCTAATTTAACTGATAACATCTGCAAAGAAAAGCCTTATTTTCCCAAACAAGGTCACATTCACTGGTGCAGGGGTTAGGATTTCAACCTATCTTTTTAGGTGCTTGAATTAGCTCTAACAGTGACCAAGAAATCTACCAAAGCTGAGACATTACCCAGGATTGAAGAAGGAAAGACAGTGGCAAATGTATTTAAAGTCATTTTTATATCCTCTGCTTTGTCAGCTTGCGTCCGGAGGGGTCACACCCCACCAGAATGTCAGAGGCCTCAAAGCCTGGAAGCTGGAGAAAGGACAAATGTCGACAACCTGCCTTAGGGTGATGGAAGCCAAAGGCACAGGGCAGGTGTTCGACGCTAGTGGGAGAAGATGGTGCAAGGAGGGAGAGACAGATCATCAACAGAACAACCGACATTTACTGATCTCTTCACGGGGCCAGCACAGAGGAGTGAGAAAAGCTTCCGACACTGTGCCTGCCCTCAAGAAGCCCCAGTTTAGTGGGGGAAGTGAAAATATACTGAAAGGCTCGTGATTCACACGGGTGCAGTCCATGACATGTGCCAGGAGTTGGGTACTTGTCGTAAGAGTTCTGAAGAGAGAGTTCTCCTTCAGCTGAGATGATTGATCAGGAGCCTCGTGTGGGGCTTTGAAAGATGGGGAGGCTTTTGACAGGCAGAGATTTGGGGAAAAAGTCCTTCTTAGTGGGAGGTGTGGCATGTGCAAAGTTGTGGAGATAAGAAAGTAGGAAGTCGATTTGGAGAACGGCGAGGTGCTCAGCTAGGCTGGGGCAAGGGGATGAAGTGACCAGAAGCCTGGGAAAGTAGGATACACCATATTGTCAGATGTAGAGATATCGGAATGGGGAATCTGGACTTTATTGGCAATGGCAGGTGCAAAGCGTGGTTTGTGGTGGCCATTGAATGTTTTTGAGTATCAGTGGACAGTTTATTTTTGATTCACTCGCTCAGCCACTCTCCCACCCCTGCTATGGGCCTGGGATGGTACTAGGGACTGGAGATATAAGATAAATAAAAGAAACTGTCCTGCTCCTCAAGGAGATTACAGTCCTCAATGGAAAAGGCGTGGGCTTTGGATTCAGACTGACACCAATTCAAAGCATACTCTGCCATTCACTTGCTGTCTGGCCTTGGTTGGTTAATTAACCTCTCTGAGCCTCAGGGTAAGGTATGGGCATTTCTTCTAAGACAGACTCTCTGGCCTCCCAGAGATGATGAGAGCTGAATAAATCCTTTAATAAACTCTTTTTCTGTTGAAACCTGTGTTCTATTGTTTGCAACAAGAGCTCCCCATTACTACCTGTTGTAAAAGTCAATGTGGCTGTCCGTCAAGGACAAAAACTAATAATTACTGAATACCCTCTAGGCACATCACATAGGCTGTATTTAATGGGGATGACAACACTTGGGTGTATACAGTGAGGAAACTAGGGCTTGGAGAGCTTAAGTAACTTACCCATGGACACAGAGCTATGATAGGCAAAGCTGGATTTGAACTCAACGTCTGGCTGCCCTCCAAGTTTATGTTTCTCCAGCACTGTCTCACACCTCCTCCTTTGTCCTGTACATTAGGCTTCCAGAGAGCTTTAAGAGCCCCTCCTATTTTAGGAAAATGGTAGATTCATTTGGCCAATGCTGTGGCCACATCTTCCCTGCTCCCAACTTGGGGTGTGAGTTCAATCTCAATTTGCAAGAAAAGGAACTGAGTACAGCAGGAAGCTGGGAGACCTGAATAACTGCCTCTGCCTCTGTCCGTGACCTCTTCCTTCAACACCGTTCCAGGTGTGCAGAGACGGAAAGCAGCTGTGCTGAGCCCGAAATCGAATGCCTCCACAGCACTGCATGCCCAGTGGTCTCACCAAGCGCCTGGACTGGGCTGGGCACCAGCAAAGAAGCATCTGCAGCCATTGGTAGCCCCAGGTGTGAGCCCTCCCTGCAGCCAGGCTGGGCTCTGCTACAACATGGCACCTGATCTGGGGCTGCAGGTGGAGACTGTGGACATACCTGGCAGCCTGCCCCATCAGGCCAATTCTGTCTTCATTCTTTTTGGTTTCAAAGACAACATGTGCACAGATACACACACACAGCATATATACAATGTGTGCTAATGTGCACTGCAGGTGGAACTCATTCCAGCTACCACAGTCTTTGGGAAGAAGCAAAGCCCAGCACAGTCATTTGCATCACAGGCCCTGGCTGGGCCATACATATCCATTTTGATAAAGGCAAAAAATGACAGGGAAGAAATTAGCGTGGGCACATCCACCCACCTTGGAAGGCCTGAGCAGAGAAGGCTGGTGAGTCACACCCCTGGCTGCCAAGCTGGTCCTGTCCCTCAGCACATGAGCATCATAGCTTCTCACACACCCAGCAGCACTCTCCACCCTCCCCGCCCCACACACAGAGGAGGCCACCACCATCTCAGGAGCATTTGGAGCCATGAGTTCTCATTGGCCTGGAGATGCATAGGGTCTTGTCCAAGTCATCTTGTCCCCTTATCTACCCACCTATAGAACGAATGCTACTCCCTTAATATGAACAAACTCTAGAATCTTCAAAAACAGTCCTGGGGAGAAGACTGTCCTCTTGGAGAGGGGCAGCTGATCAAGTGACACCCACTGTCCCTGAGTTTGACCTTCTCTTGGGCTTGCTCCCTTTGAGTCTTATTTCTACTAGCACGATGACCCCCAGAGGAGTGGCATTCTCCTAATTGCACTGGTCCGGGCCTGGACAAAAATACCTGGATTGTCTAGGAGGATGCTGTTGCTTACTCTGCCTTGCTATCCAATGATCTTGCTGGCATCAAGGACCCCAGATCTCCTGAGGAAAGAGCCTATAGCCAAGTTCAGCTGCCCATGGGACTGAAGCTTCCTCCCCTGCAGAGAGACTGTGATATCACATGAGTACAAGGGTGCCAAGTGCTGGGAGTTGGTGTTCCCAAACAACTCTGGTAAATGCTGGCCCCCAAGCCAGCATGCCTTGTACTTAGGTGGTCTGATTACTGCCCCCGCTGATAAGGTTCCTCTCTTGCTTATCCTGTAAGAAGGAGATCCACAGGAAGGACAGAATCTCTCTGCAGGAATGAAACCCTCGCCACCCCAACACCCCTCTCCACAGGCATGAGGAGAGAATGGGGACCCATGCCTTCACTCACTGACTCCTTATCATTTCCCCTTCCCCAGTAATGCACTGTGTCATCTGTCCCCACCCTGGCACCTGATAGGTGGTGCCCATGAAGGCACCACCTTCCCTTGGTTCCTTACCCATTCTGGGAGAACAACAGGAAAGGAGTGCCAAGAGGAGGAGGAGGAGTCTGGCTTGTGAGTGGAGTTCTGAGCTTCCTCTGAGGACTTCCAGGCCTTTTCTCAATCCACACAGGCTCCCTGGGGAAGCAGATGCTGCTTCCTGGAATCCTCTTCACCTCCTTTTTAATCCTCAGACACTTCCCCAAGGTCTGGTCTGATGTTTACACTCTTCCCCAGTGACCAGTACCAGGAATTGCCTCATCATTCAGGGCAAGACACTGAACCCTCTACTCAAAGAGTGCTGTTCCCCTTCCTGGGCTTTGCATGAAATCATATGTCAACAGAATACAGGTAGATATTAGAAAAGAAAAACTTCAGCAATGGTTGATGGCAGGCATATAGCAGAGATAGATGGGCAGGGGGCTGGGGTGCGTTCCAAATACTGTTCTTTGGACTTGCACTTGGACAGAGATCATCTCTTTGAACCTGCCCCAGGCATTGCAGGAAGTGGATATGCAATGCTGTCACCTGAATGAATGTGTGAAATGCAGTTGTTTTTTGTATATTTGGGTCTCTAATGCAGCCTGAGCTGCTAAGCATCTAAAACACAGAATATGGAGTGTTAGAGCTAAAAGGGGCATCAGGGAGAAAACTACAGGTGGTCCTTGTCCTCAAGGAACTGATCACCAGGAGGGACAGTCAGATACCTAATTAGCCAACCGTATTGCAATGTGTTAAGTGCCTAATCAAGTTATGGATAATATGTTTTGGGTTCACAGAAAGGGACCAATTCATTCTGCCTATAGAAGAGGACAAAAAGCGTTTCCCATTTTACAGATGAGGAAACTGAGGCCCAGAGAGTATCAAGGTGAAAAGATTTACCTAAGGTCAAGAGAGACCCTGGGACTCCAGACAGTCAGGTCAGTGCTTTGCCTTTCCCTCCAGAGTTCAGATTGCACAGGGGGTGCTTCCCATTCTTTGATAACCGGGACACATAGCATCCCAACAGAAGGGATGCTGTCCCCTCTACTGAGTCACTGAGCTAATAGAGGAGAGCCAAAGCCCTCCTTGTACTAGAGCCACCTGGGCAGCGAGGCCGGCATCAGGAGGAGGCAAGGAGTCCACCTGGTTTGGTCTCCCAGTGGACAGGAAGTGATGCCTTGGGCTGTTTCGGCAGCTGTTACTTGCTTGCCATGGTTTAGATAAACAGGCAGATGTCCTCAAGGCGACCTCCCTGACTCAGAGAGTTTGGGAACTGAGGTATTCACTCCCTGGGGAGACAAGGACAGGACGTGAGCCGCTGACTCACTCTTCCTCACGGTCCTTCTGAGTCTTGAGAAGTAGGGAAAAAACTAGTAAATGAAGGTGCTCTGAGGAGGAGGATTTCCAGGACAGAAAAAGGGCTGCTCTCTTTCCTCCCACCCATGATGCCCCTTGGTCTCTCCCAAGATGACAACAAATCTTGGCGACTTTCTTGCATTCGTGACACAACAGTCCTTAAAAGGCCT
Organism: Trichechus manatus latirostris; assembly: GCF_000243295.1. Classification (NCBI taxonomy): domain Eukaryota; kingdom Metazoa; phylum Chordata; class Mammalia; order Sirenia; family Trichechidae; genus Trichechus; species Trichechus manatus. Next base: position 15,679,203 of record NW_004443961.1, read on the forward strand.
CTGAGTGGTAGAGCAGGTGAAGGAGTAGAGAGATAATCCTGTGGGATAGCAGAGAGAGGCTCAGCCTGGTAGAGAGGCTGCCTCAAATGCTCTCTGGAAATGGTAATGTATACTTTATAAATAAATAAGGCTGGGATACTAGGATAGCACAGAAGGAAACCAACTTGATTGAAGAGCAGAGCTTGAAGAAGAATCAGACATATATAGTCCCACACCATCATCAGAGCCAGCTTCATGGGAGGACCACCTATGCAGTCGCAAAGGGCACTTCACTTAGGTTTAATGCTATGTTGTTGCCATCTTGAAATTCTTAATACAGTAAAAGTGTCAAATTGCCCCCATGCCCCGGTTCTATTTCATTTGCCCCCACAAATTATATAACCAGTCTTACCCATAGCCCTGTTATTGTTGTTGTTGATAGGTGCCCTTGAGCTGATTTTGACTCATAGTGACCCCATGTGACAGAGTAGAACTGCCCCATAGGGTTTTCTAAGCTATAATCTTAATGGGAGCTGATCTCCAGATCTTTCTCCTGAGGAGCACTGGGTGGGTTTGAAACATCAACCTTTCTGTTAGTAGCTGAGTGCTTAACCTTTGTGCCACCAGGGCTCCTTCCTGTAGCCTTACTGGTGGAAAAAAAGGAGCCCAGCCACTTTGGTTCCTGTGCACGTGCATACAGACTTGTAATGGGCCCTCACGGGTTCCACCCATCAGCTCTGTGGAGGTTAGAATGTACTAGAAAGAGCACTGGAATGAGAGTCAAGAGATCCGGCTTGCTGTGCAACCTCCAGCTCTCTTGACTTCAGTTTCCTCATCTGGGAAATGAGGAGGGGCATTAGAAGGTGTCAAAGACAAGCTCTTTTAGGAGAAAGATGACAGACTAGGGTATACCAGCAAATACTAAATTTATATCTGCACGTTACACAATCTGCAAACTAGTGCGTGCGGTATCTGTGAGTAGAGAAAAAGGGAGCCCCTTTGCAAGACAGAGTGCTGCGATTTTTATTCACACGTATATAAAACCTTTGCTGTTTGTACTTAGCCAGTTTTGGATGGCAAAACAGTCGATTCTCTGTGGAAATTCTGACTTATTTTTCCAGCTGGCCTGCCAGTTGCCAAGAAATGTCATCTGAATATCATTATTTAATCGAAGATTAGTCCACGCCTGTGACATAGGCTGTAACTATTATCTTCTTTGAGTCTTTACATAAGCAGACATTTTCCCCACAGATTAGATCTTAAACTAGGAAAGGTAAATGCTGCCTCCCTCTTGACCAAGTGGCCCTGAGTATGGTGATGTGATCTGCTGGGATTGTGGACGTCTGTATCTGTGTGTGTGCTTGTACATGTGAGTCTGTGCTAGAGTGTGTGTATGAACAGGAAAACACCTTTGTAGTCATTTCTTGCAGGAACCTGGATGCCATCAGACATATCACCATGGTCTCCCAACCTGGCAGCTGATTTCCAGTATTTGTTTTCAGATTAGAGCAAGTGCAAAACCATCTAGTCAAGCCAGCTAGGAGGTACGAGGATGGATCAGACAATATTTGCAACCCAGTCATATCGCAGATCTCTTGGGTAAAGCAGAGGAGAAGAGGATCTGCAGGGAGGACATGAACTCAAGCTGTAAATGTTGGCCTGGGTGTTGGAAAACTCTAGACTGCATAACCATATAAGGCCCCTACTTAGCCCTGGACCATCTCCAACCTTCTCAAGCTCCATGCGACATTCAAGCCAACCTTTCATCTAGTGCATTCAGGACTTCCTAGGACAATTTTCTCGCTGGCCTTGGTTTAGCAAGTTGGGGTGATAAAATTTTATTTTATTTGTCGTGTCAAGTTGCTCCCAGGGAAGCAGGACCCCAGCCTACCCTGGAAGTGGAGCTCATTACAGGATCAGGACTTGAAACCCTTATTCATGAAGGTTCCCTGGATTCTTCCTTACTTTCCAGACTCTTGACCACTGTCTGATCCAAAACCTAGCTACAGCCAAACGTCTAACATCACCACTTCCAAATCATTGACTAAGAGGACAGCTATCAGTGAAGAGGAGCCTGCAGACAAGATCTTGAGCCTGGGGGCAATTTGACACTTTTCTGGTAGACTAGGACAAGAGGCAAGAGAGATCACTAGCTTCATTTATTAGAATTGGGGGTGACAGAAAAATTGAACCTACTAACCTGAAATTCTCAGATAGAGCTCACTTATATCCTTTTTTACTTCCATTCCCTAAACATTTTCTTTTTACAAAGCCACTCTATGTTTTTAGGTGCCATCAAGTTGGACCCAACTCATAGTGACTCTATGTACAACATAACAAAATATTGCCTGGTCCTGTACCATTCTCACAATCATTGCTATGTTTCAGCCCATTGTTGCAGCCACTGGACAATACATCTCATTGAGGGTCTTCCTCTTTTTCCCTAACCCTCTACTTTACCAAGCATGATATCCTTCTCCAGGGACTGGTCCCTCCTAATAACACGTCCAAAGTACTTGAGATGAAGTCTCACCAACCTTGCTTCTAAGGAACACTCTGGCTGTATTTCTCCCCAGACAGACTTGTTCATTCTTCTGGCAGTCCATGATATATTCAATATTCTTCACCAACATCATAATTCAAAGGCATCAATCCTCCTGTCTTCCTTATTCATTGTCCAGCTTTCACATGTATAGGAGGTGATTGAAAATATCATGGCTTGGTTCAGGCACACCTTAGTCCTCAAAGTGACATCTTTGATTTTTAACACTTTAAAGAGGTCTTTTGCAACAGATTTGCCCAACACAATACATCACTTGATTTCTTGACTGCTGCTTCCATGGGCGTTGATTGTGGATCTAAGTAAAATGAAGTCCTTGACAACACCAATCTTTTCTCCATTTACCATGATTTTGCTTATTAGTCCAGTTGTGAGGATTTTTGTTTTCTTTATGTTGAGGTATAATCCATACTGAAGCCTGTAGTCCTTGATCTTCACCAGTAAGTGCTTCAAGTCCTCTTTACTTTCAGCAGGCAAGGGTGTGTCATCTGCATATCACAGGTTGTTAATGAGTCTTCCTCCAATCCTGATGCCACATTCTTCTTCATATAGTCCACTTTCTCAGATTATTTGTTCAGCATACAGATGGAGTAAGTATGGTGAAAGGATGCAACCCTGCCACACAACTTTCTTGATTTTAAACCATGCAGTATCCCCCTTGCTCTGTTTAAACAACTGCCTCTTAGTCAGGTTCCTCATGAGCACAATTTAGTGTCCTGGAATTCCCATTGTTCGCAATGTTATCCATAATTTGTTATGATCCACACAGTCTAATGCCTTTGCATAGTCAATAAAACACAAGTAAACATCTTTTTGGTATTCTCTGCTTTCAGCCAAGATCAATCCCTCATTCCATTTCTTCTTCATAATCCAGTTTGAATTTCTGGCAGTTCCCTGTCAATGTACTGCTACAACCGCTTTTGAATGATCTTCAGCAAAATTTTACTTGAATGTGATATTAATGATATTGTTCAATAATTTCCACATTCTGTTGGATCACCTTTCTTTGGAATGGGCACAAATATGGATCTCTTCCAGTCAGTTGGCCAGGTGGCTGTCTTCCAGATTTCTTGGCAGAGAAGAGTGAGCACTTCCAGTGCAGCATCCATTTGTTGAAACATCTCAACTGATCTTCTGTGAATTCCTGGAGGCTTGTTTTTCACCGATGTCTTCAGTGCAGCTTGGACCTCTTCCTTCAGTACCCTCGGTTCTTGATCATATGCTACCTCCTGAAATGGTCGAATGTTGACCAATTCTTTTTGGTACAGTGACTCTGTATATTGCTTCCATTCAATATTTTGCCCATAATATTCTTCAAAATTGCAACTTGAGGCTTGAATTTTTTATTCAGTTCTTTCAGCTTGAGAAATCCCAAGTGTGTTCTTCTCTTTTGATTTTCTAACTCCAGGGCTTTGCACATTTCATTACAATATTTTACTTTGTCTTCCTGAGCTGCTCTTTGAACTCTTCTGTTCAGCTCTTTTATTTCATCATTTCTTCTGTTTGCTTTAGCTACTCAATGTTCAAGAGCAAGTTTCAGAGTCTCTTCTGATATCCATTTTGGTCTTTCCTTTTTTTCCTGTCTTTTTAATGAATTTTTGTATTTCTTCATGTATGATGTCTTTGATGTCTTCCAACAATTCATCTAATCTTCAGTCATTAGTGTTCAATACGTCAAATGTATTCTTGAGATGGTCTCCAAATTCAAGTGGAATATACTCACGGTCGTATTTTGGCTTTTGTGGACTTATTTTAATTTTCTTCAGCTTCAACTTGAATTTGCATATGAACAATTGATGGTCTGTTCCGCACTCATTCCCTGGCCTTATTCTGATTGAGGATATTGATCTTTTCCATTGTCTGTTTCCATAGATGTAGTCAATTTGATTCCTATCTTTTCCATCCGGTGAGGTCCACGTGTATAGTCACCATTTATGTTGTTGAAAAAAGGTATTTGCAATGAAGACACCGTTTGTCTTGCAAAATTCTATCTTGTGATCTCCAGCATCATTTCTATCACCAAGGCCATATTTTCCAACTGCCAATCCTTCTTCTTTGTTTCCAATTTTTGAATTCCAGTCTAGCACCGTATTCATGCAATTTTAGTGCTATATTGGACAATATTCTGTTATGATCCACAGGGTTTTCTTTGGCTAATTTTTGGAAGTAGATCACCAGCCTTTCTTCCTAGTCTGTTTTAGTCTGGAATTTCGCCGGAAACCTGTCCACCACAGGTGACCCTGCTGGTATTTGAAATACCAATGGCAGAGCTTACAACATCACAGCAACATGCAAGCTACCACCGCCTAACCTACTGACAGACAGGTGGTGGTTGTTCCACTATAACAGATAAAAATGTTTATCACCCTGTTGAATGCCCCCAGCCTTAATTTCAAACTTGAATCCCCCTTGTGTGTGAACAGACAAGAGCTGGAGGAGGAGAAGAGACACGATGAGAAAGAACTGGCCAAGGTAAAGGCCAGATCTCAGTCCCTACTTGAGCTATAGGTACATTTCAATTCTTTTCCCAGACTGCTCAGTGCATCCCTCACCGAAGCTCCCCAGGTAATGGAGAAACATGACCAGATAGAGAAGATAGCCAGAAGCCCAACCAGATTATATATTAAAAAAAAAAACATTGTTGTCAAGTCGATTCCAACTCATAGCAACCCAATAGGACAGAGTAGAACTGCCCCATAGGATTTCTGAGGAGTGGCTGGTGGATTCGAACTGCCGACCTTTTGGTTAGCAGCCCTAGCTCTTAACCACTGCACCACAAGGGCTCCAATATACATATTGTATACATATATATACACACACACACACATTTATATATACGTGTGTGTGTGTGTGTGTGTGTGTGTGTGTGTGTTTGGTCCAGTTGCTAAATGTAGGGTGACTCATAAGAACTCCAGACAAAGATGACGATAGAAGAATCTAGCACATCACGGGAGAGATTGGGAAAAGAAAGGGGGGCCCTGGGGTTGGGAGAGAATGGGAAACATGTTTTGTAAGATTTCCAAGATTTTTGGGGGTTGTTGTTAAGGACTTTTTCATAAGACCTGTTATCCTGCTCGGGTTTACATCACTATTTGATCTAAGCCCCAACAGGATGACTACATCTGCTACTAAGCTGTGTTGTAAATGTCTTTAATTTTTATATTTCATCTGAAGGGAGCTGTTAAAGTAAGTTTACAGGGTGATGGCTCTTTGAATAAAAGCCATCCATACTCGAGCAGAGCTCTGTATGACACTTAATTTTTGCTCTAATGAGCCCTCCTAAAACATTACAAGATTTAGGGGTTTTTTTCCCCTTTTTACTTTTTCCCTTTAACTTCCCTTCCCTCCTTGCAGTATTTCTGTCCTCTGGATCTCTTGCGCTCTGCTTTCTTGCTTTCCTTAAAGGACATATTTGAAGAGAACACTGTTGCCCAGATGACACCACTTCTCTTTTCACCGCCAGCCAGATGTGCTCTTGACTTCTGAACAGGAGAAATGTTTCTTTGAAGTTTTTCAAAGACTTTGCTTTTATTTAGAATTTTTCCCCTTTCTCTCTTTCCCTCATGTTTAACTGGTTGGGAAGCCCCAGGAGGGGTTTTCACATGGGCCTCTTTTCTTTTCCTGGGGCGTAAAAGGAGCAGGATCAGAGGCACTCTATTCCCAGAGGACTTTCTATTTTCTGTCCCCAACGAGTCCAAGTATTTTCTAGTGGAGCTGTTGTTCCCAGGAGGAACAAAAAGAAGATGGCTTTGGATTTGCCTTGGAAGCACGTGTATTAGATGAACAGAACCATTCTTGGGGGAGTGCTGAGGTGGAAGGTAGCCCTGTCCCATCTCCAAACATCTCCCTACTCTCCATAAAGGTGGATCGAAAGGTCTTCTTCATTCTGGCCATGGTGCAGACATACTTGCTCAGCTGCATTTGCATTGCCATGAAATTTTGTTAAAACAAAGAGCAGTAATGGGAATTAAGGGGCACATCAGAATAAGACAGACTGGCACCCAAAAATAGACCAGAAGTCCCTCAGAAGGCAAAAAGAGAGCCTTATTCATCTTTACATCATCCATAGCACCACAGACTGACATGCTACTCAGTATGTTCGGGGTGATTAGTGTTTTTTAAGGAGGATTGAGAAAGAGCTAATGCTTTAGGAGGTGACAAAGATGGAAAGTTGGAAGAATCATCTGGAGAACAAGCTAGTCTTTAGCCTGACAAGTCAGTGCAAAGGATTTGGAGTATGAAATCCTATTTCAAGTTCCAGCTGTTACTGAGTAGCTATGTCTCTCCTCACTTGAACACATGTTCCAGGAAGGCAGCATCCCCATCACTGTATCCTCAGGGCCTAGAAGAGTGTTTGGTACTTGCTGGACCCACAGTAAGTACGAGGGTAAGTCAAAAAGTGTTGCCACTAGGGTTCCAGTTCATACATGCAAACAAAACGTAGTCGTATTCTAAACAAAACGTAATTGTCTCTGCAATCAGTGGGTGTCTGAAGACAAGTTCTCTTGATAACACACTTGTCTTAGTCTGGTTAGGGTGCCTTCAAGAAAAATGATACTTTTTGTGCCATGGAAAAGAACTATTTTGAGGTCAGGGCTAATATCAAATTTTTAACAAAACTTAAGTGGACATCTTCCCAAATCATTGAAGCTTTGCAACGAGTTTATGGGAATGCTGTCCCACATAAAATAACAGTTTTTAGAGGAATTAAGGAAGGTCAGGAAGACCTCAAAGATGAGCCAAAAGAGGGAAGACCACTCAGAAGATTATCACGACTGTTTTTTGGGATTCCAAAGGCGTAATCTTGATAGATTTTCTTGAAGGGACACAAGATGATCATGAGGGCTTATGAAGAAGTTTTAAGAAAACTGAAAACTGCATTGGTCAGAAAAAGGCCAGGGAAGTTGTGCAGAGGAAATTTTTTTTCCATCACGACAATGCACCTGCTCATTCTCCAAGGGCAGCAAGGGCTGTCCTACGAGAATTTCCTTGGGAAACCTTACTCCATCCACCCTACAGCCCTGATCTTGCCCCTTAAGACTTCTTTTCGTTCCCAAAACTCAAAGAACATTTCAGAGGTACACGATTTGAGTCCCTCAAGGATGCCAAAACTGCCAAAATTGAAGAGCGCAGAATTCTTTGGGAAAGGGTTAGAGAGATGGAAATACCGCCTTCAGAAGTGCACAGACCTAGATGGAGGATATGCTGAGAAACAATAGCTTCACATTTTGATATTTTTGTTTAGTAAAGGTTTCTATGATTTCATAGCAAGACTTCCTGACTTAACCTCAGTTTTGTGACCTGCATGAATGTGTCTGTTTGACAACAGCCATGGAAAGTGCTCCCCTCTCACCTGTATCATTACAACACTCAGGAAGAAGACTTTTTGTATTAGATTATTTCCAGAAAAAGTAGCAACTGGGAGCTCTCCAAGTATTTTGTTACTCCCATGAAAATATATGTATCTCTGAAACCCTCTGAGGTTGTTGAGGAAGATAGATTTGGATTCGGGGTTTTTGTTTGTGTTGTATGCAAAAAGGTGCTGATTAAAACCCAGGAGTGTGTGTGCATGCATGTGTGAGAGCACTGTTTATTGTTTATTTTATGAGATGTGTTCACTACTATGGATAATCATAGTCAAGCACACATTTGACTGACTCCTAAAGACTAAAATTCTAAGGCAGAGCCAATCAGATTCAAGGCATACCAGCACCCATGTGCCTAAAGTCATAATATCTAGGCACCAGCAGTAACTGGGTGGGTGGCAAAAAATTATTCTCCAGCCTCCTCCTCCTACCAATATAACTTCATGTTCTTAGGGTAATACAAATATACGACTTCTTAATTTCTGACAGTGGCTGCAACAATGAGCTCAAGCATAACAGCCATTGTGAGGATGGCGCAGGACCAGGCAGTGTTTTGTTCTGTTGTACATAAGGTCGCTATGAGTGGGAACCAACTTGACGGCACCTAACAACAACAATTTCTAAGAGGAGCTATATGCAACCAAATCTCAGTGAAATCCTGAAATCACCCTAGTCTAGCTGAACAAGTCAGTGCTCACCAAATATTCCATGTGCTCCCCTACTTTTCCCAGCCTCCCTTATAGTTGTATTTGGGTCATGTGATTAATTCAGTCCAATAAGCTGTGAGCAAATGTAACATTAACCACTTTTGAGTAAAGTCACTTAAATGTCTTTGTGCTGCCTCCATCAATCTCTTCATCTTTTAGCATCCTGGGTTGCCACCTGTTCCACATGGTACAGCTGAAAGATAACAGAGCCTCTGTCAGCCTGGGTCCCTGAGTGAATGGGTGGAGAAGAGTCTATTGCCAACTGGTCTTGGATGTAAACCCAAATAAACCAAACCAAACCTGTTCCCATCAAGTCGATTTCAACTCATAGCAACCCTATATGAGCAAGTAAACTTGTTATGTTAAATACTGAGATTGCAGGATTAATTTGTTCCTGCAGCCTGGCCTAGCACATCCTGACTAATCTGCCTTTGATGATCTGGCCACACTATCAAACCAGCGAGGCCTATGGCTCTCCTGCCTCAATGTCTGTCCCATCTGCTACCCTCCATTCCCACTCCCAAGATTCTCATTCAGACCCTACAACTTCTCACCAGTCTATTACAAAAACATTGCATCACTTCTAAGCATCCAGCCTCTCCCATACTAGCTTTCCCCCCACTTCACTTTCAGATTTTGCATTCTCAAACATAGCTTTATCATGTCACTACCTTCTTAAAGAGTCTGCCTTGCTTACAAAATAAAATCTAAACACCTAAGCCAGATCCACAAACGCTTCAAGATGAGAACTTAATCTTATCTTTCCAACTTTTTTTCACAGATTCTCATTCTGAGAACCAACTGAATTAAACGACTCTCTATTCATGATCTTTTGCTGCACATTCTACCTCCATCCATTTGCAAACATTATTTTTCCTTCCGAGAAGCCTTCTCTCTCCTCATCCTGTGTCCCAATTATTCCTAACCAACAAAGGCTCCAGGGCCAAGTCCTCCATGAAGTCTTCTCTCCTTTCAGTCCCCTCATGTAGAAGGGATCTTGCCCATCTCTGACCTCCCACAGAGAGCCACATGTGTAAGTGTGTAAGCCACTGAGTAAGTCTTGTTGTTGTTGTTAGCTGCCAAGGAGTCGGCCCCCAGCTCATGGCGGCTCCGTGCACAATGGAACAAAACACTGCCTAGTCCTGTTCCATTCCCACGATTGGTTGCAGATCAGACCATTACGATCAATAGGTTTTTTATCGGCTGATTTTCTAAAGTAGATCACCAGGCCTGTCTTCCTATTTTGTCTTAGTCTAGAAGCTCTGCTGAAACCTGTTCAGCATCATAGCAACATACAAGCCTCTACTGCCAGACAGGTGGTGGCTGCACATGAGATGCATTGGCCAGGAATTGAACCAGGTCTCCTGCATAGGAGGCAAGAATTCTGCCACGAACCACCAATGCTCCCATTGTGTAAGCCTAGGGATTCTTTAATTGCACACTTCTCACCTAATTCACAGAAACTAGCCCAGTAACTGCACATAGTAGTCAATACATTTCTGCTGAAAGAATACGTGAAGAATGAACCAATAGATCAGAGACCTAGTATGATTGCAGCTTATTACTTTACTGTGGTTATTAGCTTACTGAGTATTTAAAACTTATTTTGATAATATGGTTTTGGGGGCATCTCTAACTCTAGAACTTCTGACTCTATAGCTCTAGAGTAGGACTCAGGAATCTGTAATTTTATAAGAACACAAGGGTATTCTGATGCATGAGGTCTGCAGACCACATTTTGAGAAACAATGAGGGATATAAATGTGGGAGTATGTGTTTGTGAATGTTCTTAGCATACAAGTAAAATGCATTGGTCGTTTGGGTCATTGATGTGCAATCTTTTCCAGGGACGGCAAATACATTTTATCTCACTTGTCAACAAGAATCCATCAGTAGGGGCTGTCCAGAATAGTGTTTTAAGTAGGTCTCTGGGGCCACATCTGGACTGCATCGGAAAGAGTACTGCGATTGATTGATGATGTCTGCCACAGGACTGGGAGGGGGAAGTACCAGCCTGTGTGCCAGGTGTCTGCCATCCCTGCCAGACTCTCATTTGGAGACACAGAACCAAGACTTGGAGATGAAGATCAAAGGATCATATGAGCCACAATCTAGCCTGCAATCTGGACTGATTTCACCCACTGACTTCCTCAGGTGACTTTGTGGCAAAAGAAAATAAAATCAAGATGTCTAGGAAAAGGCAGAACTAAAAAGAAGCTACAAAGCCGTTGTAGTGAGCATTTCTGATTGTGTCCAGAGCCTCCATGTCTCCCCTCAGTGGTACCTTGACTTTCCTTTCAGGGATTTATTCCTCTTCCATTTTCTTCTATTCTCACTTGACTTGGGTGTGAATGACCGTACTCTCAGTTGATTGGCTTGAGCCAAGCAGCTTGTCTTATCTCCCTAGCAACAGGAAAGAAAGAGAATTCTTAGACCTGTGGGAGCTACAGGAAGACCCTCTCTCCTCCTTGAGGAGAGGCATGCGCGTATAACACCTGCAACTGCTAGAGGGATTTTGTTACCACAGAAGAGAAACTGCAGCTGCTGAGGAGACACTCTGAGTAGTCTGAGGATGAAGTCAACACCACAAAAGGCAAACCAATGAGACGGAGAGAAGCCAGGTCCTGGGTGACATCATTTGAGTCACTGGATCAAGTCTGACCTGATGTCAGTCCTACGACTAGAACTTTCAGTTACATGAACCAATACATTTTCTTTACTGTCTACTACTTTTCTGTCTTTGGCATCAAAAGAGCCCTAACTGGCAGTTCTTTGAGGGGAAAATAGAGCTGCAAGGGTATTTGGTCCCAGTGAGAAGCCAGGAACAACAGTGGCTCAGACTTTAGGCCCAGCGTGGAGTCCATATGGGTTCTATCTACGGGGCCATTACTTAGCTTTGTTCCTTTGGTGCTTCTACTGCCATTATCCCCCGAGTGAGATTTTCATTTCAGGAGGAAAGCAAGCGGAAAGGAGTCAAACCACAAGTTGGTTTGCTCTGGGCTGCTGGCTTTGAGCTCTGCTTTCAGCATCTGGACCTCACCAGGGGCATTGGGCAAGGACACCTCAGCTTTAATTAGTTACACCAGTAAAAGTCTTTGAAGGTGAAAATCGCTGAACATCAGTATTTTGATTCTTTTGAACCTAAGAGCAAGTTATTACACATATAAAATAAAAAATCAATAGCCACTGAATTATCTAGTGTGAAAGTGGTTGGTTCTCACATCAGCATATAGATATACAACAATTACTGTCATGTGGTTGAATTTATGTTTATGTATTTTAACAGATCCTATTGTAGGGCTTTCATAATTAGAATATTTTATCCATCACCTATTTTTCTGCAGTCCCAACTAAAAAGGCAGAATTCATTTCTACCCAAACCGTTCTATGCCAGTTTGGGGTTTATTCAAAATCACATTTACAGAAAATCCTCAGAATGAAAAATCACAATGTAAGGACACAGCCCTCTGCTGTGGGCTTTGTTTTTTTCTTTCTTCTTCCCTACATTGGTTATCATTTCTCTTCGAAATTAAAAGTGAAATTGATGAGAGTATTAGACTGTCTGCAAATTGGAAAAGCAGTCAGTTAAATAATGACATTCAGATAGATCATTTAGTATCATGCAAATGTCAAGTGGGGGTCATTTTTCAAAACACTACCTTTGTTCAACTGAGTTAAATGGACAGACTCACTGTAGCAACTTTGGTAAACAGATCACCTCCCTCTGACTTTCTACAGGTCCCTTGAGAAGCATGGCAACCCCATGCATGTCAGAGTAGAACTGTGCTCCATAGGGTTTTCATGGCTGTGACCTTTTGGAAACAGATCTCCAGGCTTTTCTTCCTAGGCACCTCTGGGTAGGTTAATAGCACTTAACCATTGGCACCACGCGGAGTCTCCAAAAACAGTAACAACATTATATTTAATGTATATGTCAACTGTAAGACACCCCAATTTCTGAAATGGTGAGGGGTGGATGGGAAGCATCTGTTAGAATCAAGGCAATGCCATATTTCCCAGGTTGCCAACAGTCAGAATTGACTCCAGCGAACTGGTTTGGTTTGGCTTTCTTGAGCAGCAACAACACCTCTCTTCTGGACATCCTCAGCTCTGTGTGTGTGTGTGTGTGTGTGTGAATGAGAGAGACAGAGAGAACACGAGTGTGCAAGAGAGAGGGAGGGTGGAGAGGTAGTGTCAGTGTAAGAAGGAAGCCCTTCAGCATCTTCTTTTTCTTCTCAAAATAACATCTCTTTCTTCAGTTTGGGAAAAAGAAACTTTTATCAAGACTGAGAAAAAAACAGAGCAACTCTTCAGTGCAGTGAGTCCCAATCACAAAGCAGTGTCTAGTCTCCCTCTCAGAATTTGGTCTTTAGGTCTTTAAACCACCTCGTCGCTCTTCTCCTCTCTCCACCAAAATCATGCTGTCTGGTTTCCTACCTTATGAAATATTATCGACCAACTTGAAATGAAAGTAGGTTGTAAATTAATGCATGCTATGTTGTCTCCCATCGGACAGTTGGGCTGGAAAGCCACAGCTTTTAGGATGTTAAATATTTATAGTTATCATTTCAACCAAAATATGAATTTGCACGAAGAAGAAGGCGATGCAGATCACATTTTAAAAGTTTGCCTTGCTTACTGTGTCTTTGGAGAAACTTCAGAAAGAACAGGGCCTCTGCGAAAGTGTACCTTAGATAGGAGCTTAAAAACCCTCCTGGAAGAGAAATGAAAAAGCTGCAGCAAATGATTGATAAGAGCAGCCAGTCTCTCAAAGGAGCAGTTCCCATGGCCGGGAGTGAGGAAATGAGTGGCTTGTTTAGATGATCAGCTTTTCCACCCTTGCATCTAGCTGAGTTCTTCAGGTTCTCGATCCTATCCCCCAATCATGGAAAGAAAATCGTTCACCAAGTATTCCTCCAAAAGTCATTGCTACAGATCATTATTGCAGGTAATAATTGTTTTATCTTTGTTGTCATTATTGTTGGAATTTTAAATGCCTACGGCTAAGTATCTGATATTTGTCGTTAACTACAAATCTTTCAACAATTACAGATTTGTGAGAGCTTGAAGATATTTTTAAACATGGGATAATTTTGTAGAGGATGAAATTGAATTCTATTTCAGACTTGATTAACATGAGGAAGTGTGTTTACCTCCCAGGGCTTGGAAAGGAGCAAAAAAAATAACGGCACACGTTCTATTTTAATGGCGAAAATGTTAGGAAACAAATCAACAAATTCAAAATGCAATTTCTAACCAAAGATTGGGCAGGAGAGTTTAGAATCTCTTGCAAAGGAATAACGAACATATCAAAGATGTCCCTGAGACATCAGCTGGGTTCCAGAAAGAGTGACATTATAAATACTCACTGCCACACTCCACCAAGATGGTTTCAGCCTGAGAAAGGGTTCAAAGCCTCTGAACCTGTGGTCAAATATTTATAGTTCCATTTTGATCTTAAAAAAATTTAAGGTGGCTTACAAAAATGTAAACTGGTATTTCAAGATTAAATAAATTTTCAGTAAGTTAAAAAATTTGAGACAAAGAGAAAATAAGGCCAGGAAAATTGGATGGAGCCAGGAGGTAGGTTCATACACCAAATGACTGTTATTAAAGCTTAAAGATTGGCCTACAGGTGGGCCATAAATTTGGCTATGAGCTTCCTAGTAGCCACCATGAAGAGAGATACATGAAAGGTCATGAGATCTAGTTGCTGTAAAATAAAAATAAATCAGTTGTTCAGGGAAGCAAATTTGCCATTCCTAGTGCTGAGACCAATGACAAAACTCTCCTGACAGTCTTTGTAAAGTAATAAATACTATCTTCTGTAGCATTCTTAAACACAGTGATGAGGAGGTCCAACCTTTTGCCAAGAGCAGACAGTTAACTGTGCTTCCTAATAAGCTCTCGAGGTCCATGTGTAGGTTAGGTTAGAGGAATCAGCCCTAGTCCTTCTGAGCATAATAGCCCATACAAACTTACTCTTCTACAAAGTACAAATGCAGTGGCACAGACAGAACTTGACTAAATTCTCAGTGTTTTGAAAGTCAGGAATTTCTGTAGTGTGGATACACACTCCCTTTCAGGATATGTTCTCTGTAGAATAGCATCTGGTAGCCCTCACCAAGAAGGTCATGGTTCTATGGAGACCTCAATATCCCATTATTGATTAATAGGTTAAATATGGCTGACTCTTGATGAAGATTAGATTAGTTTGTCATCAGCCATACCTCAAAGGAGTTTCCCTTTTCATATCATGCAATGAAATTGCATTTCCAAAAACGAAATGACTGAAATGCTTTACAGTGGAAATATCTATTATTTTGTCTGCCAGAACCCCTCCCTTCTTCTGGGATACCATTCCACATTGTTTAGGAAGTTGTTCCTCCTCCTTCCGTAAATTCCATAGTTTCTAGAAGGGGTCTTAAATTATGGTACTAGCCTTCTAGCCATAATTGATTGGTCAAGGAATGTCACCTGATCCAAACTGGGCCAATCAGAACTCTTCCCTGAGATTTTTCAAACTGGAGCTGGAGAGTTTCTGGTCCTCTTTTGTGGGGAAATTGTTAGGTGGGGTCTGGGGAGCAGTCAGCAATGACATCCCCAGTCATGTGAAGACAGCCAGTCTGTACAGGAGGAGACGAAGTCAATATGGAAAGAGGGAAGGACAAGGGACAGAGAAGTAGTCCTGGCAGCATCACATCTCTCGGTTTCAAGCAATCTCTAAGACATTTCATAATTTCCCCGTTGCCAATTTAAGCAGAGTTTCCGTCATTTGCAACCAGAAGTTTTGACTAATGCATGCTTCTACTGTCTTCAAAACCTTTCAGTGAAGGATCTGCTTGTTTGAGTAAACTCAGGTAAGTAGAATCCTGAAGATCCCCTGGAAATGTTTCGTATATGATCCCCAGGTTCCCCCGAGGGGGGGTAGATAGTTTGTGGTTTGTGTTTGCACAGGTTACACTTAAGGAGCACATAAATAATAAAATAGAGAAGAGGGGTGAATTCTAGGCTGTGAGCTTCATCTTGGTCCTCACATTCTACCATTTTTTAGCCTCAGACTAATGTCTACCACAGCTTTACTGTGTCACACATCAGAATCACAGGGCTCCTTGACCTTGACATATTTCTAGCTAGTGTTTAATCAAGGCTGTTTGGCAGCCTATATGATTTAGAGCAGTTATATCTAAGCCAACATTATAACTAGTGTTTTCATGGTCATAAATTGGTAGTGTCCCCCTTTACAAATCACAGTACTCCAATTTTCAGAGACAATATAAGAACAGAACAGATTTTTGTGTTGTATAACTTAAGCTGATTTTGAACATGGAAATTCATGCATTAAGAAGCCAGTAATTCAGGCAAACACTTTTAATTTGTGTTAATGGGGGTTAGTAAGTGGGAGCTGGGGCTTTGTCATAATGTACTGGATTGATTTTAAGACATTGCCTTCCCCTCATGTAACATCCCTAATACCAGAATGTGATTGACAATGGATGGTGTAGTTTAATTGGCAGCATTTTTTTTTCTTTCTTAGTGGTTCATAAAATGACGAAATATCTTACAATTAGTGGCATTTCGGATTTGATAAATTGTGGCATTAAACCAGGAGGGCACGTTTTAGTTGTCATGGTGTTTTCCAGTAGGTTACTTCATTGTCTCCTTACAAACACTCCATGATGTAGCATGGCTTCAGAGAGGTTCATGTATGGGCCTTAAGACCCCAGCTATTATTGGCAGAGTCCGGCTTAGGACTCGGTGCCCCAGAGTCCCATCCAGTGTTCTGCACGTAGGATGACACTCTTAGAAGTTCCTGATGAAAAGCATAAGCAACCAGAGCTTGCTAGCCACCCTCAAATATATCTGGTTTCACGATTTGCAGGCATTTCCAATAAAATCAGGTGTGTAGGTGGGAGAGGAATAATTGACAACATGAAGGAATCAGTCCCTGTACCTCAGAGTGACCAGATATTTGATCAGAATTTGGGGCACGTATCCCTACCCAGGGTTGAACATCACTGTCCTCGTTTAGAGTCCTCTATAGGGTCGCTCACCACTATTCTGACTCATAGTGACCCTATAGGACAGAGTATAACTGCCCCATAGGGTTTCCAAGCAGGGCCTGGTGGATTTGAACTGCCAGCTTTTTGGTTAGCAGCCAAACTCTTAACCACTACGCCACCAGGGTTTCCACATATTTGTTTGTTTGTTTGTTTTTAATAGGGTCGCTATGAGTCAGAATCGACTGAACGGCAGTAGGTGTGGGATTAAAGCTCTTGGAGCCCTGGTGGTGCAGTGGTTGATAGCTACGGCTACTAACCAAAAGGTCAGCGGTTTGAATCCACCAGCCACTCCTTGGAAACAGTGCCGAGTAGTTCTACCCTGTGCTACAGGGTTGCTGTGAGCCCGAATTGACTCAACAGAATGGGTTTGGGGTTTTTTTTTTGGTTAAAGCTCAAGAGCCCTGGTGTCTCAGTATTTAAGTGCTCGGCTGCCAACCGAAAGATCGGTGGTTCGAACCCACCTGTTGCTCCATGGAAGAAAGATGTGGCAGTCTGCTTCTGTAAAGATTCCAAGCCCGTTGCCATTGAGTTGATTCCAACTCACAGCAACCCTATAGGACAGAGTAGAACTTCCCCATAGGGTTTCCAAGGAGCAGCTGGTGGATTCGAACTGCCGACCTTTTGGTTAGCAGCTGAGCTCTTAACCACTGCACTACCAGGGCTCCATTACAGCCTCGGAAACCCTATGGGGCAGTTCTACTCTGTCCTATAGGGTCACTGTGAGTCAGAATTGACTAGACAGCAGCAGGTTAAAGCTCCAGGACAATAGATAAGTTTGATGAGTCTCAACAAATCCCTCATCTATGGTAAACCAGTTGCCTTTGAGTCAGTTCTGATTCATGTTGACCCCTGTGTGCTGGAGTAGAACTGTGCTCCATAGAGTTTTCAGTGGCTGATTTTTTGGAAGTAGACCACCAGGCTGTTCTTCCGAGGAGCCTCTGGGTGGACGAGAAACTCCAACCTTTTGGAGGTTTTCGGCCAAGTGCATTAACATTTTGTGCCATCCAAGGACTCCCCGTGTGGGATTACACCTTAGTTAAAGGTTTGGGCTGGGAGATGGTATGTTTTCATTCTTTTGTGCCTCTACAATAGTAAAAATTATTATCTCATTTGATTATGCTGGCACACACCTTGTGTCCCAGTTTGTATAAATGGGCTTCTCTGTGCCACTAGAGGTAAGCTCCTTGTGGGCTGTACCTATCTCAGATGCTTCCAGTTTTGCCTCTGTGTTCTGCACAAGGAGTCCTTACTCTATGAGTTCTTGAGGCCGAGGACACCCAGGCGGGCCTGGACTCTCTGTTTCCCCTTTCCCTGGAGTCACCCCACCCCACGCTGCTGAAGATAAAACCCTGTCAATGCGCGCTGCCCAGTGGGGCAGGCCAGGCTGGCTTCTGGTCTCTCAAACCAGCCTTAAATCCAAGGAGCATTGCAGGCCAGCAGTCCCCCACCCCTTCCTCACTTTAACTTAATGAGCAAATAAGGAAAGAAAATTAAAGCAAAAAAAATTAAACAGCTTTAGCTAAGATCAATAGAATTCTATTGAATGAGTCCAGAGTAATCCCCTGCATATTGCATGTTAACTTGGAGGAGAAATATGCGCCTCCCTCGGCCGGCCTCGCACCTTCCCTCCATTGTGAATGAGGAAGCAGGGAACACAAATTAAGATAACGTTGATTTCGTTTTTAAAGGGAGAGCCCAGGAGCATTTTCTGCCTGGCCAACCTACAACGCCAGCCCGGCTGCAGAACGTCTCCTCGCTCTACTCTACGCAAAGAGAATATTCGATCCCTGGAACTCAGCCCCAGGCTGGATTTTTATTTTGTTTTTGGGTTTTGTTTCTTTCATGGATTCCTTTGGTTTTCAATTTTTTACATGCCAACGTGGACATTCCTTTTTCAGCAAAGCTCTCTGCTCCACCCAAGCCAGATTCCCTGACAGCTTGTGAGCGGACAGGCCGGCACAGGAAGCAGGTGGGGGAGGTGAACTGCCTCCGCGAAAGTAGCGTGGGTCACTGCGCCTTGTCATTGGCTTGTGTCCCCCAGGTGATGGGGCACTCAGGAAACCAGGCCCTCGGGTTTGCTCCTGGCAATTCAGCCACCTCCACAAGTACTGCGGAAGCCACCTTAAATTCGAACCAGAGCAGGTGTCCGAAGCTATTCAAGGTCACATGATTGTCCTTGTGAATAGCGGCTGCCAAGGTCATTGTGAAGGCCACCAGGGCTGGAAACAGTGGCAGTGGATTTAAGCAGACGTGTGTTCAAACTCCAGCTCCACCACTAACTAGCTGCATAACCTTAACCAACTTAACCTCTCCAAACCTCAGTTTCCCGTCCTTAAAACAGGGATCATGATGCCTCCCCTGAAGAATGGCGTTGAGGATTAAGTGAGATGAAGCATGTGAAAGAACATTTGGCACAAAGTAAAATGCTCAGGAAATGTGGGCTTTCTTCTAAAGGGATAACCACGTGAACCCAGAAACATAGGACAGCACAGGGACTACACAGTGGGCCTCCCTAAGTGTGGTGACTAGTCCCATTCACTTCTGAATCTCTAGCACTTACCACATTCACCAAAAATAGCTGAGTAACTGAATTAATGAGCAATCAGAATAGTAGAACTAATCGTTTGTTGCTATTTTTTAAATAACTCTTTTATATTATAAAATTAGTTCATGTTCAATGTAGAGTACTTAGAAAACATAGATAATCAGAGAGAATCAAAAGTTATCCATATTCTTGCCAACCAGAAATAACCACCATTATCATAACCTTCTGGTTATTTACCAGCACGTCTGTGGAGATACAAATATTTATGAAAGCAAAATGGGACCATCCTGAAATACCGTTTATGTAATCTGTTTTGCTTATTTAACAACGGATCATGAACATCTTTCTATGTCATTCAATGTCCTTTTACTATGCTGTGTGAGTATTTAAGAGCTGAATAATATTCCATTGGTTCAATATATCCTAATTTATTTAACTGGGCTCCTTATGTTGAAAGTTTAGGCTGTTTTTTAATGAGTTCCTTTTATAAATAACATTATGATAAACACCTTGAACACCCATCTTTGAGCACAGGTCTGAGAATTCCCTAAAAGTAAATTCCTAGGAGTGGAATTGCTGGGTCAAAGACCCTGGAATAGCCTAAGATCTCCCAGAAAAGCAAAAAAAACTCGCTGCCGTCAAGTCGATTCCAGCTCATAGCTACCCTATAGGACAGAGTAGTAGCCCCATAGGGTTTCCAAGGCTGTAATCTTTCCAGAAGCAGACTGCCGTATCTTTCTCCCATGAAGTGGTTGGTAGGTTCAAACCAATGACCTTTCAGTTAGCAGCTAAGCTCTTAACTACTGTGCCACCAGGGCTCCTTAAGTTCTCCCAGAAAGGGGAATGAAAATAATGACATTGTACTAACAAACCTCAGACCCAGGCCCTGGCCCACAGTGGAGATCGAGAACTAGGGCTGACCTCAGGAGTGGCCAGGGTGGCCAGGGAAGAGGGTGTAGTGGGGAACAGGGCCAGCATTAGGTCAGGCTAAGTCACCTACAGCTGTTTTGACCCCAAGCAAGTATTTTAATCACTGTGAGACTTCGAGAACTCTGTGTAAAAGGAGAATAATATTTTCCATCTACTTCAGGGTTTTTTTGTGAAGATCTAATGAAAGGATATCTGTGAAAATGATTTGCAAACAGCAAACAAAATTAGGGAGGGGCTGCTCCAGGGCAGCTCAGGGAAATTGAACAGTTTTTCCAAACCTCCAGGGACAATCTTCTCAGTGTGTGGCTTCAAGCTTTTGTTTAAAATGATGTGAATTCCCAGAACATCAGACACGCCCACGGTCAAATGTAAGTACGAACCACACCCTAAACCAAGGATGCTGGGAATCCTGGCCCTTCACTACCCAGGGTTACTCACCCTGGGTCCACCTTCCTGCTTCCTTCTTTCCTTTCTTCCACCTGCACAATCAGCTGTCTGTGATGAATGTAAATTACCACCACCACATCGCTGACCCATAAAATACACAATGTGGAACCCTCACCCATCCTGCCAATGGCGTCCGATGGAGGGAAAAAGAGAGGAGAGCCCAGCTTCCCCAGCAGACATAGGCATACTTGCCAATTTATCTAAGCCTCAGAGGCTATTGGGGTGTTTCCTGATACCAAACAATTTGCCTTTTGTGAGACCTTCAGGGATGATGATTTCAGTCTGGGGTTGCTTTCCTATAGAGACTGAGCCCTCAGTCTGGCATATAGTGACTGATATAATCTTCACAGCATCGCTATGAGATGGATGGTATCATCACTCCCATTTGACAGATGAGCACATGCAAGTATAGAGAAGTTAAGTAACTCGGTCACGTTCTGGATTATATAAGTGACAGAGTGGAGATTTGAACCCAGGCTGTCTGTCTCCAGTATCTGGCTCTTAGTCACAAACCCCTAATGCCTTCTTTCTCTTATATAGACTGTAGGAAAAGGATGGACTAAGGTGTCAGAAAAGGTTTTGGCCATCTCATAGAGTCTTGATTACTTAGTGCTGCCGTAACAAAAATACCACGAACGGGTGAGTGGCTTTTAAGAACAGGAATTTATTGTCTCACAGTTTTGGAGGCTAGAAGTCCCAATCAGGGCATTAGCTCTAGGGGCGGGTCCTTCCTTGTCAGTATCCCCAGGCATTCTTTGGCATTCGTCTGATTATAGACGGTTCCGCACATGGTCCTCCCCTCTGCGTGTGTGTCTGTGTTTGCTCTTTTTATAAGATACCACTCAGAAGGGCTTAGGTTTAGGATCCACTCTACTCTGATATGATCTCATTTACATAATAAAAGGAAACCCTTATGCAGAAACAGGGTCGTATTTATAGGTGCAGAGATTAGGATTTCCACATAACTTTTTGGGGAACACAACTCAATCCATAGCACTTAGCATGTGCTGTAAATGTGCCTAGTACCACTCTTTAGAATATAGGCTTATTTATTGCTCATATTTCTCAGCTTTGGTACAACCAACACTACAGAGACAGTAGTCAAAGTCCCATTTAATACCCTGTTACATATGTTAATCTCTTAAAAACAGTGTCCAACATTCATTAACAATAAATAGAAGCCTCAAAGCTAGGGAGTACATGGTTTAGAGGGGAGAGAAAAAGTCGGGAAATAGAGCATTGTAACACAGTGTACACGCTGTGGTGCTTGATTTTGTGTCATGCGTTCCACAAATATCTATTGGATGCCTATTAAGGGCTACTGGGGGCTGAGGATATCATGATGAGAATGGATGAGCTCCCTGCTCTGTGGAAAGTTCCTGCAATTGGAAGGAAAAGCATCCTCGGGAAAAAAGACATTTCAGTTATCTATTGCCGCATAACAAATACCCCCAAAACTGAGTGACTTCAGATGAATCATTTATTTGTTCATGATTCTGCAACTTGGTCAGGGTTCAGAAGGGACAGTTCAACTCTCTCCCATTTATATCTTCTGGAGTCTCTTGTTGTTAGATGCCATCAAGTCAGTTCTGACTCATAGTGACCCTGTGTACAACAGAACAAAACACTGCTTGGTCCTGCGCTATTCTCGCAATCGTTGCTGTATTTGAGGCCATTGTTGTAGCCACTATGTCAATCCATCTCCTTGAAAGTCTTCCTCTTTTTCATTGACCCTCTGCTTTACAAAGCATGATGTCCTTAGACGGCTGTTAGTCAGCTGCATTCAGTTGAGAGCTCAGCTGCGAAAATGTCCAAGAAGGCATCACCCATATATCTGGCAACTGGTGCCAGATAAGAGTTGTGTGCCTCGATTTTCCTCCATTTGGCCTCTCTTCCTACAGTCATGTAGATTGGCTTCCTTACTGAATGGCAGCTGGTTTCCAAGAGGGCATGTCCCCAAGAGGATAAGCCCCATTATGCAAGTGCTTATTGTGTCTCTGCTTCCATCAAGCTTGTTAATGTTTCATTGGCCAAGCAAGTCATACAGCCAAGCCTACAGTCGACATAGAATGGGACCACAGAAGGGAAGCATGGTTCATTTGGGTCACCAATATAACAGTCTACCTCAGAAGGCTTCACAAGATGTCTAAACCAGGGCTTCAAACCAGTTTGTTCCAGTTCAAAACCCTGCTGAGAATTTGCATGTCTACCAAGTTCCCAAGCGATGCTAATGCTGCTGGTTAGGGACCAATTCTGTCAACCACTAGTAGAGCAGTGGTTCTTAAAATTGATTATACATAAGAATCACCTGGGGATCTTTTTAAAATGTAGATTCAGATTCAGTATATCTGGGGTGGAAATGCAAGTTCTCAGCAGGGGTTCGAACCAAAACCAAACAATTTGAACCCCTTGTCAGAACCCACCAACTACCTCTCCAGGGGACTGAATCCATGCTCCTAGCAACCATCCTCCTAGGCTCCAATCCAACAGGTGGCTCTGGGAGAGACGCCTCAAAGCCAGAATGGAAGGGGCAAGAATCTTCTTAGATCAAATCAGAAATCTAGCTTCTGTATTATCACCTATACAGCACTGATATCAAGAGGCACTAAGTAGGACCCATCTCAAAAATATCAGCCCCATTTCTTGCCATCTCTCCATCATAGCTTCATTCTTTGGAGCAGGATAAATTCATGTCATACTGGAATGTTGTTGTTGTTGTTGTGAGGTGCCATCGAGTGGGTTTCTACTCATAGTGACCCTCTGTACAACAGAACAACACACTGCCCAGTCCTGCGCCATCCTCACAATCCTTGCTATGCTTGAGCCCATTATTTCAGCCACTGTATCAATCCATCTCACTGAAGGTCTTCCTCTTTTTTCACTGATGCTGTACCTTACCAAGTATGATATCCTTCTCCAGGAATTGGTCCCTCCTGATAACATGTCCAAAGTATGTGACACATAGTCTCACTATCCTTGCCTCTAAGGACTATTCTGGTTGTACTTCTTCCAAGACAGATTTGTTCTTTTGGCAGTCCATGCTATATTTAATATTTTTCACCAACACCACAATTCAAAGGCGTGAAATCTTCTTTGGTCTTCCTTATTCATTGTTCAGCTTTCACATGCATATGAGGTGATTGAAAACATCATGGCTTGGGTCAGGTGCATCCTAGTCTTCAAGGTGACATCTTTGCCGTTCAACACTTCAAAGAAGCCTTTTGCAGCAAATTTGCCCAATGCAATACATCATTTGATTTCTTGACTACTACTTCCATGGACGTTCATTGTGGATCCAAGTAAAATGAAATCCTTGACAACTTCAATCTTTTCTCCATTTATCATGATGTTGCTTATTGGTCCAGTTGTAAGGATTTTTGTTTTCTTTATGTTGAGGTGTAATCCATACTGAAGGCTGTGGTCTGTGATCTTCATCAGTAAGTGCTTCAAGTCCTCTTCACTTTCAGAAAGTAAGGTTGTATCACCTGTGTAACACAGATTGTTAATGAGTCTTCCTCCAATCCCAATGCTGCATTCTTCTTCATATAGTGCAGTTTCTCAGATTTTTTGTTCAGCATACAGATTGAATAGGTATGGTGAAAGGATATAATCTACAAGGAGTCTGATATTATCTTATCACTGAATTCTGGAATAGAGGCTTTTAAAATTCACAACTTTAGTTAATATGAATCAGAGTCCCACTGTGTGATTTGGTTTGTAACATGTAGCTGTAGCAGGGTGTGTCTGAACCCATGCTGGCCTGGAGGAAATCCTGAGGGCAGTCACGTGGAGTTAGTAAAATGGGTCAGAGCAAACTCTAGGAACACAAACAAGCATCCTTCCTATTGGTTGGTCAAAGACATTCTGGCTGCTGTCAAAGGAAGTCCTCAGTAGATAACAGGAGGACAGCAAGCAGAGCTGAGCCCTGGGCCAGTGGGTTGATTGCCCCAGGGGCTGGCTTGGGTATATCTCCCCCCAGCAGAACTCCACAGCCCTCTCACCCATCACTTCCCCTTTCCTCTATTTCCCTAATGCCAGGAATCCTTTTTCTAATGGAAGAGAGGCAGGAAAATCTTATTCTTACTTACCTAAAATTGCCCACTATCTTTTGTCAACGAGTCCTTTCTTTGAGACTCAGCTTTTGGAACTCAATAGCCAAGAGGAAGCAGAAGAGAAAAAAAAAAGTTGCCATTGAGTCATCTCCAATTCATGGCAACCCTATGTGTGTCAGAGTAGAACTGTCCTCCATAGAGTTTTCAATGGCGATGATTTGGAAGTCGATCACGAGGCCTTTCTTCCAAGGCACCTGTGGGTGGACTCAAACTTCCAACCTTGTGGTTAGAAACTGAGCATGTTAACCATTTGCACAGCCCAGGGACTCCTATGATTCTATAGTGGGATAGAATCTCTCCATCCCATTGAGATGGAGGGTGGAGACAAGATGGAGGGTGGAGATAAAAAGAAGGATGGGGACAAGATGAAGAGGGATACAGGATGGAGGAGGATAAAAGATGGAGGCTGGATATAACAAAAGGGGACTAATGAGGCACAGCAGTCCAGGGACAGGAAAGCTGGTGATAGGGAACCCAAGGTTGAGTAAGGACAGTGTTGACATGTAATGGGTTGTTAACCATTGTCATAGGGCAACATGTGTACTAACTGTTTAATGAGAAACTATTTTGTTCTGTAAACCTTCATCTAAAGTGAGAATAGCAGCACAACTGGAAGAACGTAACTGATGTCACTGAATTGTGCATGCAGAAATTTTTGAAATGGTATATCTTTGGCTATGTATATTTTCACCAAAAAAAAAAAAGGTCAAGAAGGGAAAGTGTCGACATGTCATGGGGTTGTTAACCAATGTCATAACACAATACGTGTACTGATTGTTTAATGAGAAACTATTCTGTAAACCTTCACCTAAAGTACAACAAAAAAATTTTAAAAAAAGATGGAGGCTGGATGGTGGGTACAAGACGGAGGATGGGTATAAGAGGGAAGATGGAGGATGGATGCAAGATGGAGCATGGATACTAGATAGAGGATGACGATTGAATACAAGATGAAGCATGGATGCAAGATAGAGGATAGAGGGTGTATACAAGATAGAGGATGGATACAAGATGGAGAGTGGAGGGTGGATACAAGATGGAGGATGGAGAGTGGATAAAAGATGGAGGACAGATACAATGGAGGATGGATAAAAAACGGAGGGTGCAGGTTGGATACAAGATGGAGGATGGATACAGCAATGAGGTTATATACAAGATAGAAGATAGAGGCTGGTTATAAGATGGAAGGTAAATAAATGATGGGAGGTAGATACAAGATAGATGGTGGATACAAAATGGAAAGTGGACACAGGAGAAAAGGGATACAGTGAAAAGGAGGATCTCTTCTTGGTTCCTTCTGAATGGAGCCAAGAAGAGCTCCCCCTTTTCTTTGCTTTCTCCTAGCCCTGAGGCAATAAACACAGAATGTCTTGCCTAAGTGAAGATGAGAAAGGGCCAGTGAAATTATAGCTGTGGGAAGGAACTGTATTTCCTAGGACTACCATTAAAAAGATACTACAAAGTGGCTGGCTTTAAACAACAGAAATTTATTTTTTCACAGTTCAAGAAGCTAGAAGTCCAAACTCAGGGCATGGGCTCTAAGGGATGGTCCTTCTCTGTCTCTTTCAGCTTCTAGAAGCTGCTGCCAATCCTTGGCATTCCTGGGCTTGGAGTCGCATCTGTATCCGTCATCACATGGCTTCTTCTACCTGTGTGTGTCTATCTCTCTGTGTCTGTACTCTCATTTATAAAACACCACTCAGAAAGGATTTGATTTAGAACCTCCTAAAGTATGGACTCATTAACATAACAAAAGAAAAACCCTATTTCCAAACAGAATCACATTCACAGTTACAGAGGTTAGGACTTCACCATACACTTGGGGGGCACAATTCAATCCATACCATCTGTGAATATTTCCAAAATTTCTTACTCCATCACATAAGTATGCATAACCTAACCATACAGTGAAGCTTACATTGGTCTCATCACATTGGGTGAGTTCAGCCAGGATTAACAAAGCCTTGTATCGTCTTGGGAAATTCAAGAACTTCTCCAGGTATTTTTATAGATGGAGTGGGCTGAGTAGGAACTACCTAACTCTTGTAGTCAAGATTCTGGCATCCAGAATAGAAAAAATGAGGTAATCAATTCCCCCTTACAAACAGACTTTCTTTACTGGCAACTGCAGATTTTTCAGAAGGATAGGAAGTGACATGATCAGAATTGTATTTTGGGAAGATTAATCTGGCAGCAACACTTAGTCTGGCTTGGAGAGGGGAGATCTATTAATAACACCCATGAATTGCAATAGCATCCATGTTGGACCCTGTACTAGGCACTTGATGGAGTCTATCTTATTTTCTTCCCACACGCCTGTGATGTAAGGTCAAAGAGATCTGGATATTTGCCCAAGGTTAAACAGCAAATAAGTAGTAGAGTCGAGATCAAATTCAGGTCTGTCTGGTCTAAAGTCCCTGTGTCTGTTCTGTTCTGAGACTACAGTAGCATAGATAAGAGATAATCAAGGCCAGGAGTGGGGCACACAACAGTGAAGAGTAGGACCCAATGCCTGTGTCAGGAGAATCAAGAGCACTCGGTATCAGACCTAGAGTTGGAGCCGACTGAGCTGAGGCCTCTTTTAGGCCTACCTACCTGTCCCCGAAGCAGGCACTGAACTGGATCGGCCCTTGAGCCCAAGAAAAATAACAATGGAAGGCTGCTGCCCCAAGGAGGTAGACAGGCCAGAAGGTACAACATTCCACCATCCAGTTTTACTGGTAATTACTTTATTGTTCATTTTTTCTGAAAACTGATGAATTTTATAAGCCCAAGAAGACAGGAACAAAGAGTAATTATCTAGTTATTTAAATTGTGCATTTATTTATTCAAAAAAGAAGTCCTTGGGAAGCACAAACAGTTAATGCCCTTGGCTGCTAACTGAAAGGATGGAGGTTCGAGTCTGTTCAGAAGCTCCTTGCAAGAAAGGCCTGGAAATCTGCTTCTGAAGAATCACCCATTGAAAACCCTATGGAGCACGGTTCTACTCTGACACACAGGGGGTGACCATGAGTTGGAATTGGACTCCATGGCAATTGGTTTTGTGTGTGTATGTGTATGTGTGTGTGTTTAATCTGTGGGGGAGGGCACATGGCAGAAATGGAGAACAGGAAATCCTGGGAAAAGCATTAGTTAATATTTGAAAAATATTGCCCTTCTATAACTTGGTAACCACTTGAGGCTAGGTCCAACTCATCCATCTCTTTTGGCTTCCACCACTTGTCATAATGCCCTGCACACAGTAGGCACTCAATACATGCTTATAGATAATGACGTTAACATTTCACCCAAGAGAGATCAAACAACCTGAATCTAGAGTATAGACCCAGGTATCGGTTGTGAGTCCTTGAGCAAGTCACTTACCATCCTGGTGTATATGTTTCCTCATCTGAAAGACAGGGATAATGACAGGACCTACCTCACCTGGTTATTGATAGGATCAGTGAGTTATATATGTATATAAAGGGCTTAAAGCAGCACACTGCATAAATACTAGCTAATATTATTATCATTACTGTTATTGAGCCACATGGTTCCCATTAGGTCAGTGGAGTCAAGAGAAGACTCTTCAAATTGAGCATGAGCACTACATGTTTCTGTCAGATGGAAGTGAGCAGGAGTGTGACAACAAAGATTGGGAGTGGGCAAAATGAGGCCAGAAGAAAATTCCCTCAAGAGTTAGGATGGGTGGCCCAATGGGATGACCTCAGCAGAGAGGACATCACTAGAAAAGGACATCATATTTGGTAAAGTAGAGGGCCCACAAAAATCAGGGAAACTCTCAATGAGAAAGATTGACACAATAGCCACAACAATGAACTCAGACATGCCAATGATTATGAAGCTGGCATAGGATGGCAGGGTCTTGTTCTGTTATACGTAAGGTCACCATGTGTTGGAGTTGACAAAATGGCAACCAACAGCAAGAAGAAGAAGACTTCCTAGAAGTCTTAGTCGTCTAGTGCTGCCATAACAGAAATACCACAAGTGGATGGTTTTAACGAAGAGAAGTTTATTTCCTTACAGTAAAGTAGGCTAAAAGTCCAAATCCAAGGTGTCAGCTCCAGGGGAAGGCTTTCTCTCTCTCGGCCTCCTCATCAGTGTTCCCCCAGACTCGGATCTTCTCGGCGCAGAGACCCTGGTCCAAAGGACGCGCTCTGCTCCAGGCACTGCTTTCTCGATGGTATGAAGTCCCCCTGTCTCACTGCTCACTTCTGTCTTTTATATCTCAAGAGATTGCCTCAGGACACAGTCCAGTCTTGTAGATCAGGTCTTGTCTTACTAACACAACTGCCACCCATCCTCCCTCATTAACATCACAGAGGCAGGTTTACAACATACAGGAAAATCACACAGTACCAGGAATCATGGCCTAGCCAAATAGATACACACATTTTTGGGGGGACATAATTCAAACCATGACATTCTCTAATTAAACTTTCACAGGATTGATCCAATTGTTTTATTCTATGTCCCTAACATGAACACACAGCACAAAAGCTTGACATCAAGCCTTTAATTTTACATTTTTCACCATAAATGTCTTTTGCATTGGAATTTGCATTGGATTCATTACTATAGCTGGCAGGACATGAGACACCATAATAAACAGTCACTGAGGTTTTCCTTCTGGTCCAGAGCAACTGGGAAACATGTGGGTTCATGGCCATCCCTTCTTCTACTGGCTTCAGTCTGAAGCTGACAAGAGTCAAAGGTAGTGGTGACTCTCCCCTTTGAAGGAACGTGAAAGGGAGCCTTCTGTGCTCTATTTCCTCTTCCCTTTTTGTTGTTGTTAATACTCCACCAATGGCCTCCTTGTCACACTAGCACACAAGAGTCAGCTGTCCTCAACTTTCCTGGCCCTTATGACAGAGCTCCTTCGAATGAGGCATTGATTTGCAGAGTTAGGAGGTCGAAAATGTGGAAGCAAAAGAGGAAACACCTCAGGACTCCTGCCTGAATGTGTCCCTTCCCTCTCTCCCCTCAACACCTCCACCCCATGACCAACAGCACTTCGTTCTCAACAAAACATGAACCAAGAAAGAGTGTTGGAACACACAGTAATGAAAATCCATGATCCAACTGTGTGTTCATAATTATTTCATAAACAAATGGCTTCAGAAGGGCCGCATCTGCCTCTCACCACTGAGTGTATGTCTTTCATTAATGCATCCCAGCCTGCACCGAGCTGGCCTGAGAGCGCCACTCACATTCTTCTCCTTCTCTCCATCACTGTCCACTGATAGGTTTTTGTGGTTCAGAAAGAGCTGCAAGCCCCACACTTCTCCACAAGACTGATGGCTCATCAATAACATTAGCCAGCATTATGGGCTGCATTGGGGTAGAGCAGAATCGATATAGCCAAGTAAAAAGTCTAATGGTTGACATGGCCATCCTCAGCAGGGCTCCCATTACAAGAACTGAGTTTTCTTAAGGAATCAGAGTCAGAGCTGCTTAGGTGCCCCACATCCAGATGTCCTGACTAAGATTTATAGGTTTGTGTTTAGTTGGTAGAGCAGCGTCAGCTGGGAAAAGTGAAATGGTAACTAGGGTTAACTACAAATTAAACTGGGGACTTGGGCCACTGTGCTGATGGCAAGTGAGGCACATGGTTGGGGGAACCAGCTGTGTGATAATATTCCCCGCAAGCCAGCCACTCCTCACTGCTGTGCGGGGCCCTACTGAATTATGGGCTTTTTCAAAGGACTGTCACAGTTACCTCACAGCAGCTTTACAGATGTCCCCTCCTCCTCTCCGTTCACCCAGAGTCACCCACAGCCAGAGCATGGGGAAGCTGCAGTAGGTATTTAACTTGGATGAAGTTGGCTGCTCATCTTTTCTCATTTGTCTGGTCACAGAGGGAAACCCTGTTTAACTGAGTATTAGCATGAGCCTTTGAGTAGACCAGCGACTCAGCCATTTCTGAGACAACAAACTAGGGTCTGGCTCCTGCACAGATTTGCCATCTTCCTCTTAAAGGGATAGCCCCTCAGGGACAAAGCCACCTAGAGAATTCCAGTTGTCACTGGAGACCACTCATTGAGTTCATCTTACCTCTCATGAGCTAGGACAAGCCTTTCGACCTCGAACCCATAAGCACAGATCAAGAGCCAACTGAACAGTGAGCCCAATTCAAAGGAGTAAGAAACAGTCTTTATCTCCAGGTAGAGTAAAAGGAAGGGGACAGTAAGTACAAAAAAGACTGTTACATCAGGCAGTCTGAGACACAGTTTCCTTCCTTCCTTAATACAAACAACAAATACATTGAGGACCTGCTATGTGACTGACACTGTCTGAGGAACTGGAGTGTAGCGAAGCCAAATCAGTTGCCATCCAGTCGGTTCTGACTCATGATGACCCATGTGTGCCAAAGTAGAATTGTGCTCCACAGAGTTTTCAATGGCTGATTTTTTGGAAGTAGATCACCAGACCTTTTTTCTGAGGCACCTCTGGGTAGACTCGAACTTCTAACTTTTCAGTTAGCAGCCGAGCAAGTTAACCATTTGCACCATCCAAACAGACAAAGTCCCTGCCCTCAAGAAGCTTACACTCTTGTGGGAGGAAGCAAACAATTAAACTATAGCTTCAGGAAAATGCTATGAAGAAAAATAAGGCAGCTTACCGTGATGGAGATGGACGGGAAGCTGCTGCTGTGAACAGGAATGGTCAGGAAAGACCTCACCAAGGAGGCGAATTTGAATAAAAAGCATGGAACTAGGCAGAGGAAACCAAGTGCAAAGGCCCTGAGGTAGACATGTGCTTGGTGTGTTCAAAGAAAAGCCAGGAGATGTGTGGAACACAGGGAGCAGGAAAGGTTGGTAGGAGATGGTGTCAAAGAGGGGGCTAGGGACCAGATCCTGTAGGGCCTTGCAGGAGAAAAGGACTATGGATTTCATTCTGCATATGGTAGGAAGCCACTAGAAGCTTTTGCATGGGGGAGTGACATAAACATGTTCTCATTTTGTCAGGCTCCCTCTGGCTGCTTTATGGAGAATAGTCTGCAGAGTGGAAGCAGAGAGACAAGTTGGGTGGGAGATGATGGGAGCAGCAGTAGAGAGAGTGATAAGAAGTAGGATCCTGGATATATTCGGAGGTGGAACCAAAAAAGGTCTGTTTATAGAGTGGATGAGGAGTCCCTGGGTGATACAAATGGTTAACACACCCAGCTGCTCACCAAAAGGTTAGAGGTTCGAATCCACCCAGAGGCACTTTGGAAGAAAGAACTGGTAATTTATTTCCCAAAAATCAGCAATTGAAAATCCCATGGATCACAGTTCCACTCTGTCACACGTGGTGTTGCCACGAGCCAGAGTCAACTCGACGGCACCTGAGAGTTGTAGAGTGGATGAGCGAAAGAGATAAGTCAAGGATGAGGCCAGTGTTTTTGGCCTAAGCACCTGAGCAATTGCAGGTTCCATTGCCTCAGATAGGGAGTCTGGGGAAGGAGCAGGTTTGGGTAGGTGAAATTAAGAGATCGTATTTGGGTCATGTTGAATTTGAGATGCCTATTAGTATCCAAGGGAAGATTAGAGGAGGTGGTTGTATATTCAAGCCTGGAGTTCAGGAAGAGTTCTAGGCTGAAGAGAGAAATTTGGAAGTCATCTGCATATTGATGATGAGGATACTCAATGTCATGTGCCTGGCTGAGATCACTTAGGCAGAGAGTATAGACAGAGCAGAGAGGGGAGCAAGGAATCTGCTTTGAAGGGCATCAGCATTTGGAGAACAGAATGAGACAAAGGACCCAGAGGCGAAGACTCAGAGGGGTGGTCAGTGAGGCAGTGAAAGCGTCAGCAAAGGGCTGCGAGAAGACTCAGGAGGGAAATTAATTCTACCAGGACATGGAAGGAGTTGACTATAAACTTCCAAGAGTGAGACAAATGTAACCATTAGGTGGAAGGGTAGGAGGGGCAGAAGTTTGTCAGGAGATGAGGGTAGGGGAGTCAGGGCAGAGACAACAGCAGGAACAGACAGTGTGAGGAAATGGTTGGGTCTGTTCAAGAAGTGGCAAGATGTCCCCTCCTCCAAGTTAGGCTGCCACATGAATGGCATGGGGAAGGGTGGCGAGAGAAGTTTGTCATTTGGAGCCACCTCTTGAGTGAACTTGAATGACTGAGGGGATTGGATTCTCTTCTGAAGGGAGTCATGAGAGGATTTGATGATGAGGGGACGGCAAGTTCCATTCCAGCCATTACAGAAAGCAGAAACCATAGCATTTTCCAGAATACCTACCAGGTACCCATGAGATCCCTGAGCTAACCTGCCTTCCACACTATGGTGACTAGGCCCCCACCTCACCCCTGCCATTTAACTAGAATCACCACAAGAGATGCATATGTGATTCCAACAAGTCTAAACTCTTGGAAAAATAGGGAAAAATTAAACTGCCAACTGTATAAAATGAGTCACATTTCTCAGTGGGCACACATCCCTGCAACAAAACTGAGCTAAAGCCTACAAAAAAAGCTGGTGCATTTGTCTGATGATTTATCTCATGAAACAAAGGCTAATAAATACTGTTTTTTCCTTTCCCTCAAATATCCACATTGATTTGGTCATACATTAATCTTTTGCTATATTTGAAGACACAGTGATTGTCAGTTCTGCAATAGCTTTGGCCAAAAGCAATAATGTTTCGACTCGTGTAAAGGACCGTGCTGCGTCCTTTGGGGGAAAGGAGGCTTATGGAACAATGTCTCCGGGGAACTGGACGACCATCAGAGGAGAGAGCACATGAATCGTGGTGCCTGTGCCAAGGCAGGTAAGAGTTCTACAAGAAGGGTCTCAGGGAGAGGTCACTGCACCAGGGTGCCTGGAAAAGTAAGGAAATGAAACCTAAAGGAATGGACTTTGGAAAGGAGGGAATGAGGGAAGTAACGCTAGTAACACCGTTTGCTGAGTGCTGACGTTGGGCTAGGTAATGGTGTTAAGTGTTTTTCAGAGAATATTGTTTTTAATCCCTAGAACAACTCAATTTTTCCCTAGGCTTCCACTGCAGGTCTGCCTGCCCCCAAAACCAGAATCATTTGCCCTCCGGCTTCCCACAGAAGGAGGAGTGGCTGGAGTGAGTGGACAACGGAATGCAAGGAAGGAACAAAGGACTGGAAAGGACCCTTGGGGCTGGAGGGCCTTGAACACAGTTACCTCATTAAACCATAAGACGGGACCATGGCTGCCTCCACCCTAAATAGTCACACAGAGTAGAAGCTACAAATAAGTCCCAGGCAGAACTTTAAGGAAATGACAATATGTTGAGTCAAAAAAACATAGCAGTCCCTGATCCATATGGAGCCTTTGTGTGAATTAGAAACACCCACAGCCCCTTCCTCGGAACTGTTTGTATCAGTCACAAAATCTTTAGGCAACTCAATTTTAGTTAGAATGAGACACTGTATTTCCATGTGCCAGACAATCGTAGCAGTAAAATATATATCTACAATGCCCGTGATGTGAATGGCACCTCTTAGATGTGCCACCTTCATGAAAGAGAAAAGCTTTTGCAACCTGGTAAATTTTGCAGAAGAGATTTTAACTATAATCAGTTCAGCCACTGTCTTTGTCCACCCTTCTTACCTTCCTTCACCCTTTCTCTCTTTTTGAGTAGTAGTTGAGTTACCAGTTGCCATCCAGTCAATTCCGACTCATGGCAACCCCCACGTATGTCAGAGTAGAACTGTGCTCCGTAGGGTTTTCAATGACTAATTTTTCAGTAGACCACCAGGTCTTTCTTCTGAGAAGCCTCTAGGTGAACTCAAACCTCCAACATTTTGGTTAGCAGCCTGGTGGGTTAACCATTTGCACTACCCAGTGACTTCATTACTACAAGTTATAAAAGTAGATTGTTTTAGTAGAGAAGAATATCTTGTTTCTGGATGGAAGGTGGGTAGACTAAATACAGTAGAATAGTTTAAAGCTTCAAATTAGTGTATAGGCTGGCTGTAATTTCAACAAAAACACCAATGGGATTCTAGAGTTCTTCTGGAAGAATGGATAGGTGAGAATAACTAATATTTTTTAAGTAATGGTGGAGCCTTGCTATCAGATATCAAAACTTATTTGAAATGAAGAGCTTGTACAAGAGATGGAGCCTTGGTGGCACAGTAGTTAAAAGCTCAGCTGCTAACCAAAAGGTCAGCAGTTCGAACCCACCAGCCACTCCTCAGAAATCCTATGGGGCAGTTCTCTATCCTGTAGGGTCACTATGAGTCTGAATTGACTCGACGGCAACAGGTTTAATTTTTGTTTTGTGTTGTTTTGTTTTTGTTTTTAGAACAAGAGATAATGAATAGATCAGAAGAATAATCACCCTTAAACAGACCTAGTACATAAAAGAAGTTAATTGATGATTAAAGAAGCATCACATGCTAGTCCCACAAATAAACAAAGAAATAAAAGTTAAAACATAGTTTTATTCATCAGATTTGTAAAGATTAAAAAGATTGATAATACTCAGTGTTGATGAAACTCTGGGGAAACTAGCACCTACAATGACTGGTGAGAAGGCAAAATGATACAGCCTTTACTGCGGGCAATTTGTAAATATGTGTTAAATTTTTAAGCATGTGGTACAAACCGTTATCAGGCTCCTCTGCTAACCAAAAGGCCTGGCAATCTACTTCCAAAAAATCAGCCATTGAAAACTCTATGGAGCACAGTTTCACTCTGACATGCATAGGGTCACCATGAGTTGGTTAGTTTCTGGTATCCTTGGACCCATCAATTACTACTAAAAATTTATTCTAAGAAAATAATTGGACAGGTGGACTAATATTTATGTGCAAAACTGTTTACTACTGATTGTCAACATTAACAAACGAAAAATGGAAGCCATCTAAATTTTATACATAAAGGACTGATTAAATAGTTATGGAATACCATATCACCTCTTTTTTAAAATGAGTTAAATCTCTATGTATCATCATGGAAGAAAATGTTATCAATATATGGTTAAGTAAAAATAAAATCACAGGTTGTAAGAAAGTATGTATGGTACAATGCTGGTTTTGTTTTTTCTTTAAGTTTATGCATAGAAAAAAAATCTGGAAGGATCTATACTGAACTGTTACCAGTGGATGTTGTTGGAAATGTGGAGGTAATCAGGAGTGACCTCCCTTCCTACTTTACATGTTTATCAATTATTTGTATTTTTACACTAAGCAAATATTACTTTTATAATCAGAAAAATAAATAAATATTTCTATGTGAAAAAAAATCAACTTAATAATTTATGAAGTCTTTTTGGGGAAATTTTTAAGTTAATTTATCATTAACTAAAATTCTAGTTGAATTAGAGTCAAATATAAAAATAGTCTATAAAAACTAGAAGCTAGTAAATATTGAAAAATTTCTGGAGTGGAAAGAATGTTCTAAGCATAAAAGCAATGTAAGAAACTATATTTAAAAAAACTGGATTTAGTTCATTGAAATTTCTTGAAACTACCTTCTGTACATGAAAAATCATCCTGAGTGAAAGTGTGGAAAATCTTTCACAACTATGACAGATAATGGTTACTACCACTGATACATGAAGAGCTCTTGGAAAATATTAAGGGAAACAATATGAACCCAATTTTTAAAATGGACAAAGAACACAAACAAATTATAAAAGAAAAAATATAAATGGTTAATAAATACATTTTTAAAAAATTATACCTCATCAGAGATTTACAAAAAGACAAAACACAGCAAGGAGACACCTTTCTGTCGTTTTCCCTACTATTATATTGACAAAGATTTAAATATAATAGGACTCATTATTGGAGCCTGGCATTCTCCATATACTGTGGCTGAGAATGTCAATTGTTCCTATCTTTTTGGAGAGCAATGTGGGAACATATAACTCTTTTAAGGTATTTACACATTTTGGTCTCAATTAAGAACTCTATCCTAGGGAAACAGGTAGAAGACTTAGCAAAACTCCATGTAAAAGTCTTTATCATAGCTTGTTATGTAATAGCAAAAAAACAAATATAACTTAAATGTCCAATAGAGAAACAGTTAAATAAATTACTAAACAAATATACTATGGAGTATTTTTTGTGCCCATCACCCACCCATCTGTCAGTTTGTTGTACTGTAATGGCTTGCCTGCTGCTATAATGCTGGAAGCTATGCCACCTATGCAGTCCTGGTGGCAGTGGTTAAGAGTTCAGCTGCTAACGAAAAGGTCAGTATTTCAAATCCACCAGCCACTCCTTGGAAACCCTGTGGGGTAGTTCAACTCTCCAGCCACTCCTTGGAAACCCTATGGGGCAGTTCAACTCTGTTCTATAGGGTTGCTATGAGTTGGAATCAACTCCACGACAACGGGTACGCCACCAGTATTTCAAATACCAGCAGGGTCATGCATGATGGACAGGTTTCAACAAAGCTTCCAGACTAAGACAGACTAGGAAGAAAGGCCTGATGATGTACTTCCAAAAACCATCCAATGAAAACCCTATGGAGCACAATGGTCCAATCCCATTGTGTATGGGCTCAACATGAGTCAGGGACAAACTCAACAGCAGCCAACAACAATGACAACATGGCTGCTTTTGCACTATAATGGCCAAGGAGGGTAGTTGGGGCAAATACCATATGGCCGCAATGACTAAATATTTACTATCTGGCCTTTAACAAAAATTTTTGTCAACTCCTGACTTAGATGATCATGATTCATCACCTGGAGCTTGGCACATTGCCATCGTGGAACAACTCAGGGTTCTCTTAACTGTGAACAAACAGACCAAGCATTTGTTCCCATGAAGTTTATTCTCCTGTTGAGGGTGTGAGAGTGGAAATATAGACATAGACAATAAATAAGTCAATGTCGTATTCCCAGCACCTAGGACTGCGCCTAAGACAGTGCCTACTTAGTGTTGTTGTTGTACACCATCGAGTTGATTCCGGCTCATAGCGACCCTATATGACAGACTAGAACTGTCCATAGGGTTTCCTAAGCTGTAATCTTTACTGGCCACCACTCGTTTTTCAGTTCATTGCAGTAGAGTGGCTTTCATGTTGCTGTGTTGCTGGAAGCTATGCCACTGGTGTTTCAGATACTAGCAGGGTCACCTATGGTGGACAGGTTTCAGCGGAGCTTCCAGACTAAGACATATGAGGAAGACGGACCCAGAGATCTAATTCTAAAAAAAGTTGGCCAGTGAAATCCTTCTGGGTAACAGCGGAACATTGTCTGATACAGTGACAACAGATGAGACCTTCAGGTTGGAAGGTACTCAAAATACAACTGGGGAAGAGCTGCCTCCTCAAATTAGAGTCGGCCTTAATGATGTGGATGGAGTAAAGCCTTCAGGACCTTCATTTGCTAATGTGGCACGACTCAAAATGAGAAGAAACAGCTGCAAACATCCATTAATAATTGGAACATGGAATGTATAGAGTATGAATCAAGGAAAACTGGTTGTTGTCATTAATGAAATGGAACAGTTGAAGATCAATATCCTAGTCATTAGTGAGCTGAAATGAACTGATATTGGCCATTTTGAATTGGCCAAGAAATTTGGAAGACAGTTACCTGGCCAACCGACTATAAGAGATCCATATTCCTGCTCATTCCAAAGAAAGATGATCCAATGGAATGCGGAAATTATTGAACAACATCATTAATATCACATGCAAGTAAAATTATGCTGACAATAATTCAAAAATGGTTGCAGCAGTACATTGACAAGAAAATGCCAGAAATTCAAGCTGGATTCAGAAGTGGACATAGAACGAGGGATATCACTGATGATGTTAGATGGCTCTTGGCTGAAAGCAGAGAATACCAGAGAGATGTTTATCTGTGTTTTATTGACTATGCAAAGGCATTCTACTATGTGGATCATAACAAATTATGGATAACATTATGAACAATGGGAATTCCAGAACACTTTAATTATGCTCATGTGGAACCTGTACATAGACCAACAGGCAGTTGTTCCAATAGAATAAAGGGATACTGCGAGGTTTAAAATCAGGAAATGTGTGTGTCAGGGTTGTATCATTTCACCATACTAAATCTATATGCTGAGCAAATAAACTGAGAAACCAGACTATATGAAGAACGTGGCATCAGGATAGGAGGAAGGCTCATCAACAACTACTTTTACACATCTGCTATTCCTGATGGACTTTAAAATAAGTTTGTCAAGTTCCATTCAAAAATCTCTGAAACTATTTAACTAACCTTCTCTTATTCGGTGCTTAGTTTCCAATTTTTTTCTAATATAAGCAAAAATATTTGATTATTGCCTTAGTAGAAACTCAGAATACTGAGTTTAATGGATTTCACATTTTTAAGGCTATTGACCCATATTACCTAACGATCCACCAGAAAGCCTCTTCCAAATAGGCAGGATGGTAGGGTCAATTGGCATAACAAACTTTATTAAGAAACCGTTCTGCATCCCACTTTGATGAGTGGTGTCCAGGGTCTTAAAAGCTAGCAAGTGGCCATCTAAGATACATCAATTTGTCCCAACCTACCGGGAGCAAAGGAGAATGAAGAACACCAAAGACACAAGGAAAATATGAGCCCAAGAGACAGAAAGGGCCATATAAACCAGAGAATCCATCAGCATGAGACCAGAAGAACTAAGATGGTGCCCGGCTACCACCAATGACCACCCAGAGAGGGAACACAACAGAGAGTCCCTGATCGAGCAGGAGAAAAGTTGGGTGCAAAACTCAAAGTCTAGTAAAAAGACCAGACTTAATGGTTTGACTGAGACTGGAGCGACCCCAGAGGACACAGCCTCCGGACTCTCCATTAGCCCAGAACTGAAAGCATTCCCGAAGCCAACTCTTCAGACAAAGATTAGACTGGACTATGAGACATAAAATGATACTTGTGAAGAGAATGCTTCTTAGCTCAAGTAGATACATGAGACTAAATGGGCAGCTCCTGTCTGGAGGCAAGTTGAGAAGGCAAAAAGCGACAGGAGCTGGTTGAATGGACACGGGAAATCTGGGGTGGAAAGGAGGCATGTGCTGTCACGTTATAGGGGGAGCAGCTAGGGTCACATAGCAATATATGTATAAATTTTGGTATGAGAAATTGACTTGAACCGTAAATTTTCACTTAAGCATAGTAAATGTTAAAAAAAAAAAATAAATAAAAGGCAGGATGGAAAGGAAAGAGGCCCCAGGTAAGCAAAGCATTATTGAAGAAAAAGAACAAAGTAGGATGCTTCACGCTGCTTGATCTCAGAACCTATTATAGAACCACAGCAGTCAAAACAGCCTGGTACTGGTACAATGACAGACACATAGACCAATGGAACAGAATCAAGAGCTCGGATGTAAATCCATCCACCTATGGTCTGGTAATCTTTGACAAAGGACGAAGTCCATTAAATGGAGAAAAGACAGTCTTTTTAACAAATGGTGCTGGCAAAATTGGATGTCCATCTGTAAAAAAACAAACAGGACCCACACCTCACACATACACAAAAAAGAACTCTAAATGGATCAAAGACCTAAATGTAAAACCAAAAATGATAAAGATCATGCAAGAAAAAATAGGGACGATGCTAGGGGCCCTGATACATGGCATGGATTCGATACAAACCATAACTAACAATGCACAAACACCAGAAGAGAAACTAGACAACTGGGAGCTCCTAAAAATTAAACACTTACTCTCATCAAAAGACTTCACCAAGAGAGTAAAAAAAAGAACCTAGAGACTGGGGAAAAAATTTTGGGTATTACATACCCCACCAGCATCTAATTTCTAAAATCTATAGAATACTTCAACACCTCAATAACACAAAGACAAGTAAACCAATTAAAAAATGGGCAAAGGATATGAAGAGACACTTCACCAAAGAGACTTTCAGGCGGCTAACAGACTCATAAGGAAATGCTCGTGATCATTAGCCATTAAAGAAGTGCAAATCAAAACTACAGTGAGATACCTTCTCACCCCAGCATTACTGGCACGAATAAAAAAAAAAAACAGAAAATAAGAAATGTTGGAGAGATTGTGGGGAGATTGGAACTCTTATGCACTGCTGGTGGGAATGTAAAATGGTACAATGATATGATGCCTCTCCTTGAAGAGCTAGAAATAGAAATACCATACGATCCAGCAATTCTACTACTAGGAATATATCCTAGAGAAATAAGAGCCATCACACGAATAGACATATGCACACCCATGTTCATAGCAGTATTATTCATAACAGCAAAAAGATGGAAACAACCTAAGCACCCATCAACAGATAAATGCATGTGCACAACGTGGAGGAATCTGGAGGGCATTATGCTGAGTGAAATAAGTCAATAACAAAAGGATAAATATTATATGAGACCACTATTATAAAAACTCAAGAAAAGGTTTACACATACAAAAAACAATCTTTGATGGTTACAAGGGTGGGAAGGGGAGGTAGGGGAAAATCACTAGATAGTAGACAAGTGTTAACTTTGGTGAAAGAAAAGATAACACACAATATATGGGAAGTCAGCACAACCTGACCAAGGCAATGTCATAGAAGCTTCCTAGACACATCCAACTCCTTGAAGGACTGAGTTACTGGGGCTGAGGGCTGGGGACCAAGGTCGTGGGGAACGTGTAGATCAATTGGGATAACATAGTTTGTAAAGAAAATGTTCTACATCCTACTTTGGTGAGTAGCAGCCATCTAAAGTACATCTATTGGTCCCATCAAGTTTGGAGCAAAGGAGGATGAACAAAACCAAAGACACAAGGAAAATATCAGTCCAAAGGACTAACGGACCGCATGAACCACAGCTTCCACCAGCTTGAGCCCAGAAGAATTAGATGGCGCCTGGCTACCACCACCGATTGCTCTGATAAGGATAACAGTATAAGGTTCCAGACAGAGTGGGAGAAAAATGTAGAACAAAATGCAAATTCACAAAAAAAAACACCAGGCTTACTGGTCTGACAGAAACTGGAGGAACCCCCCAGCCTATGGCCCCTGGACACGCTGCTGACTCAGAACTGAAGCCACTCATGAAGTCCACCTTTCAGCCAAAGATTAGACAGGCCTATAAAACAAACAATAACATACTTGGCCAATGTGCTTCTTAGTTCAATCAAGTATAAGAGACCAAATGGGCAACACCTGCCTAAAAGCAAAGACGAGAAGGTAGGAAGGGACAGGAAAACTGGACGAATGGACTTGGGAAACCTGGGGTGTAAAGGGAAAACGGAAGCGTATTGACACATTGCAGGGTTTGCAACCAATGTCACAAAACAGTTTGTGTATAAATTTTTGAAGGAGAAACTAATTTGCTCTGTAAACTTTCACCTAAAACACATACATACATATATATATAAAACGAAAGAACCCTGGAGCAACTTTGGGTAACTTACACACTGCTGGTGGAAGGGCAAATGTACCACCTCAAGTACGATGTACTCAGTGGGAGGGTCCTTCCCCCTACAATGATTTCATAGCTAACCTTGATGAAATGAATTTCCTATTTTATGTTATCCTCACACCCATTTCTTTCCCTAGAAAAATCTCATGAGGTCAATCAGAAATCTCTAAACAGAGACCTTTAAATATGGTGGAAAAATACATTGGATGGCAGACAACGTGCAGTGCACATTAACCATGACAAGTTACCCAGAAAAGAATCCTACTTGTTTTTGTTTCTTGTCTCAATGTTTTCAGACATTTGACCATGGAGTATGTGTGTGTGTGTGTGGGTGTGTGTGTGTGCGTGCATATGCGTGTGTGCGAATGCATGTGTTTGCGTGTGCATGTGTGTGAGTGTGCGTGTGTGTGTGCATATGCATGTGTGTGAGTGTGTGTGTGTGCAATAAACACTGATCAAGAGTTTATGGAACACATTTCGAGAACTACCTAAGGAGTTATTTTGATATTTTAATTCTTGTCATGAGAAGATTGGACTCAGTCATCTGAGAGTTCCCTTCCAGCTTTAACATGAAGAATTGTCTAGCAAGCTTCAGAGTCTAGTTCCCACCTCCACAAGCCACAGTCTCCCATGCACTTTTACAGTATCTCTGTAACTTTGACCAGTTATGGAGGACTCTGCTCCCAGGCATCCATCCAGAAAGATTCTGCAGCGTTAACCTCATGAAATAAACTTTGCCACCGCAGGGTGCAAATATTTCCCCACTTCCATGTTGGGATTGAAAGAAAGGATTGTGGTTTAGAGACTCTCAAATATCAATGTCCCTTATTGACTATCTAAGCTATTGGGTACATTTTAAATGGCTACACTTCTTAAACCACACTGGTCCAGAGGAGTCTAACCTCTGTCCAGTGTTGATAGTCAAAATGTTTAACAACCATTGTGTACTGCACTGACTGATCAAAATGGAAGCTAGCCCCAGACAACCATACGGTCATATTGGTCCATACAAACTGGCTATGAGCCCTGCTTC
This sequence comes from Trichechus manatus latirostris, assembly GCF_000243295.1. Classification (NCBI taxonomy): domain Eukaryota; kingdom Metazoa; phylum Chordata; class Mammalia; order Sirenia; family Trichechidae; genus Trichechus; species Trichechus manatus. Next base: position 15,722,285 of record NW_004443961.1, read on the forward strand.
CATCCACACTTCTAGTCTATAGGGAAAGGCTCCCTTCATACCTCTTTTTTGAGATTGAATACGACACCTCACTCTAAGAAATTAAGATTCTTTGGAGTTCATTAAAAAGAAAAGCCATCCTTCCAGAGATTTCACTACCTGGAAATTTCCTGTTGTCACTTTCTGAAAAGGTCTTTAGGAAAGTTATCAAAGCAGGACATGTAGTCTCCTCTGCCTCAGAAAGTTGGAGGCTTAGCAAGGGAGAGAATGCACATGCCATCGAGGGAACTGTCCTGCGTGGAGCAGGAGTTAGGTGACTTGGGTTTTCATTGTAGCTTAGCTCTTATGACCCCAGGATATAGGTTTTTTTCCATGGGCCTCAGTCCTTTTGTGTAAAATGATCAGGTAAGACAGGAAATGCTCCAGGCCGGGATGCCCAGCCCAAGGAGCTTTCATCCTAGGATGATCCTGAGAATCATCCACGATTCTCTGTGACTCTGCTGTAGGGCTTTGATGGGGTTTGAGCAGGCTGCTATGGAGGAGGGGCACCAAACTCCAATAAGAAGGGTCAGGGAAGGCCTTGGGTAGGATGTGACACCTAAGCCAAGGTCTGCAGGCAGCCAGGTGAGGCTAGGCAAGGGGACCAGAATGTTCTAAGCACAGGGAAGAGCCTGTTCAAAGCCTACAGAAGAGCAACAAAGAGCATGAGAGAGTCAAAGAACTTAAAGAAGGTCAATGTGACAGGAGCGCAGAGTGCAAGGTGTAGAGATGAGAAAAGGTCACTTATCCTCTCTTGCAAACACTGTTAAAACAGTTTTACACTTTATCCTAAGCGGGACCCATTGAAATGTTGTTAAACAAGGGAGTGACATGATGAGATTTGCTTTAAAAAAAGTTAGTCTAATAACAACAACATGGTCAGAGAAGTAAAACTGGGACTGAGAAAGAGGACCCAAAAGGGCGCCACTCACCCACTCTGGCCAAGGGCTTCCCTTGGCCCTTCCCCAGCTGAGAACACATGCCTGGACAGTGTCTTTTAGCTGCTTAAGACCATCCCTTGATGTGGTTCAGCCTCTCTTAACTGGTCCTTCTAGAGTTTCCACCTTCCTTTGGGTAGTCTGCTGTGGAAGAACATTTTGGGTTTTGTTAAAGCAATTGAAAGATGTGTGGAGGGGAGGGGAGGAGAGATCATGAACATTTACTGCAAGGAGTTACTATGAGCCAGGTGCTAGGATTAAATCTTTTGCATGTTTTCATTATGTTGGAATCCATAGGGTTTCATTGGCTAATTTTCAGAAGTAATTGCCAGGTCTTTCTCCCTAGTCTGTCTTCATCTGGAAGCCCTGCTGAAAGCTGTCCATCGGGGTGACCCTGCTGATATTTGAAATACTGGTGGCACAGCTTCCAGCATCACAGCAACACACAAGCCACCAAAGTACAACAAACTGACAGACGGATGGACTCTAACATCTGACGATCGCGAAGATGATGCAGGTCTGGCCAACTTTTCCTTTCCCTCCTACTTGATGGCAACTAACAAAAACAGCAACAACAATATCTTCATGTCATTCATTCCTCAGCGTCACTCAGTGAGCATCTCTTACCCCCCCCCCGCACGTGTAGGCTAAAGGTGGCAAAGCTAGTCAACTGGTGGAGTGTCTGCCCTTAAGCGGTGCTCTTCCCACTCCTCCAGGCATGCCAACCGCCGGGCAGCCTCTCCTCACGTGCTCGCTTGTGAGGACCAGGTCAGTGCCCTTCATCATTGGAGCACGAGAGCAAGGGCGGGCTTTTTGTTACAGCAACAACCAGAGCCACAGCCAGCCTTCACTGGGGCTTATCGTGTGCTAGACTGGTATTGCAGAGAGGTAGGTCCTATTAGTGTCCCTATTTTAGAGACCAGGAAGCTAAAACACAGGGATGAATATGTAGTTAGTAAGTGGCAGAACTGGGAGTGGAACCCACGCAGTCCTACTCCAAGCCCACCCACTCTTACGCTCAGCACCCCGAGCTTTGAGGGAACAGGAGTGCAGGGTTGGGGCCTCTTTTCACCCGGTGAGCCTCAGGTTAGAGCTAAGAATTTGCTTTGAATAAAAGCCCTTAGGCTTCTTGCCTATTTTCTGTAAGATTTCCTACGTTTTAGGACCTCACTTGGTTTCGTATAGCTAGAACACTTGCACCTTTCATTGTCCCTCATGATGTTACCGACATCCTTGGTTCCAGTAATTCCAGCTGGAGGGTATTATATAGGACACTTTATATATTCTAATACATGATGTTATTGCTGTTTATTTGTATTATTATTTATATATTTTAGAGCAACATTGTATAGATGAGCAAAGAACTGATCCATCAAGATGTTTCCTCAACAATTCCTTTCTGGTGTCGGGTCATTTACTTGGTGCACATGGACAGCTGGGTGACAAAGCTTTCAGAGGCCAGGACACCGAGCCCAGAATAAGCCTTTGTGTCCAGATCGGGGGCTGAGCAGTGACAGCCATCTCCAGGTATATTCTGCCTGGGAAGAGCCAGTGGCATCAAGGAGTTGCTGGGTGAGCTGTTGGAGCGGGGGGCTCATCGCTCCCCTCCTCTCCTCCTGGAGGCTCACAGTTGAACCTGGAGCCAGCCCTTCCCGGGATGGCCTCGTGTTAATTATGATTCAATCCCCCAGCCACTGCAGCCTCAGCAACAATTTCAGGAGTCAGGGTCCATGTGCAAGGCCATTAACACTAAACATGTTTTAATCCATAATTGTGTGAGATTTATTTAATTTAGGGGCTTTATTTATAGTTCGATCGGAATTGTAATGTATTTTCGGCACTCCTCACTGGGATCTGTCAATTTTTACTGCGTCTTTTAATTGTGTTCTTCCAGGCCAGGTGCAAACAGTTTTCCAAATCAGGCTGATCAGAGAAGGCCTCCATTATGGGATGGAGGAGGGGAGGTGGCCTCGCACTGACATGACCCTGTAGCACCATGAGGGCAGGAATGCTGAAGTGGGGTCGTCAGTCCTTGAGAGCTACAGCTCACCTACTGGAATCGAGACCCCCAACAGCCCAGCTGCTCCCCTCACTCTCCCTCAGACTTCATGTGCTGACAACCAGCTTCCAAAAGCCTCTTCACTCATACCCCTCTGTCCCTTTGTTCATTCCTTGGTTCATTTACTGAGCACCTACTGGGTATCAGGAGGGCAGTGGTGGTTCAGTGGTAGAATTCTCACCTTCCATGAGAGAGACCTGAGTTTGATTCCCTGTCAATGCACCTCAGTCACATCTGCCTGTCATCAGACGCTTGTGTGTTGCTATGATGCTGAACAGGTTTCAGTGGAGCTTCCCTACTAAGATGGATGAGAAAGAAAGGACTAGGAAGAAAGCCCTGGTGATCTCCTTCCAAAAACAAAAAAAATCAACCAATGAAAACTCTGTGGGTTACAACAGTTTTATCTGTAATTGACCGCAGGGATGGCTCAGGACCAGGCAGCATTTTGTTCTTTGTGCATGGGGTCACCATGAGTCAGAGGCTGATCTGACAGCAGCTAACAACAACCACACTGTATACCAGGCCAAGTACTCGTTACAAGACTGCAAAAATAAATAATCTGCTGACCCAGCCTTTAAAGAGCTCACAGTATCATAAAATACCAGTTGCTGTCAAGTTGATTCCTACTCATGGTGACCCCATGTGTGTCAGAGTAGAACTATGCTCCATAGGGTTTCCAATGGCTGATTTTTCAAAAGTAGATTGCCAGGCCTTTCTTCTGAGTTGCCTCTGGGTAAACTCGAACCTCCAACCTTTTGGTTAGCAGTTGAGTGCGTTAACCATTTATATCACAAAAAAAAACAAAAACAAAACCCGCTGCCGTTGAGTTGATTCCAATTCATAGCAACCATACAGGGCAGAATAGAACTGCCCCATAAGGTTTCCAAGGAGTGGCTGATGGATTCAAACTGCTGACCTTTTGGTTAGCAGCCATAGCTCTTAACCACTGTGCCCCAGGGCTTCTACATCACAAATAGAAAGTGATAATTCCTAGAATTTGCTGAGCATCGACCCAGTGCCAGACACTGAGCCTCACACTAGAGACACAAAGAGGAACCAGCTCTCAGCCTGTGGCTGCAGGAGATTTGGTCAAAAATAATGCATCCAGAAGTAACTTGAATGATTATAATTCAGCTGGGAGCAACATGGAGTATACCAAATTGGTCAACATGGCAACTTGGTCAAAACACCTGGAAGTTTCTCTTGCTATCTGAACTTAATAGCTTCTGATAGTGGGGGATACTTTATTTAGTTCAACGTGAATATTTCTTAGTCTTGTTTCTTCTTGAGTTTTGGTAATTTTTGAGCACCATGGGTGTGTTTTTGCAACCCTTAATGCATCTTTGAGCTTTTTTGTCTGTTTTTCCAAATTATTTTCTTCCAAATCATGTACTGCCACAAGCTACGAGTGTTGGAAAACAGCACCAGAAATCGAAGTCAAAGAAAATGGGGGGATGAAATGACGTTCTGCCAGCTGGGAACACACACCAGGGAGGGAAAGACTAATCCAAACATAGCCAGAGGAGAATGCAACCCAACGCAATGGAGAAACTAAGACATTCAATGAAGTCATGGGCCTTGTCGAGACGGGTCACTCAGATATCCCTGGAACCTAGAATAATGTCTCGTGCTAGAAGTTATCAATAAATATTGAATGAATAAATAATGAGTGAGTATGGAATAGAAAGTACCTAGGGACAATGCTTCACCAATTTAAAAAAAATGTTTTGGTTAGGAAACAAAGAAGAAGCAATCCATATTTTTGGAACCATATGTTTGCATGCCTGGCATTGTGCTAAGCGGTTTTAGTTATAAATCCGTAAATCCTCAGAATTTTATGAGATGAAGTATTATATTCCCACCTTACAGACGAAGACACTGAGGCTCAGGGGGCTTAAATAACTTGCTTGGAATCATGAATTAGTAGAGGTAGGGGCCCTGGTGGCGCAGTAATTAAGCATTTAGCTGCTAATGAAAAGGTTGGCAGTTTGAATTCACCAGCCGCTCCTTGGAAACCCTATGGGGCAATTCTTCTTTGTCCCATAGGGTCGCTATGAGTTGGAATCGACTCGACAGCAAGTGGTTTAGAGGTAGGGAAAAGGAAAGGTTAAAGATGCCCCTGGTGAAAAAGGTCCATGTTCCTGTCGGTTTCCAAGTAACAAGGGACGGTACATGCTAATTAGGGAACAGGTAAGAACTGTCAACCGTTACTCCAGGAGGAATTTAGAAATTGTAAATGTGTATTTATTAAAAAGGCTTTGCTTTGATAGGTTTATAGAAGAATAGCTTCAGGGTTGAAGGAGGTATGCCCAGTAAAATTGACACATGAAAGATCTCTGTGATTGGGTAATTTGAGAGCATCAAGGGAGTTCTTTTGTAACCCTTCAGACATCCTTAAGCATTTTTGTCTGTTTTTTTCAAATTAAGTCTATTTCTGTTCCTCCTTCTTCTAAGGAGCCACAGTTAATTGGAAAGGGCCAGTGCTGTGGAATAAGAGGCTGGCTAGACTTTTGGAAATGCTTTATGGCTGGTGTGTACAAATTGAGGGTAATAGAGACGTGGACTCTGATACAAAGATGGCCAGAGTCTCAATAGGCCTCCTTCCTCAATCAACATGAGTCACACCCAAGGCCACAACAAGGGATATTACCAAGCACCCCAGGGCACCACAAGACAGTCTACCTATGAGAGTTCCTGCCCCCAGTGAGGCACCGGGGTGCCGAAAGAAAATATCAACCCTTGGAGAGATATGAAGAAATACACTACCTGTTTGGAAAAACTGGAAAAGGGAGGAAAATTCAGTACAATACACCAAACGTTTGTTGAAGACTTACTATGTTCCTAGAGCTATGTACTATGGAGGATTGTTCTTGTTGTTAGGTGCCGTCGAGTTGGCTCCAACTCATAGTGAGCCTATGCACCACAGAACGAAGCACTGCCTGGTCCCGCGCCGTCCTCACAATCGTTATTATGCTTGAGCCCATTGTTGTAGCCACTGTGTCAGTCCATCTCGTGGAGGGTCTTCCTCTTTTTCGCTGACCTTGTACTCTACCGAGTATGATGTCCTTCTCCAGGGACTGATCCCTCCTGACAACATGTCCAAAGTATGTAAGCCATCCTTGCTTCTAAGGAGCATCCCGGTTGTACTTCTTCCAAGACAGATTTCTTCGTTCTTTTGGCAATTCATGGTATATTCAATATTCTTCGCCAACACCACAATTCAAAGGCATCAGTTCTTTGGTCTTCCTTATTCATTGTCCAGCTTTCACATGCATATGATGCGATTGAAAACACCATGGCTGGGGTTAGGCGCACCTTAGTCTTCAAGGTGACATCTTTGCTTTTCAAAACTTTAAAAAGGTCTTTTATAGCAGATTTGCCTCAGTGCAATGCATCGTTTGATTTCTTGACTGCTGCTTGCATGGGTGTTGATTGTGGATCCAGGTAAAATGAAATCCTTGACAACTTCAATCTTTTCTCCATTTATGGGGGATTAGAAAACAACAATTGATACAATTAAGTTTCCTCTCCCGTGTCTGGTTATCAAGAACAGTAACCAGCGATCAGCATGGAGTATGGTTCAGGTCTGTGTTGTTCTCACCACCCAATGGGGGGCCAGTTGTTGGGTTCACCTTCAATACCTTCCCAGAGTGGGGAATTTCATATTGGAGGAATCAGTTATGGACCCTCCCATAGGCTGTTTTAAAACTTTCCATCAGCAGATGAATGGGTAAACAAAATGCAGTATATCCATGCAATGGAATATTACTCTGCATAAAAAGAAGCCCTGATAACATGCTACAACATGGATGACCTTGAAAACATTACACTGAGTGAAATAAGTCAGTCACAAAAGAACAAATACTATATGATCCCACTTATATGAATTAGGCAAATGTACAGAGAGGAAAGTTTATTAGTGGTTACCAGGGATGGGATGGAGAGGGAAAGGTAGGGTCTTAGCTTCAGAGACACTGAATTTCTGTTAAAGATGGTGGAATAATTTGGAAATGGGTAGTGCTACTAGTTGTACAACATGATGAACATAACCAATGTCATGGAATTGTACATGTAAAAAATGTTGAATTGGCAGATGTTTTGTTACAAGCATTTTTGACACAATAAAACAATTTTTTAAAAAAAACTTTGTTGTCTTAAAAATAAGAGTCCAAACAAGTTATTCACCAACAATTACACCTGAAAGAGGAGGGTACTTATGACAAACTTACAACTAGTTGTGAAAGACTCTAAATCTGTATCTCCTAGGAGGTTAAAGATCACATGCTGTGCACACATGTGATAAACTTGCTTTTCCCACAGTCTGGATTTTTCTGATGTGAGGAAAGACAATGTGGCTGGGTTATCTTTGCATAGTGGGCTCTTTTTTCCAGGTTTTTTTATTGGCAAGGAGCCTTGATTGCACAATGGTTAGGCACGCAGCTGCTAACTGAAAGTTTGGCAGTTTGAACCCACCCAGCAGCTCTGTGAGAGAAAAGACCTGGCAATCTGTACTTGTAAACATTATAGCCTTGGAAACCCTATATAGCAAGTCTACTCTTTCCTCCCTGGTTTCTATGAGTTGGAATAGAGGGCACACACCAACACCAATAGCAACACATTGTTGCCATGTCTTTTTTGGTGGATTCTGATGGCCAGGAGCCCTTGGGTGCTGCAAATGATTAAGTTCTTGACAACTAACCCAGAGGTACTTCAGAAGAAAGGCCCAGTGATCTACTGCCAAAAGGTCACAGCCTTGAAAACCCTATGGAGCACAGTTCTACTCTGACACACATGGGGTCTCCATGAGTCAGAATCAACTTGAGAGCAACTGGGTTGTTTTGTTTTTTTTTTTAATGGCCTCCAGAAGCTCTGACCTTGCACTGCTCTTTTCACATTTTTTTATTTACTTTAAACTTTTTTATTTCTCTTAATTATACAAGTACTACATGAATATATTTTCATGTTAAAAATCTTCAAACAAGGTAAGTTTTACCTCCAGATCCCTACCCAGCGCTTCTCCTACCCAGGGGAAACGTACATACGTATTCAAATATGTAATTATATTTTGTGGGTTTTTTTTTTTCCCATAGAAATTGTAGATACTGCTCTTCACCTTTCTTTTTAAACTTAGCTATAGGATCTGAGAGATCTTTTCATATTAGTACACACAAATCTGCCACAATCTTTGGAAATGGTACATAGTACATTCTATAGTACAGATGAATCGTGGTTCATTTAACCACCTCCCTAATGATGGAAATTTAGATTGTCCCTAATTTTTCACTATTACAAAAATGCCAAGTTCTGCTCTTTAGTTCTTTTTAGTGGCCACATAGAATGCTGTGTCTTAGTTATCTAGTGCTACTATAACAGAAATACCACATGTGGATGGCTTTAACAAACAGAAGTTTATTTAGGCAATGAATAAGTTACAACTTCCATAATGGAAAAACAAACAGAAGTTTATTCTCTCACATTTTAGGAGGCTAGAAGTCCAAGTTTGGGGTGCCAGCTCTAGAGGAAGTCTTTCTCTCTCTGTCGGCTCTGAGGGAGAGTCCTTGTCATCAATCTTCCCCTGGTCTAGGAGTTTCTCAGTGCAGGGACCCCTGGTCCAAAGGACACATGCTGGCTCTTCTTGCTTGGTGGTAATGAGGTCCCCTGGTCTTTCTGCTCACTTCTCTCTTTTATATCTCAAAAAAAAGATTGACTCGAGATACAAGCTAATCTTGTAGATTGAATCCTGCCTCATTAACATAACTGCCTGTAATCTTGCCTCGTTAACATCATATAGGCAGGATTTACAACACATAGGAAAATCACATCAGATGACAAAATGGTGGACAATCACACAACACTGGGAATCATGGCCTAGCCAAGTTGACACATATTTTGGGAGGACACAACTCAATCCATAGCACTGTGCTACTGCTGAAAAGGCTCTCCTCCTGCCCATCTATGCCAATGGTTTATAGACATCATTCAAGCCTCACCACTGTTTTTTATTACTCTGTTTTTCCATTTTTGTTATGAGTGGAGGGAGGGTACCTGGTGTGTGCTAAAATGTTTAGGGGCATGTAAGTTCCTTGAAAAAAGGACCGCTTCTCAGACCTGTAACCAAGACAGTATCTGGGTCATTGTGTCTTCTGAAAATGGAGTGAGCCTGTCAGATGTCAGTGGTTGCCCAACTCTATCTTCCAGTCTCTCAGGAAGCTTGTATTTATTCAGGGACCTCTGACTCCAGCCCCTACTTCCACCACATTGGTTTTTTTATGGATTATCTCACCATTTCAAGGGTTCTCTATCTTTTTCCCACTGTGCTGTCCACACTGGGACTCTTGGTAAATCCATTTTAATAATATCTTAAGTCTCAGTACTGTTTGGTAGTAGGCATCCTTACCCACGCTTGTGACTGGGAATTTCTCACTAGCCACCTATCTCCCAATCAGTTGCTGAATACCTTCTCCCACCCCTACCTTTCCCTCTCCTTTTAACGTCTTACCAGAGTAGTTTATCCACTGCCTGATTTCTATGTGTTCTGTAGGGATGGTGCCCCCCTGCACCCTCTTTCCATAGAAAACCCTTTGGAAACTGTTTCCCTAAATAAACGCTTTCCTATAGTTAAGAGGAACTCTGAAGCCATTGATTAAGACAACACTTTTCAACACTTAACACAGATAGCTATATACTCCTATGAGCCCCAAGGTGGTACATAGCTGAAGGTCACAGTTATGGATTGAATTGTGTCCCCAAAAATATATACTGAAGTCCTAATCCAAGGTGCCTTTGTATGTGACCTTGTTTGATGAAATAGGGTCTTTTTTTGAAGGTATTATCAGTTAAGTCATACCAGAGAAGGGTGGGTTCTAGTCTTAATTGCTTCTAAGTGATGTCTTATAAAAGGGGAGAACAGATAGGGAGTCAGAAACAGGGGAAAGACACCATCTACAAGCCAAGAAACACCAAGCAACATGCTGGATTGCCAGAAACTGAAAGAGATAAGGAAGGATCTTTCCTTAGAGCTGACAGAAAAAGACAGCAAAGCCTTGACAATGACCTGAATTCAGATTTCTAGTCTCCATACCTGTGAGGCAATACATTTCTGTCCTTTAAGCCACCTCCTTCATGGTATTTTGTTATAGTTGTCCTAGGAAACTAAGAAAGTCACACTGTAGGTACTCAAAGGATATCGGTAAATTGACTAGATAGTAGACAAATGACAGCACCATGGAAAGACAAGATTGATTGTGGAGTGGGGGAAAGGAAGTGTGTGGAATTTCAGAGGTATATCCCATCCTGAAAAAAAAAAGATGAAAAATCACCATTTTAGATAACCTCTTAGGTCTCTGTTTGCCTAAGGTAACAAGAAGCTGGATCCAAAAATTATCTCCATGCATTGTTTTAGTCAACACCTGGCACCACCACCAAGTGCTGCTCAGCCTCTTGTCAAAAGCCTGGAAGGTAAATTCTCTTTGGAATTTGTTGGTTGACCTGCTTTTTAACTAAAGATTCTTTTCAGCCTATGATCCTAGTCCTAACAACTGTAACGTGTCGTGAGCAGATGTAAATCAAGATGTGGAACCTTAAAACTTTGGGGGAAGCCAGGAAATAGTGCTAAACTTACTTTTCTGAAGAGAGAAAAGATAATTCTGTAGCAAACAGCCGCAGCTATTTTATTTTGATTATATAACTAGAAAAATAATGGGTTCCTTATTGTCATTAACTGTTTTGAAATAATTTTTAGAAACAAAAATAAAACCACCTAAAAACAAATTTGATGCTTCTACATATATTCTTTTTTTTACAACTTCTGATTTACTAAACCTGTCTTGAGTGTTTTTCAAAAACCATCCTCTCCCAGTGGAAGACTTCCCTGATCAATTCTAACATTCAGTGATTTTTTTTTTTTAAAGTAAAATCAATATAAATAATCTTTCTAGCATACACAGAACAGATTGTGAAGAATGTGCTGATTTGGCCCCAAGGGTTCTACCCAAGCAAACTCTGTACTCTTGTAGTGCTGTGAGGATGTTAAGACAGCTTTGGGAGAGATTGGGTAAGTGAAACTTTGAAGAAAGGGGGTGATTATTTTAAAATTATATACTTGGATGAATTTTCAATATGAAAATGAATTTTTTTAAGTCAATGTTCCTATATGGACATATGTCATTATTTTGTTATTTGTTTGTCAAGCACCTGAACCCTTCTCTATGCTTGGGAATTCTCCATCATACACATATTGGTGAGAGCATGTATCAGTCAGGTTAAGCTAAGTTGTGTTGTGATAATAAATGACCCCTAAAATCTTGGTGGCTTACAAAGGTTGGATTCTTGCTAATGTTGTGTGTCCATCATGCGTTGGTTGTGGCTCTGCTGCACATCATCTTCACTCTACAAGCCAGGTCGATGCAGCAGTCCCAAACTAGAACATGGCTGTTCTTGAGGCAGAGGGGAAGTACACTGCAAAACACACACTGGCTCTTAACACTTCCACTTGGAAGTGACCCACATCATTTCTGCTCATATTTCATTTGCCGAATTAAGCTACATGATCAAGCCTGATAGCAAGAGACAGGGAATTATAATTCTTTCCCCAGGGAAGGGCAGTGAATATTTGGGAACAATAATATAGTTATTGTAGTCAGAATCCTCCTTCCCATTATAAAAGCTTGAAAACCTAGAGTAGCAGGACAACCACACAGGAAAAAGGCCTGGCAATCTACTTCTGGAAGGTCATAGCCATTAAAAATCCTATGGAGCCCAGTTCTTCTACTCTGAAACATACGGGGTTGCCATGAGTTGGAATCGACTTGACAGCAACTGTTTTTTTGTTTTTGTTTTTTTTAGCAGGGATGACCTAGGGCTGGCTCATCAGTTTCACTCACTTGGACTCTTTGAATTGGGAACTAGTTATGCAAAGAAGCGGGGTCAGTGGAGAAGCCATCTGGGTCTCCAGCATAGCAGTGCTGGCTGCAGTATTAATGGCCAGAGCTGGTGACATCAGCCGTGTCCTCACTGGACTAGTTCTATGACAAGATTTTGGCTGTTGCTTGCGTATGTTTTAGCCTCTCTCGTTCCTGTCTGCTTCCTGGACTTAGTAACACAGTCTTCTTAGCAATTCTGTGAACCACCCGTACTATTTCATATCTCTTTCCTGTATAACAAGCCAAAGTCATTGCCTGTTGCTTTCAACTAAGAACTCGACTGATATAGTAACTTTTCAATCAACCCAAACATTTCCTCACTTCAGTTTCTGATCACCAGTGATTGTTGCCCAAGGCCCTGTTACCTCTGCGCAAATTAAAGTCTGGTAAAGTACCTGGGCAATTGACACTAAAAGATATTGGATAGGAAAGCTGGGAGGTGCTCAGTTTAGTCTTGGGTCCTGCACACTCATTAGGCCGAGAGGCACTAGATACCCAAAGAATCAATGTGAGAAGGGCTTGTTAGTCAGTAGAGACCTGGGTAAACTCGAGTTCCAAACCAAACCCATTGCCATCGAGGTGATTCTGAAGTATTAAAAATGCAGTGAGGTTTCATTAGGGTGACCATATGTTCTGGTTTGCTCAGGACAGTCCCAGTGTACTATTGTTGTGGACCTGTTAACACCTATCAATTATTTTTAGCACCGTCTTTCACTCTAAAATGTGTCCTGGCTTAGATGATAAATTATACTGCAGCTACATTGGAAGTGGTCCTGGTCCAGAAGTCAGAAGAGCTGCCTTTTACTCACAACTCTGGCACTAACTTGCAAAGCAACCTTGGGCTATCCCAATAAACTTTCTGTAGCTTAGCTTCCTCATCTATGCAGTGGGGGAGTTCATATAGACCAGTGGTTGGCAAACTGTGTTCTGATTTCAAAGGGGGTATTTCAAAGCCCTCTGCAAGGTAAGGGAGAAGGAGGCCAAACAGGGGAAACTCTTCTTCTATTTGTCTCATGCCTTGGGGTTATACCTATCATTTTGTTTTGAAAAAGTGTTCTTAGGCTTAGAAATAAACACACACACATAAAACCAAACTCATTGCTGTCGAGTCTTTGCGACTCACAGTGACCTTATCAGACAGAGTACAACTGCCCCATAGGGTTTCCAAGGAGCAGCTGGTGGATTCAAACTGCTGACATTTTGGTTAGCAGTCGAACACTTAACCACTGTGCCACCACATACACACTTGAAAATTATTGGCCTAGACAATCTCTCAGGACACAGAAGTGCAAGATTCCTAAAGCTTGCTCTACTGAAAGGAGGGGAGTCATTGGGAGACAGCTTCTTCTCATCTCAGCTGGTTCCCTCATTTTTAAGGGACAAATGCCAAACTCCTCATCTTGCCAGTCAACAAGATCCATAAAATGAAGCTGAAATTTACGTATTTATTTTAATTATTCTTTTTTAACATCCCTTAACTCAGTTTTCCATATTGGTCTCCTGCTTCTAATCTGTCCCAAAGATACCTTCAGCTTTCCTGTAGCTCTGCCTCATCTCATGGGATCCCTCACCTACTCTAGGACCACCTTTAGAGTCCAGTCCAAAACCCACCTCTCCCATAAGGCCTCCCTCACTCACCACGACCCACGAGCATGACTCCACCTTCCATCCTGGGCTTCTACGCTTTGCTAGGTAGTTAGTATATATCGCTTTGTGTGTTACTGTCTTTCAGATTCTGTTCTGTGATGCTGGAGCTGGGACTCTGCCAACCCCATTTTTTCCTTGCCAGTTGGCTCCCTGTTACATTTTGCCAATAGTGGTAATTCCAGAGAGATTAGAAAGCAGGAGGGAGAGAGAACGGACTTGCTCCTTCCTGCATATCTGCTATTTCTGTCAATGTTGCCCCAGGCAGTAAGAGTTGGTTCCAATCTCCAGCTTCTCTCTCCATTCCCAGAAACAGCTTCATCACACCACCTCAATGGTACCAACAATCCCCTCTCTTCAGAAATCTGAATTCTTCAGGGTCCACCCTTCAAGGTCCTGTGATAAGAGCCCTTGCCAGACAGGTCTGATCTCCAGCTGCATGAGGTACCTTCTTCATGCTCGTAGGGTGTCAGCTGTAGACAACAGCATCTCTTTCTCAGAGGTCTAAGCCAGTTCGGTAGGGCCTCTCCTTTGAGCTTCTAGGTTCTGATAACCCAGCCTCTTCCCTTTGTCTCTTAAGAGATGGTAGATACTACCTGTACTTATGTCTTCCAGCACCTGTTTACCCAAATCCCTATATTAAATTCTCCCTGTTGAAATAGCTAGTGAGGTTTCTATTTTCCAGATTAGACCCTGACAGATCTACCTTGAATTGTCACTTGTATGTTTCACATATTTTTATTTCAAGACTATATTGGAAACTCTTTCTATCACCATTAACCACACTATGTTGTTGTTGTTGTCGTGTGCCACTGAGTCAATCTTAACTCATAGTGATCCTATATGACTGGGTAGAACTGCCCCATAGGGTTTCCTAGGCTGTAATCTTTAAGAGCTGTAATGGTTAAGAGCTCAGCTGCTAACCAAAAAGTTGGCAGTTCAAATCCACCAGCTGCTCCTTGGAAATCCTATAAGGTTGCTATGAGTCAGAAATCAACTCAGCCGCATGGGTTGTTTTTGTTTTTTTCTTTAAATCTTTATATATTAAAAAAAAAGACCTGGAGATAGCCAGGTCTTTTGTCCTGTGGTGCTGCCGGTGGGTTTGAACCACTGAACTTTTGGTTAGCAAATGAGCGCTTAAACATTGTGCCACCAGGGCTGTTTTTTTAACCACACTATAAAAACTCAAACAACCAAAAAAAAGCTTGTTGGTTGATAACAGCATATGATTCATGAATAGGAGGAAGGATGCATGGTGGAAAGAGTAGGGCTTCTTTTGGACAAACAGATCTGGGTTCAACTTCCATTTTCAGTGGTCTCTGTTACTTAACTTCTCTGAACCTCAGTTTTCTCAACTGTAAAACAGAGAATGATAATGGCTATTCTACAGGTGCATTGTGGGGATTAAATGAGGAAATGTCAGGAAAGTGCTTAGTATAGAGCCACATGCGTAGTTAACATGGACTCAACAGATGTTGTACTCTTTCTTCCAACTGCTTTGATCACTTTGAATATTCTGTAGACTCTGTGTGCACTAGGTAGATGGTTGCCTCTGGGAACTTCTGTGCCCTTTGGATATTTGTAGCAGAAGAACCATTCCTCTAATTGCAAGGCTAAATTGAGAGTCAGGACTTAGGTGAATCAGCATAGAAGCCCTCCTCAAACACATTCTCTGTCATGATTCTTTTATCTTATTGAACACAAATGCATGTGCACATGCACACACACACACACACACACACACGCACACACACCCCTTTAACTTGATGCTTCTTCCCAATCTAACACAGGCTTTCTTCCCTTTGCCATCAAACTTTCTAAAAAAGGCCACACTCATTCTTATGTATGCACTTCTGCAGTCCAGAGCAGCTGTGGGGACCAGCTTCTTAAACCATTTTTCTCTCTCAGCATATGTAGCCTGTGTCTGTTCATCTCTCTGTCTCTTGCTCTTGTGATCATTATCTTTACTTCTCTCTTCATGCCTGCTCTATTTTCCTCTCATACTCAACTGGCCAATCCACTTTATATCTCACAGTCCAAATCCTGGGCAGAGATGGTTAAATATCTTAGCTAATTATTATCTTTGCTTTGTACCAGGCCTTCTCATGGGTCACCTGCCAGACTACGGTTGGGCTACACTTGAGTCAGGTGCCTGTGCCTGGTTCGTCTACGGGTTACTCATTGTTATGCAAAACAAACTTCAACGGTGTCCTTGTGTAGAGGCTGAGGGGAAAAGTTTTAGCTAGCAAGGGAAGCTGGGCTTGTTAGGCACTGTGACACATATGTCATTCACCAAGTCCAATGGACACTTCCCAATTTTTACCTCACCTGACTTCTCTGGAGTGTTTCCTATGGTTGAGTGTTTCCTATGGTCAATGACTCACTTTTTGACATTTCCAACTTCCTTCCACCACATGAGCCTGCTTCTCTTCCTTACCACCCTCCTTGATCTTCTTTGCTGGTTTCTCTTTCTCACTCACCCCTTACTTTGAAGAAGCAACTAACCTATGCACTTGTCAATGTAGACATAACATCTAGGTATGTTCTTTATACCTAAACCCTTGCTCTCCAGAGTTATTGCAGCTTGTGTCTATGAGGAGTAATCTGGAGCAAGTAGGTGGGGATTAGAGGTTCCAGTCAGCACTTTTAGGGTACTGAACAACTCCAGTGACATGGTCAGGAAATAGGAGTTACTTGCTGTGCTAGAGGGAAGACTCTTGGTTGTAACATCATGAAAATCTACTCCCTTTTCCATCACAATTTTTTTTAGGGATTGTCCAGGACATGTCTATCAATAGAACCATTCAAATCACAATAAGGCTCTTAGGCATCTCTAGGCATATCTCTTCTATATTCATGGATGGCAGCTCCTGTCAAAGTGTCCTGTGATCCCTTTTCAGGCTCCTTTCTATCAAAATACACTGCTGGAAATAAGCTGATAAATACTTAAACTTTAAGATAAATTTATGTCAATGGGTTTACCTTTGCCTTTTATGTTATAGTTGTCTTATGTGTTACATCTACATACATTGAAAACACCATCAGACAATGTTATATTGGTTTTGCTTTCAAAACATTAGAAATTAATAAAAGAAAAATAATTTATTATATTTTCCCAAATATTTATCATTTCTGTTGCTCCTCTCTCTTTCTTGAGGTTCCAACTTCTCTTCTGGTATTATTTCCATTCTCACTGAAGAATTTCCTTTAGCAGTTTTTTTGAGCATTTATGCTGACAACAAATCGAGAATTCCTTCATCTGAGAACATCTTCAATTCACCTCCATTCCAAAAGAATATTTTTCCTGGATTTAGAATTCTAGGTTGACGGTTCTTTTCTTTCAGAACTTGAAAAATCTTGTTCCACTTTCTTCTGGCTTTCTCAGTTTCTGACAAAAAAATATAGTCATTCCAATTCAGTGGGTTCAAACCAGGGGATGCTGGAGAGGAAGAATGTAACCTCACTGCCATTTCAGTGATACTTTAAATTCCGGTCTTCTTCTTCAATCCTCCTGCTGCTATTTACTTTTCAGAGCCCTCAAGTAGCTGATCCATTCATTCTCTCCAGGCTTTACAGATGCATTCAGTGTGAGAGACAGGGTGGGGTGTGCTTACCCCATCTTACCTGGAACTGAATCCTGCTTTGTCTAATCTTAAAGTTAGTTCTGATTTTGGCATTTAACAAAGGGCTCACCCAGCCGACTCCCCATTCACACACCCACCCATTCATTCCATTATTATGAATTAAACACCTGCTATGTACCAAGGGGAGCCCTGGTGGCACAGTGGTTAAGAGCTCGGCTGCTAACCAAAAGGTCACCTGTTCAATTCCACCAGCCGCTCCTTGGAATCTCTATAGAGCAGTGCTACTCTGTACTACAGGGTGGCTATGAGTTGGAATCAACGTGATGCCAATGGGTTTGGTTTTTTGGTATGCACCAGCAGGAGCCCTGGTGGTGCAGTGGTTAAGCACTCAACTGCTAACCAAAAGGGTGGTGGTTCGAACCCACCAGCTGCTCCATGGAAGAAAGATGTGGCAATCTGCTTCCATAAATATTTGCAACCTTGGAAACCGTATGGGACAGTTCTACTCTGTCCTATAGGATCGCTACGAGTTGGAATTTGATTCGAGGGGCAATGTGTTTGGTTTTGATTTTGATATGCACCAAGGAGCCCTGATGGCACAATAGTTAAGTGCTTGGCTGCTAACCGGAAGTTGGTGGTTCAAACCTACCCAGCCACTCCCCAAGAGGAAGATCTGGCTATCTGCTCCCGTAAAGATTATAGCCTAGAAAACCCCATAGGGCAGTTCTACTCTGTTACATGTGGTCACTATGAGTTGAAATCAACTCAACAGCAACCTAACAGCGACAACATGTACTACACACTGTGAGGGCTGGAGAAACATCTCATCTTTAAGGTGTTTAGAATGCAATTCCCATATGAGACACAACTTACTGGATTCCACCCACATCCTGTTTTTCCCCCTCTGTTTATGGTCATGCTATGTATAAGAAAAGGGAGTGGGTTTTGTTGCTTCCTTGAAAAGCAAAGTCAGCATCACAGCCTGAAACCATCTTTAGACTGTGAGCTCTGTGGGTGAGGCTGAGGGCTTTGGAAAGAGTCCTATTTTCAAACATGCAGGTTTGTGGTTTTTGAAAGAACAGAAATCATAAAAGTCTAACATCTTGCAGGATTACTTTCTGCTAACGACCAATTGATGTGACATCTGAAAATAATCAAATAAGTGTCTTGTTTTCAGCCTGCAAATGACTTTGTGAAACTTTGGAAGGAAATTCTCCACTTAAGGAAAAAAAAATGAGAAAAATTGAAACCGAGATCATGGAGAAGAACTACGATGGGAAATTATGAGAGTGCTTCAAATTGTTAATAGCATTTATATTTGTAAAAATGAATCTCTCTTAAAAACATGGAAGTGGCCCAATAATTTTAAATAATCTCACACAGCACAGGCCCCCAACCCTGACAACCTCCAAATTCAATTGCTTATGACCATTTTTTTTGAGCATTCCAATAACACCAAGTTGCTCCACAATACACAAGACTCTGGATTTAAAATTACTGAAGCTCTTCATTTTTTTTTTCCTATAAGCTCTTACATTTGGAAAGAAGTCAAGGTACAGGCTAGCCCCAGAGGACCAAAATATATTGAACTGATTTTTTTAAAAATTGTATCAGCCAAGAAAACAGAAATTGAGCTGAACATCACGGTGAAGGCAGTAAAGAAGGGCAAAGAAAAGGCTGAAGGTGACATGTATAAAAGTCCCAAACTCAGAAGGAGAGGCTGCCCCTGGAGATGACGAAGTCTGCTGACCAAGGTAAGAGGAATTAAGGCAAACTGGTGATGATAATCTCATCAAACACCCGGGCTCAGGCAAGGGGACACTGGGGTAGAGAAACTTCCCCCTTGCTTCCATGGTGAAGGGTGACTTCCAGCTCCCACAGCGTTGTATTGATACACAAGTCAAGTGGTGCTCATATCCAGTGTGGATGACAGACCATTTTACTCTGTGACTTTCTCATCTCTACTGATGCATTGGAGCTTATACTTTACAGCTGTCCTTGTCTTAATCCTTTACTTTTCTCTCCCCGGGGTTTAATAGTTTCTAGTTACAGATCGACATTTTAAGCAGCATGTAGCCCGTCAGGCAGCACATGGCTTCTGATGGTTATGGCATGTGAGTCACCCACTAGTTGTCTGGAAGGACAAGCGCTCAGTCAACAGCACAGTAAACTCCCTTGTCCGATTGGAAGGCGGCAGCACAGGTTCGGGGCGCACACTAGAAAGCCAACCAAATGCCTTTTGCAAACAGCAGCTCAATGAGGATTCCTGCCACGAGGCAAAATGCTTGGAAAGTTACTATGCGCTGGCATCACTGGGTTTGGGGTCAGCATGCCGAAACCGGGACTCATTATGTTCCTACCATGCCAACTTAGTGCAATTAGCCTAACACGATAATTTCCCGAAGCCATATGCTGATCTTTAGGGGAGGGCAGGCTTCATATGCCTGATGGCTCTGAGCTCTGACTGGCATGTCCTGGCTTCGAGCAAATTTCTGCAAATCAAGGTAACACACTGCAATCAAAGATAGGGTAGGACAGCCAGCCAGGATAGAAGCAGAGAACTTAGAGCTGGGCTGTGTACTTGTTGCCTGTGGCAGAGGGCTGGTAGTTTATTTTTTCAAGGAAGGTTTCAGAGAAAGGTCAAGGGAGTGCATGCCGCTGTGCACAAGGCTGTCCCCCCGCCCTCAAGTAAAATCAATAGAAGGACCTAGAACACAATAAGTTATGTTCCAGGGTTGCACTGCCCTGTATTCCCATTGGAGACCTATCAATGTGAACTAGCACTATAGGGAAATCTCTTCAGCTATGCCTGCTAATCAATACCGCTGTTCATTATACGTCTCTGATGAATATGGGTAATGATTGGGTGCCCAAGAATCAGGTGACTAAAAATAACTGCGCCTTACTGAGGATCGATAGGCGCTCCCCCCAGCGTTACTTCAGGCAATTCAGTGTTCTCAGCCGCCCTCCCCAATCCCCCACCAAGGTTACCCTCCCTGGTCTTCATTGACAGATCAGCTTCGTCCTCAGAGCGGCTTTATTAAATTAGTAGCACTTAATCAACTGTCATATTGTCAACTGACATGGGGCAAACCAGTACATGGCAAGCCTTCCAGTGACTCGGGAGTACAACTGGCCGCATCCCAGGCGGTTTTGATTAACTTTGTGCCAAGAGCTGTCTTCATGGGTGCCTCTTCACTAAATAGGAGATTTCCACCATTTAATAACATTTAAAACAAGTTTTTTTTTTTTTTTTTTTTAAAGGAAGAGAAGGAGCTGTTTGAGGGAGAATTCTTGCCAATTATAGACATGTTATGACAGATGAAAAGATCGTAATTATGCTTGGATTCCCTGCAGGAGTGCGTTAACACATCCGTGACATTTAATAACCACAAGCCTCAACGGAGGTTGACTTCCCCAAAGTTGCTTAACCTTTCATTTCTTCACCTGCCCTGACACCCTTCTATGGGCGCTCAGAAGAAATCAAGGGGGGAGACCCCTTCATGGCCTTGTGGCCTGTATCCCTAGTGCTGTCACTCAGGGGTATCTGAAGCTGGACAGCTCCTTAGTGTGGCCTGATGACAGCCAGACGAGGGGTACCCACAGCCTGTCCAGCTCCTTGTGGCTGGAGGCCTGCGGGATGCTCTGGAGTCCAGATAGCGCATGCTCTGTAAACACTAGTTTCAAACAAGAGTTGCAGTCAAGTCTATTTCGACTCTTGGCAACCACATGTGTTGCAGAGTAGAACTTAGGGTTTTCCTGAGACTGTGACAGTCCCTGATGTGGATTGCCAGGCCTTTCTTCTGAGGTGCCCCTGGGAGGGTCCAAACCTCCAACCTCTTGGTTAGGAGTTGAGCACTCGAGCACTCAACTGTTTGCAGCCAGCCAGGGACTTCCCTGGGTTATTAGCCAGAAGAAACTGGAGAAGCAGATGGTAGAAGCTGGGGGTGGGGAGGGGGAGAGTCTGTGTAAATTTGGCTCTGAGGATAGGGAACAGAAAGTACTGAAATGGAGGGGAGAATCCAACAAAAAGTACAATCTGGGTAAGCCTAACTCTTTAAGTAGGATTGGCTTAAGAGATGGGTGTAATATCAAATGATGCTGAGTAAAAGCACCTTCTATCTGCTTCTTCCCATTGCCCCCCAAGCAGTATAAGAGGAGAAATGTCACCGATGATGACATCCTTCCATCTGCTAGTTTTATTTCTAGATTATAACAAGCATAATCTGCGGAAAACCACTGACAAGAGAATATAAACTGAAACACAAGCATTTAGTCTGAAAAAATATATAGTCATCATTGTATTGGCTGCTGTCCACAAATTTGCGAGGGTGGGGAGGGGAGGAAATTTATTTGCAGAAAGCTAAGGGGTGAAGACATCTAAGTTCTTCCTTTGCTCCTCCTTTCCTCCAAAGAGCAGGGGCACAGGCTCTGGGGAATAGAAATTCTGGAGAGACACAGAAAAGGCATTCCCAGAGGGCTCACGCTGCTGGGAAAAGTCGGGGCAGTGTTATCTGGGCTCCGGAGGGACTGGCTGGGATCTCTGTAGCTCTGACCTGGCTTTCTCATCTGAGCAAGAGACGAGTTTGATCTCACCTGAAAGTCTACTAAATAATAACAGGATTCAATCCAAATAGGAGATTGGCTCTAAGTTATCCAACAAGTGTGCTTACACAGAGTGAATTATATTGTGAGCTGATGGGCTCCTTAGGGGTATTTGGTAAAGATCTATTTGAATTTGTTGAGCTGTCTTCAAATCAAGAAGGTAAGAAGAGATCAGTGACTGATAAATCTTTAATATAAAAATTGTACAAGAATTTTGATACAAATTACAAGAGGTATTTGGACAAAATATGAATAAAATTCCATTTACATCCCCAAACCCTTATGCATTTTATGCAAAAGACATACTGCAGAGTTATAGTACAGAAAATACAACAAAGGAGATAGCAAATAAAAACTTTTAATTCCCTTAGACTACTAATAAAAGTAAACCAAACAGCAAAACAAAACAAGGCAAAAACAAAACGCTTGTTTAAGGTACATACAGTATTTAGGATGCTACCGACGTCAGGAGTATCAGATCCGGGTGATTCAAGCTGTTCCCGTCCCTCAGTGCAGCTACCTTTTGGTGCAGACTTTGGTTCTGCCACAGACTTAGCAGAAGAGATGGGTTTGATACAGATAAGGACAATATAAACAAAAAAATAAAAGCTAACCCCACAAACTCTGGGGGAGGGAGAGGACGTATCTTGGTGAAAATTCTATCAAGATATTGCCATTTCCTTTGGCTACTTGCAGGTTGAGTCAAATGTTTCTGTTATTGAGACACACCAGTGGTGTTGGGGTGAATTAAGAAGTCATGTTTTCTCCCAGATATGTGGGGGAACTTGCTAGTTGGGAAAGGACTATTCCACAATCAGCAGTAGCAAACAGAGTTTTCTCTTCCACAGCCCCAACCTGCCTCCACCTTAGAGGGAAGTGATGGCAATGGATGTTTTCCTCACTACTGCTCCATCACCTCCATACTGTTAAGTGTGTGGTGCGCTGAGAAACGCAGGTGGCCTCAGACCAGTCTTCTGGTTTCCCAGCCTCCTCGCCTCTCTGACCTCAGGTACCTATGTTTGGCTCTCCTATACTTTCATACTGGCACGGGTAGGAAAATGGAAAGGTATCTCTGCAAGGCAGCTGAACCAAAGTTTACACAGGAAGGCGCGCGCACCATATATTATAAATCTTAGTCCTATCAGGTTAATACATAATACTAGAGCATCTCATTCACTTATTCACATCATGTAAACCCTGGGCAGGGTAGAACACACAAATGTTTCCAGAGCTATCAAAGTCAGGATGAAGGAGGGAGTGTTCTACCTTCTTGCTTCAGAAAAGATTTTTTGTCGGGGGGTGGGCAGTGAGATCAGAAGAAGAGCAAAGGGCGGGAGTAAGAAAGATAATGGCAAAGTCAGGTGAGATTAAGATAGGCAATGAGAGAAATGGATTACTCTGTAAAAAGACATGCAAAAATGCTCCAAATTGAGTACTAGGTGGAAAAAAAA
>NW_004443961.1:15746572-15748748 GCF_000243295.1 Trichechus manatus latirostris
CAAAAATAGTAGCCAATACCTGTGTATTATTTTGGATCCAGTTATTTTGGAACATAACATCTTCACGTGGTCTTCCTTTGTCCCTTTGTCCTCTCATCACCTGATTTTGTAAAGCTCACTGTGTTCGTACTTCCCAAAATTCTCATGAAGTGGAAAATTTGGGGAAAATAGAATTTACCTTTAAGGATAAAGTAATCCTCGCTTTAATTATTAAAGCAAAAAGTCTGGCACCTGTAATTTTTACAGCATCTGTCCAGATTAACAAATGATGGTTGATCCGTAATGTTACACAATGGATTTGGAGACTGCCATTGAAAGATATTTATGTACATTTAGAGCAATGGTTGGATGCCAACGTTAAAAAATGTTTTCTTCCATTTTTCCACCATGTGTTCTCAACCAATTTGTTTACAACACATGTCCTTTTTGAGGGGGAATAAAAATATTTTCATCCTTTTCTGCAGAATATGGAGCAATCTAATCCTACATTAGTATGCCACTAACTTGCAGGATATTCTGCTCTCATTATAGGGCCACACTCAGTACTCCCAAAATAGATGGACACGAATTGGAATAAATTTCCAAAGCAGCAGACAAAGAATGTTGTCGCAGACAGCATCTCTCTACTGACCTATTCTTTAAGAAGTCATCTTGTTACTGTCCGCTTAATGCTGGAAGGGGCATTTAGGGGCAGCCAGGGGCAGCCGTGAGCTTCCCAAAGACAGTTCAGGTGTGTGTGTGTGTTTGTGAGGGGAGGGAGAGGGGGAATTCGAGAGAAGAGATAGAAGAGAGGCAGAGAGAGGAGAGAGACAAAGTGGAGAGAAGAGACAGAGAGAACAAACATCAGGGAACTCGGTGGAAAAGCCTAGCCCTTGTACTCAATTTCCCCTTCACAAGGGATAAACAGGCAATTACGCATCCTTTTATATTTGATGGCCAAGTGCTGAACTGGAAAGCACACTATTAGTTTGCGTCCCTTCAGGGCCAGGGCAATAAGTAGCCAGGAGAGCTGGGGCTGAAGCAGAAAGGGTGTTGTCTGCTGTTAGTGTGACAGTCTTGTCAGCAGCGTTCACATTACTGGAAGGTAATAAAGTGACAAGTAAGTTATTAGAAAGATATGAGGTGAAATTGAACTGAAGCTCCTCGTTGCTCAGCCCTGGTTTTTTCCTTTCCTCTTTTATAATGGTCCATTGTTTGTTACAAACTGAGCCTTGTCTTGATACCCTATATAAAAAAAAATTTTTTTTTTTTTTTTGGTGCAGTAAAGGTCAAATGAATTTACAACACACTTTAGAGAAGAATAGAGATAGTTTTATGACAACTATAGCATGTTGCTTTAAAAATATATATAGCATTGTAATGAACACTAATGCCGATCCAATTCAGTGTACTTGTAAAACTGCTTAGTTTTTTAACCTCTATCATTAAGGTATTTGGGTTTTTCAACAAATGCCAAAAAGATGGTATTTGATGTCCAGTTATTGTAGAATGACCATAAAATCATTTGTGTGTAAGGTGACGAAAGAATGAGGATGATGACGGACACGGGAAGGAGGAATGTTTGGGCAAGAGTGATGCTAAGTTACTAGTCAATTTTACAGCTACACTTACATAATAATGATAGAAAATGATCATTTCTGGCAAGCAACTTTTGCAACTACAGGAAATATGGAAATGAGAGTCCGGGACAAATCAGATCTGGTCTTACGTGAACAAGACCACAGCATAGTTGAGCCGTGAAAAGTATGAAAACAGAAAAGTCACTTTAATGACTTGTAGGAAGTTGAATGAGGAGATCCCATTTGGATCAGATCTTTAGCCAAGCAGCTTTATGATCACTGAGGCTTTGTTGTGTTGGCACAGTGGCAAACAAAAGTAATGATGGAGAAAGAACAGATGCATGCTGGCTACCACCACTCTTCTCTCTTCATCATTAGAGCTAGCTTTGACCACTGGCCTCTTCTATAACCTACACGGCTCCTTGCATCCTTTAGCTCTCCAAGGGACTCTACTATCACTTCCTACTCAAAAACAAACACTAAAGAAGAAACCTACAACTGCCCTTGTTGCCCTCCTGACCCCTAAGGAACTTGAGGCTGTCCTTGCTTTCTTCCTCCCTTCCTCAGACTGGTGTTCAGTGACTCACCTGGTCATAGGGAATTCTGCAGGTTACCCA